>NC_064218.1:2573268-2894926 GCF_023101765.2 Spodoptera frugiperda
AGAAATGAGCGAAAAGGTCCTGGTGATTGTCGATGACATTTTAGAAGACGCTAAAGTTAAGTATTAACTATTTGTTGATTTAATGTTTCTGTTAATTAAAGAGGTAGAATAGAATGGTTACACATTTGTTTTAATTTACTGAATCACCTACTGTACTTATTTTTGATACGATCCAACATTTCGAAACACTTGATACTTTTACAGAATTCACAATGAATGGTATTCGCAGTTCGTAACACCATTTCCTACAAAAAGTCAATTTAGTAAGCGATTGCGTAATCTTTGGCAACTAAATAGCCCTTACCGAAAGGGATTCGATTACGAAGTTTTCCATTATAAGATACATTGTATTCAAACGTAACGTGTATGCAAAATTACTAATTAACTTTCTATTTTAACGATTGTCCAAAATATTCCGGAACAACTTTCCATGCATCGCTTTCCAAAGGACGAGAGAAATTATATATCGTACAGCCCATAGGTGTTGGTACTCGATTGGCATAGGAATGAGCGTGAAAAGCGAATACAATAGATATTAATTTATTTATCGATGCAGTTAACGCCTGCGTATTTATATGCTGACAATTTATATGGGGTTTTATAATATTGATAGATAGAGAAAGCATTGGGTTCGGTTAAGGCACTTAATATGATTTATCTTTCACAGCTTTTGAGACATTCCGTTATTTCATTACTTCATTTATTATTATGAATACCAACTCCAAAAAATCCCTTTCATCTGCACTGTAGATTTGAATTTATTGGATTTGAAGTAATAAAAATAAATAATTTTAATGGTAATTCGTGGCACGGTGACACTTCACACAGCTGTTAATCATTAAGCTACTACTCCGAGCGTGCATCTTAATTTATTTAACCGCCATTTATTAAAAGTGTCAGATAACAGAGAAATGGTCGTATTACCATAACAGGTGTTATCTAATAATAAGATGTGAAGAACTTTGGAAAATGGAAAATCTCTAATGGTAGGTACTTTCCTAAGATTGCGTGTTGTCGTGTTTAGCAGCACTTGCGCTACTGGACCAGTGGGCACAATCATCCTACACGCAAATAAAATCACTTATCAGGTTACTATAAGAACTTGTGCTATTAACTGACAATTTCGAAATGAAAACCCAAAAGATTCTATTTCTCAGCAGTCACAATTGCAACCAAACCAACGCAGTTGATCCGATCGAATTTGATGAATGATTCGAAACATTTTTTAAATGCGTGGTTATCCTTCGGGACCCCCTCTTAAATCTTAATGTGATGTATTCTTTAACGAAATAATTGTATGACTATGATCTAATAAACCCTTGCGATAGCGTTAAGACCAAGTTCTAAAAAATACAGACAACCTTCAAAAACATAAAATATTTACCAAAGCTTCGAATATGATAGACACTGATAAACCTACATTAAAAATGTTCACGATAGAACTATATTTGGCCTCATCTATATAAGGGATAGAAGATCACAGCACAATTTATTAAGTTCAAATTTAGTAGACAGCGCTGCTGCCCGGTCTCTATTCCCTTAATCAGCTCTAATGATACACGCGGGAAGTAAATGTAGGACCCTGTTTTGCGAAAACAAATTGATATCACTCTATGTTATCAGTATCACTGTGCTGGAGAAAGCAGATGATAATGCTTGAAGCGTGACGCGTTAATGTTGCTTGCAAATTCTACAAAGGTAGGGCATAATGATTGTGATTTGTGATTCACTGACATCGTTGTCAGGCCAACCTTGAAGCTAGTTAAATCTAAGAACACTGCGTACATGTAGTTTTAATTGCCTCTGTTTAATTCTATTGATGTACACAGATTTATAAGATGCTAGATTTAGATTATACTCGTAAATGAGTTAGTTTGGAATGCTGATGCCTCAATGTTTTTAAAGCTGCTATCCTTTTCTATTTACTTATAATGTTGTTGTTTTAATTATTCATAAAGAAGATAAAGAGGAAGATGAGCCGGCTGGTAGCCCAAAATGTCATAAAAATAATTATGTATATTCCTGATCTTTTTTTAAGAGTAAAAAGTCATCCAATGACTTCTCCCGCTTTAAGCGAAGCGAGAGGGAGTGTCGGACTGTTACTGACTAAAAACCACCTCGTTCCTACTCTTGCCCTTCTAGCTGAGCCCCGGTAAACCCGCTATGTATGACCCGGAAAAAAAAACACTAGATTAGCTCAGCCGTTTTACTAAACCATCCACGACTGACAAACTAATAGTAAACGCAAGTAACCATGCCATATCATTCTCAAAACTCGCCACTTTCCATGTTTTCTTTTTACGGAAACATTAACACCAGTTCTTAGTATGCGCCATAACACACAATTACAGAGCAACAAATGTTTGTTATTTAACATAACGGCGTAAAGCAGTGCTTATGTTACGTATACATACATGTAAAAGCCCTTGAATTTAGTTCAAAGTTTTCTAAGTAGGTATCTACCTACCAATCATGAGCTTGCACCTTTTATGATTCAAACGTCAGACCATTGCAAGCTCGTTTGTGATTATTTTTTAATTACTTATCGTATAGGTTTATAATATCTTTAATTTCTAGAAAGTTATTGAGATCCGCGCCGAGATTAGGATTTAATTGTTGGGTTTTAAGAGATTATTATCAAACGCTTAATAAGAAAATGATGACGTAGATGTGTGTAAGTAAGTATTTATTTAGTGTTATGATAACTTCGTTAATCTTTTTACTATTTTTGTTGCATTATTTAAATATTTATAGTCATTAGTTAATCCTTTATAAGGCATAACATTAAAGTAAAACTTTTTGTGGTTTATTAAAATATGCGTTTTGTAATATTCACTGAACTTTTCGTTGAAGTAAACATGGTGGTAAAAATATTCCCTTTGCTTTATAAAGGGATTTTGTTTTACGTGTCAAAAATTTATAAATCTCACAGTAAGGTAGAGTCTGCCTACAATAAAAATCTAATATTTTAGCTGAGTACTGACTTTTTTGCGCTGTTTTGTTTTCTTTTAATTATTTTCTTGTTTTGCCCCCAATGCAAGTATGTTACAACGGTGCAAATAAACTGTTTTCTTTCATCTTTCTAATAGGCAGTTGCGTCAAAACTCGAAAGTTTGCACGCAGTACTTACCAAATATTTGCTGCATAACTGTCACACACATATGCGATTACAATACCAAAACAAAGCTAGAATTCGCCACATTACATGACGTCACAGCTACCACTATTTTTTGGTGGTGGTGCTTGCTCCCCCGTCGGCAGTAGCGAATGGAGCAGTCGACCGCAAACCGCTGAGCAAGCGCCACTTTCCACCGAGCCACTCCTGCGCAACCTCAAATTGTACACTAGTGAAGCTTACTGAGTATTTTGTGAAGTGACAGTGATGCAACCGTGTGCATATTAGTGATCGACATGCTTTTATTGAGGACTTTTTGCAGTGCAAAGATGAATGGTAAGACCTATTTGGTGTGTGATTTTTTACAGAAATATTCGGTACTCCTTATTTATATTCTGAAAATCACCAGTACTTAAATGATATCGTGTTTTTTCGTTATTAAATAAATCACATATTTTTTATTAAATAAAATGCAATTTTTTGCATGATTCTTTATAACCTGTTACGATCATGTTTTAACATTTTTTTTATAGTCATACACGACTTAAGTTATCATAATGATTGATTTATTCGTCTTTAACATTTAGTAATATTTTAAAATATACAAACGCAATAAATCACAAACTACTTTATAAAAGTTAAAAAAAATCACTTTCATCCGATTAAAAATAACATAATAAGATTATTTATTTATGTAGATTTAAAAACAGGTGTAAAAAGATTGAATTTAAAAAAAAAGTTGAACAGGACGTGCATAATTTTATGTGAAAAGCCCCGTTAGTATTGGTTGCTCGTGCTCATGTGAACAAACCTGAACAATATCTAGATCGGATGCACACATCGAGATAAGTAGGGCTTATTTTTTATCGAATTGAATTAATAAGCTTTAGATAGTACTATACGTGTTCTTACAACTACTTAATATACCAGACTTATGACTTATTCTACTTTTTCCCACCAGCCATTAATTTATCGTTTTCCGACCGTGATTGCGGTAAGTAAATTAACGTTGAATTACTTTGACACAGTTAGCTAGGAAGGTACTTTCGTTGTGTCGACAGCTTTTATTAAATTGCGGACTATTTATATACTTTCCGGAATTTACGGGGCTTACAAATGTCTTGTTGGTTTCTTAAGAAATATTGTGTAACTAACTTCTGCCTGCGACTTCACCCGAGTTCTCGCGGGATAAAAAGTAGCCTATGTGTTATTCCAGATATAATCTACCCCTGTTACAAATTTCATCTCGATCCCTTCAGTAGTTTTGACGTGACTTACCTTGTACCTTCACAAACAAACAAAATTTCGCATTTATACTATTAGTAGGATCTTTTATTACTACTAGGGAACCGCTAAATGCATGTAGCTTCCATTCAGATGATTTGGAAGTTATTGAGGGAGGCGTAGTGTCTTTCATGACATAATGAAAGCATTTCTATTATATTTCTTTTTTGTTATCTATTTTGTTCAATAGATAATAATATCATCATTGCAAAGTAAATCTTTGTCTCAATATTTTCGTTGTCTCCGTGGGGAAAAATAGAAAGCAAATCGTGATCGATTAGACATTTTCACTTTTATTGTTCTCCAAAGTATACAAAATTAGATTCAATTCGCGCATTGTTTGTACAACATGTAACTGTCGTGAGAACTTATCGAAAAAAATCGTAATTCTATTATAAAATTTTGATAGAAGAAGATGAAAATTATTTGTTAGGTTGGGTAGAAATGATAAACACAAGCGGCTGTACAAGTATCTCGCGTTTCATTTGAGGTCAGATACGGTATTAGACAAAACTTTAGTTAATCTAAAATGGTGCCTAATACATGCAAATAATACCAAATTATACAGGGTGTCCGGTGGCAGAATTAGGATTTTAAAATTAAATAATAAAAAAACGGCATAATATATTTTTTTATTTCAATGACTATAACAAAGAAGGGAATTGCGGGTTTTATATCTTAAAAATTATTTTGTCTAAATGTTGACCATCACGTCGGACACACTCTTGGAATCTGGCTTCAGTATTCCGCGCCACTCGCTGGAGAAGGGACGTCGGGATGCCATTAAACTCGCGAACGATATTTTCTTTTAATGCTGATATGGTCGGTGGGGCGGTTTCATAAACTTTACTTTTGAGGTACCCCCACAGAAAAAAGTCCATGGGGGTAAGATCCGGCGACCTGGGTGGCCAGGGGATGTCAGCAAAACGACTTATTAATTTGTTAGGGAACAAATCACGAAGAAGCGCCATGGTCTCTCTAGCAGTGTGAGGCGTGGCGCCATCTTGATGGAACCATGTCTGTGAACTGTAGGTAGGATGTTCTCTTAATATTGGCAGAAAAAAATCGGTAAGCATTCGCCGATAAGAAACGGCGGTCACAGTAATGGTTTGTCTTTGACGATTTTCAAAAAAATAAGGACCGATTATTCCACTGCTTGACAATGCACACCATACCGTCACTTTGGGACTGTGAAGTGGCTGTTGATGTTTCAATCGTGGGTTCTGTCCTTTAGGTGACCAAAAACGACAGTTCTGTTTATTTACACTTCCATTTAAATGAAAATGGGCTTCATCACTTCAAAAGATTGTGTTCACCGTACGAAATCGCTGCAACATTGTTTCGCAGAAACTTTTGCGCAAATTGTAATCATTAGGCTTAAGCGCTTGCACAATTTGAATTTTAAAGGGGTGAAGTTTAAGGTCCTTTTTCAATATTTCGTGCACAATCGTTTTTGGGAGCCCTAGAGCAGCCGCTCTCTTACGCACGGACTGTCGCGGGTTATCACGTAAACTGTTTGCGACAAGTTCGATGTTGTCATCAGTCCTCGACCTTCGACTGGGTCCCGGCCGCGGATTATTTGCTGCTGAACTTGTTGCTCCGCACCCACAATCGAATCAAATCTTCGCTTGACGCATCACGTAACCGGCGGATATTGTACCGCGAACAAAATCTTCGACGAGCAATAGCACAGGAATCGTTTGCTTTAATAAATCAACTAACTTTACTAACTCATCACACACATTATAATGTAAGTAGGTACAATTATTGTTATTTTTGGAGTCGGTGTCAGCCAACTAAGATAGGTTTGTT
The DNA here is from genome assembly GCF_023101765.2 of Spodoptera frugiperda. Taxonomy (NCBI): domain Eukaryota; kingdom Metazoa; phylum Arthropoda; class Insecta; order Lepidoptera; family Noctuidae; genus Spodoptera; species Spodoptera frugiperda. The sequence continues at coordinate 2,579,480 of NC_064218.1, forward strand.
ATTTACCTATTATCACAACAAAACATTACAGTTTTACACCAGTTGTAAGTAGGTACTTAACCACCACTCCGCCCGTACCGTGCTAGTTGTTGGCGTTTCCTAGGCTGACACCGACTCCAAAAATAACAATAATTGTACCTACTTACATTATAATGTGTGTGATGAGTTAGTAAAGTTAGTTGATTTATTAAGTTGTTGAAAAATACGCAATTATTTCTTTTACTTTTTAGTGCATATTAATTTGTTTTGGAATATTTATTTTTTGAAGTCGGTTTTTTTTTGTTAAAAATGTTTTTTATTTCTTGATTTTTAGTGAATAACTTATTTGAGTATGGGTCGACCTATTAAACGCGCTGCTCATATGAGACAGCACCGTTTAAATGAATAATATTAATATCTATCCATATTGACGCATAATTACATTATTTTCAAATGTATATTAACCTGATACCCTTACTTATGATCTGCTGAGCCGACAGCTGACAGTAACCTGTTCATAAGCTACATACATAGTCAGTTTTCAAACACACAAACAGATTAGATACCCACATAGGTATACAGTCATGTAACTCAGACAGCACATCAAGCTTTTTTTTTGAGGGTGGAAAATCATCCAATGACTTCTCTCGTCTTGGGCGAGGCGAGAGGGAGTGTCAGACTCTTACTGACTAAAAACCACCCCGTTCCTACTCCTGCTTTTCGAACCAGAGCCCCGGTAAACCCGCTAGGTAGTCCGCAGCTCTGGATCAGGCATCAGCCCTACTGGGCCCCATCTGTGGTGGTCTGATGGCTCTTTGAGGCGCGCGCAGAACGCGACGCGCCGCACGCACGGGTCTGGATCTGGTCGGGCGGCGAGCAATCCCTACTCGCCGGATCCTTGCAACGACTCCTTGCGCATCAAGCTACCCATCATTCTATACCAGATATGCTACTATCTGTCCTGAATTTTATGGCTACTGAGAAAGATAAGCTAGTATGCATCACTTCAACGTAAACGCAGAGCTCATTCTGCTCATTTTTAAGGAGTTCACTGGATTATCTTCCACATTTATGGTCAGACTTTAAAAACAATTATATGGAACCACACTGCCATCGTACTCTTTCAAACACAAAAAGAATTTCACAAATTGGACTATAACTGCCAGAGATATGCATTTGTCAAACACAAACAGATTAGGTACCTACATATACATGTAAATCAGACAGCACATCAAGCTACCCATCATTCTATACCAGATATGCTACCATCTGTCCTGAATTTTATGGTTACTCAGAAAGATAAGCTAATATACATTACTTAAACTCAAACGCAGAGCACATTCTGTTTATTTTTGAGGAGTTCCCTGGATTATCTTCTACATTTATGGTCAGACTTTAAAAAAATTATATGGGACCACACTGACATCGTACTCTTTCAAACACAAAAAGAATTTCTCAAATCGGTCTATAACTGCCGGAGATATCGATTAACATACATAAAAAAAAGTTTTTGTTAATTATCTCAAAAAGTGCTGAACCAATTTCGATAAAATTTTAATGGAACAACGTCTGATGTAAGACCTACGAAATACAACAATTATCATCCAAATCAGTTCATAAACGACACAGTTATTCGCGAACAGAAATAGTAAATGTTTGTATTGATATTTGTTTTTGTTAATTATCTCAAAAAGTGCTGAACCAATTTTGATAAAATTTTAATGGGACCACCTCTGGTATAAGACCTACCAAATACAAAAAGAATCATCAAAATCGGTTCATAAACGACAAAGTTATCCGCGAACAAACATAAAAAAAAAAAAAAAAAAAAAAGCATATATACGGTCGAATTGAGAACCTCCTCCTTTTTTTTGAAGTCGGTTAAAAAAAGCTTCGATTGCGAACGCACGTTGTTCACCCGTCCACTGCGACATCGTGGCTAAGGAATCCGCACGAATGACGAATCGAACGAGACCACCCCGTCCGTCCCTCCGCTAACGGTTCGAAAATAGTTTGAAATTTAAATCCTAATTCTGCCACCGGACACCCTGTACATACCTAATGAAAATTTATACTAAGTTAATTCATTGCCTAGGTATTTCTTCGAGGAAGCCCGTACAAACTGGACCGTATCTATATTGGTAGATTAAAAGCAAGTATTTTTATTCTGTCATTGAAAAAAGTTACACCTAGGTACACGAGTCCATGAGATTAACACGTTCACTGCGGCTGTGCAAGATTAAGACTTACTTCCAGTGCTGTACAAGTCACATACTTCCCGTATCAAGATTGCCTGGTGTGCGTTACGACGTCTATGTTCCCGTATGTAGTCCTGACTTCAAACCTCCACAGAGACATGGAAACTCCTCAGCAGAATTTTTTTCTGTACCAATACATAGTTTATATCCTTGTGTATACACAGCTGCAGTAGCACGGGGTTCTTAGTAATATTTTAAAAGTTACAGGTATTTTTAAAAATGGTTGATTTTACGGGAAAATAGTTGCCGTGGCGCATACAACAGTCGTATTGCTAGGGATGGGGTATCACAAAAACGTTGTTTTGTTTTAGATTTTAATTTTTTATTAGAGTATTACGCAATCATCAAAACCTTTTTTGTAATAAAAGTAATAATTGTTAACAAAAACAGTAACTTCTTATTTTATATAATTATTTATTTGTTTTACTCGATAATCTAATCATCAGAAAAAAAAATACTTAAAAAATAATAAGAGTAGTAGGTGCCATACCATGAAATATGATAATCCTTAATAATAATTCTTTACATAACATCCTGCATAATCACGACTAATAGGAACTTTAAGTAGGATATCGCGTTCTGTAAAAACGTATCGACTAGACACAGCACTATGACTAAATGAAGCTCACGTTCAGTGCGGTACGGGGTTTAGGATACGGCCAAATAGTTCCCGTATCGCACTATTGTACAATAATTACCTTTCTGTGCGTTACGACAAAATAATTCCTGTACATTTTTATTCTTAAATTTGAATACACTATAAGTAAGCACATCGGGAATATAGGTGTCTCTTTTTTACTTGAACGAATACTTGAATAAATCACCTCCGCACGGAGAGTAAAACCAGGACAACTAGCTGCCGCACAGAGCAAGACTCAATTACAACCAAATATTTCCCGTAACGCAGTGAACGTGTTAATACTGCTACAGCATTAATATGACATCATCATAAGAAAGCCAAGAAATTGATAATGGGATTACATAAAAACATTGGATTATTCGCAAGAAAATCGCATCAATTTATCATGTACAATATTAATTCTTGTGACAGGTGCATTTTATAATAATAATCGATAGATTGATGGGGTTCCGATTAGCGAGAGAAATCGTTATAGAGAAGTTTATTAAAGAATGCCGAATAGGGTTGGTACCATTTCTAAAACATGAATTATACGGTTTTGGGCCTCAAATAGGTCTATTTTTGAACAATAAATAAATAAGCAAAAGTTAATATGTAGCATGAAGCTTATTAGGACCCCGAAGAAGTAAAATTTTCGTGAAATTTTCAATGATCTCCATGTTTAAAGTTTCGCAATCAAAAAGCTTATTCGCTCGGATACCATTAATTGACCTACATTAACAACTTATATAGTCAGCTGAAAGCAGTTACTTTTCTTAGAAAACCTAGTAGCAGGAAATGTTAGTAGTTTGTGAAAACTTATGAATATTCATATATTATGTACAGTTACTGATCGATATCTATGAACGTACTTACAATAATTTACATGGAAAAATGGAAAAGCCAGTAAAGCACCGACCGGTAGACATAATCTATGTTTATTGTGTTCTTAACTTCATTCGTTTAAAAGAGCAATGACAGGACATTCAAAGTGATTTTTATTTTCACTTTTAACTTTGACAGTGAAGAGTGAGTCATACATATTGAATACTATGAAGATATTGGTACAGATAATCACTCGAGTTGACGATTAAGAAGGTACATTTAATAAATTGTAATTAGTTTGCTAACCGCTCGGCGCTCTAAGTTAACGGGATTACGAGCGTTCTGATTTCAAAGAAACTTTTAAAGATTTCTCAAATATTATTTTGCTCTATAGCACAAACCGCTCGTTCTCAAAGACTCTTTAAAAATCACTCGTTCAAAAAACTAAATATTTAAGTATGCAACCAAGAATACACTCATTCTTAATTTTAACCACTACTCTAGAAGACTTCCTTCCCAATGAAGTTTAATACAATAACCACTACAGATTACAAATAGAAAAGCTCTCGACCACAAATGGATCAAATTGCATTAGGTACCCACTGAAATATATTATACGTGGTCGGAAGTAGCTGCGTGTGTAACACCGGGCACAATTTTATTGACCAATAAGAAGTCTTGCTCGTCACGTCATTAATAATTTTATTGTCATTGACAAATTAATTACTTTTTTTTTTTTTTTTTTTTTTTTTTTTTTTTTTTTTTTGTGACGGGGGAAACCTATTAAAAAATTAATTACCTACATATCATATCTAAGTAAGAAGTAGTAGGTATTTCATTGTGGTAATAGGAAAAGTTATTATTGGGTTTTAAAAATATAATAGGGATGTAAATAAACAAGACACTAAAGGTCCTTATTTCCTGAAAAATACGCAAACGATGAAAGTCTAACTGCTATACTCAGACTCATTTAATGGTTACTTAACTCAGTCCATGGCAATTGTTTTCGTAACAAAATCTTAATAGTTAGTACGATCCGAATAGTTTAAGTAATCATTACATGTCTCTGAGTACGGCAGTGAGATAGACAATTAAAAACTGCCAATTAAAATCAAGACCTTATACGAGACCAATAAAATTAGTTCATAAATATGGCCGAGTTCTCAGTATCTACTTTTTAAGTCAGGTTGATTACCACAATTCAACGTCATAGCCTTTTGAGAGGACTAGTTTATTTTAAGGTCCATTTTACAACCTCTCCTAGTGTCGACTATGCTGCTTTTACCACAATTTGCTACTAACGTCTCTCTTAATACTTAAGCAGGTATTTTACTATCAACCAGGAAGAAAATGGCGTCTAATAATATGGCTAACTTGTCATATTATATTACTTATCCATCGATCACGGACGTAAACACCATAGCGAGACTGGTTCTGCGGTCAGCTACCTATAATAGTTGCGGGAATTCTATGCTGGTTATGGAAGATTCTATGGGGTATACATACCACAATATACGTATTAGAACATCAATCCTCTGCCTCATCTAGCTATTTGAAATATTAACGTGTAAAAGTGTTATTTTATATCCTATTTACAGAAATAAATATAATTTATCAATCAGTTTCAGTTTTGAAGCTATTGTAATAAAGTTAAATATGAACTTATTGAAGAAATCGGAAAGTTTTATCCAATTGTTTTATTCACATATCTATGTTATATGCATTGAGTGTGGGAGAGCCATTGCTTTAGCACGAATGGACCGGCTTGAACGGAGTAATAAAGAGGACACAGAAAACCGACGTGAAACAACGCTTGCGTTGTTTGAGTGAGGAGGTCCAATTACACCACTTCCCAATGTTTGATACCCCAAAAACCCTTAAATTCCTAACCCCCAATAGGCTGGCAACGCACTTCAAACGCCCCTGGTGTTTCGGGAGTCCATGGGCGGCGGCTATCAGGTGATCCATCAGCTTTTTTTGGCCGTAGCATGGAATAACTAGGGGAAGACTTTTGTTCAGAAGTCTTGTTGATGGAGTCAGTATCCTGTTCTGTTTATTTAATTGGTTTAACATTTAGCTAGTGCACTTGCTACTAGTGCCAATTCGTTTGTTGTCGCTCTTTCAGATCATAATAAGAACAAACGCGGTTTCTTAGAACATCCAAAATTAAACTCTGATCTAGTCTATCTAAAACGAGTTCAAGCACAAAGTAAGAATACAGATGTGTTACTAAAGGTTAGAAATGATTTAAGTACAGAATATTCTAAAAATTTATAACTGAAAAAAAAAGTTTTATTCATAATCTAGAATTGCGAAGTACCAAAATATGTATATCTTAAATAAATAGAATTGGTCTCACAAAGCTAAATGAAATTTAATCATAATAGTCCCAAACAGATTTAACCATAACTATTTAAAGACGTTCAATGAGACCCATGACCAATTGGGAACAGTCTGGGTAACTCTTGTCTGTGAGACGTAGAAATGTAGGGCTAACATAAAAAATACTAATGGAATAACGAGTTCTTAGCTCATAAGATGATTACTGTAATTAGTCTAATTGTTTATGTCTCATAAATATGTAAAAAACAAGAAGCGAAGACCATTAAGCGTGCCAACTCTTTACCGCCGTCTCTGCCCGTCTTTGCCGACAGACAAAAAGTAGTAGGTAGGTACCTACTTAGATTTATCTTACGTTAATAGTAAATTTAATTCTACGTCGCTATGTAGTGGCCTTAAACTTGAATGCCACAAAGGAGTGTCATAAATGCGATTCGAGATTACGGTAAAATATAATTGAAGGTTTCTGATTTTAGATTTTTTTTCAGTGCATTAAATTTTCTACACTATACTTAATGTTCGATCCGGAGCTGCGGACAGCGTAACAGGTTACCGGGGCTCCGGCTCAAAGTAGGAGAAGGAACGGGGTGGTTTTTAGTCAGTAAGAGTCTAAAACTCCCTCCCACCTCACCCAAGAAGTCACTGTATGATTTTTCCTCCGCACAAAAAAAACTCAATGTAAGAAGTGAAAAATTGAATATACACTACTGCTTCTTTAAGGAATAAAAGGCATGATAACATCTATGTTTATTTCTATAGTAAATACAACACTAGATAAAATTCACGCAGTTGTTTCTATTTCCGTCCATTGACAAGCCATGTATGCTTTCTAATTATAGAGGCAAAGGAAATGTTTCCGCGGCGCCAAGCCGTTTGTCCACACAAGCTAAGCCCTCATTTACTTTCCTTTAACAGTTTAACAAGTCTATAATTTAAACACAAATACAGAATTGTTATCTAAGTGAAACTGAAATAGATAGACCTGTTACTTATAGTAAACGCGAAAGTAAGTTTCTTTGTCAACTTATAATCTAGACACACGGCAGTGTGTCCGCCAAGTTCGAGCAAAAAAACCGACACACCGGCCGTGGGTTATATTACACGAACCATTTCGGGCCAAGTTCGACCCACCTATAACTCAAAATCTATTTTATCTACGCATATGAAATTTCTAGTATCTATCGAGATCTACTTACTTATCTAAAATACAAAATTTCATTAATGTACCTATTGTAGATCTTGAGATATTGACGTCAGAAAATCGCTATTTTTACTATACACTCACTGACTGACTCACTCATCAAAAACCTAGACCACTTCCAATAGTCGTATTGACTTAAAATTTGGCATGGAGGTAGGTCTTTAGGTCAAGGTAAAGGAAAAAATCTGAAAATGGCCAAGTGTGAGTCGGTTTTAAAAATAATGAAGGTGTAAATTCATACCCCTAAGGAACTAAAACAAAAAAATTATCTATATCTTCCAATGGTCGTACCGACGTAAAATTCGTTACGAAGGTTTGTATTTAGTCAAAGTAAAGTAAAATAAGAAAAAAAGAAAATAAACCTTACAAAAATAAATGAAATCCCACCCAAAACATAAATGTGAAAGGATGCCAAGTTCGATAATATTGGAATGCTTCGCCTATAAAAGAAGTGAGATCTAAATAAGTACCAAGTTCCATACACAGACCTCAGTTAAAAATGATATAACTTGGCAAGTTTTAATTGAAAATTATATACCTACTTGACTCATTGCGTTTAGTAGGTTTATAACAAAGTGTGTGAAAACTTGCCAACTTGTTATATCATTTTTAACTGAGGTCTGTGTATGGAACTTGGTACTTATTTAGATCTCACTTCTTTTATAGGCGAAGCATTCCAATATTATCGAACTTGGCATCCTTTCACATTTATGTTTTGGGTGGGATAGAGTATATTCTAGACGTCCTCTATAGAATCCATTAAAAATTAATATCTTTAAGGACATAGGATAATTTCATGCGAGCAAAGTCGCGGGTAAAAGCTACACAGAACTCGGTACAACTGAAGAAAGTGCAGAGAAGTCAATTGTCTGTCGACTAATTCGCTTTAATGAATTTTGATAGGTACATAACAATAACACTACATAACTGGCATAATTAGGATAAGCTATTAAGACGCAATAGGGTAGATGACTAATTTAAATAAAACACGTCTTTTTTATTTTCTCACGGGAACAAGTACTTTCGACGATATATTGATTAGATATATTTTAAATACCGCGTGACGTCACTTCTGTGTAAAAAGTGAAGTGTTGTATAATTTAGCATAAGTCGATGGATTTTATGATTTCTTTACGATTGTTTTATAACTACTTAAGTTACAAAGTATTTTTAGTCAGCGATTACCTAATCATTATCTAGATAAAAGATTATAATAATAACTTCTATTTTAGAAGCTATTTTAAAACTGGTTTCATAGTCTATAAATAGCTGTTTTAAATCTAGAATAAATAATGATTTTGTCAGCTTGTCGATATATTAACGTATTATATTATCGGAGACCTGAAACACATGCCCTTTTTCGAGGGGAGAAAATCATCCAATGACGAGAAGGAGTGTTAAACTCTTACTGACTAAAAACCACCCCATTCCTACGCCTGCTCTCTGAGCCCCGCTAACCCGCTAGGTTATACGCAGCTCTGGGTAGGGCATCAGCCCTCGTTAAACTAGCCAAAAAGTACACTTTACATAATACATTTGAGTTACCTATCAATCAAATCATAACGTTGTTGTTACATTGTCATGTTTTTGATAGAGATTTCCTTAAATATCTCTAATTAAGTCACCCAATCCATCAAACTACGACATTTAAAAACTAATATGTATAAGTGAAACCGCGAGACAAGGCATGTTGTACAGACACCAGCAAGTCAACCTACTCCAATCTAATTTACCTTCAATCGATTTTCAACTTAATCACTTTTGTACCACAGTCGAAAATCCATTGAAGTAACTTGACATATACAACACATGCATATTAAAATGCAACGTATTAATTAATTCAAGCTCAAAACCGCACAAACTTGAAATATAGTTGTTGTAGTCCAACCGAAACCTGATACTTGATACATGTATGTAAAAGGAAACATTATTACAACTTCCTGATTATGATAATTAAGATATCAAATAAAGAAAAGACTTTCGATAAGTAGAAAGAGAATGGGACAAAGAAACATAGTTTTGTTTGTATTTAAAAATTTACATACGGAATATACGGCAATAGACTCATCCTCTATTACATGGGACTTAAAATAAAAATGGTGAAAAGCGGGTGTAGATACAGTGGCATTACTTGCCGTAATGTGCACTTCTGCCCATCCCTTCGGGGATAAAAGGCGTGACAAATAAATGGCCCACGAGGCCTCTTCTCGTTTAAGCACTGAGATAAGTAATCACCACGCTTGGTCAATGCGGGTTGGCGATTTTAAACTTATAATTAGAAATTATAAGTTTCCAATTAGAAAATGTCATATTCAACATTGGTACTTTTCTTAAATTCATAACGCATAACTATACAAAAACAAAACGTCAAAAAAGAAAAATAAATTACACTAGGTGTAATATAAGCAAAGCTCATGACTAAGAACATTTAGCTTGTAGAAAAGGAATATTTATCTATATACACTACTCATCTACATCTATATATTAATACGTGATGCCAAAACTTTGGACCGCTTTTTACGAAAATTGCGCGGACGTAGGAGCATAAAATTTGGTACACTTATAGTTTATGTGTAGGAGAAGTGCAGGACGCTAATATTTTTAAAAACTAATGCTTATAAAGTACATTAAATCAATAAATAAAACATTACACACACATGCATAGTATCTGATCGTATTTGACAAAACGTCAAAATCGATAGACATTGCGATGGTATTCTGACGTCTCATATGAATAGAGTTTTATAAAAGAGTTTGTTTGAGTTTGAGTTAAATAAAAATTATCCTTGAACGTATTTTAAGTGGTATTGTAAATTAAATCGTATATGGTCGAATTTCGATCACTAGGCGACCACTAGTATATTTAAATACACGTCCATTGACCTATAGGCAAAAGCCCTAGTAGGTAACCCGATCATATAGCACCTACTGCCATCTGTAGCGTGTTACACAACAATAGCAGTTACAACACACAATAGCTTACGAGTATAACTCCACGCAACAATTATTGTTATTAACACCAATTTGAAGCCCTTTAGTGAAAGTATACCACCAAATGGATACCGTGTGAACCATTAACACAGCCATGTTTAATATCTAGAACTTTTTATTGCATCCATTAGCATGTTAGTGGAATAGAAATCTATCTACAATTGATTTCCTAAGCCTATATTTGATGTGAAACTGTTGCAACTGCTTTTAAGCAGTTTTTGCTCGGAAAACACGTTGACTTTTATAACGTTTTTGTTCTGGATAAATAATTTATCAGTGTTGAATCGAATTAATGGATTGCAATGCCAACTGCATATTACTTAGGTATGTTTTTTAGAAATCGAAATGAAAAGTTATTGAACTTTTTCGTTTAGAGCAAGCCCTCTTATATACTTGGTTCTTTGAGGAGAAAAAATCATCCAATGACTTCTCTCGCCTTAGAGGAGACGAGAGGGAGTGTCAGACTCTTACTGACTAAAAACCACCCCGTTCGTACTCCTGCTATTCGAGCGATAACAGCCCTACTAATGTATAGGAGGTCTGATTGTATCTACGGTTAACCGATTCTAATAGCAGACATATGAACAGCTAGAATTATTTAACTTTTAATTATTTTTTTATTACACATTCAGGCCAGATAACAAAAATAAATAGGTAGTCTCTTGAGTTGCTTAAGACTGTGAGCACTCCATTCATAATTTCCATACGGTCATTCAGACTTTAGCGTTTATTGTATCGGAAGTACTAAGTAGGATACCAGACTGTAAACTGTAGGTACCCTTAGTACGAGTTAGCTTTACGTTTAACGAAATCGAAACGAGAGCGCGCTCTCATTGGCCGGCTCGAATGAACGAACCAATCAGAGCGCCGAACACGCTCTCGCTCAACGTAAAACAAACTCGTACTAAGCCCTCTGGCCAGTCTGACTAACACGGATTTCGTCTAGTTTCTCCAAACCTAGTCTAGAGAACACAAGCGTAACTTTTACATAATTTATTTTAACTTATTGTTGTTACATGTTAACTTAAGTGACACGTTGAACATTTTTCCAATGAATAGCAACTTTCTTAGAGAAATTGTATTATAACAACGTTTGTGTTAAGTCGTAACTGAGATTTAAAAGTGTATAGCTTTGACTGTTCACATCATCGTTATGTAGTAACTTAGTTATTTTAATTAATAAGATTCTTTCTTTTGCCTCGTTGGTCGAGTGGTCGCAAGTGCAACTGCCGAACAAGAGGTCTCGGGTTCGATTCCCGGGTCGGGGAAAGTACTACTGGGCTTTTTCCGGTTTTTCGAAGATTTCTCAGTAGTAGCACGGAGTCTGGAATTGTGTCCAGTTTATGGCAATAGGCTCATCCCCTATTACTTTGGACTTATTACACAAATGGTGAAAAGCGAGTGTACATTGTAAGTATAGAGGCATTACGTGCCGTAATGTGCACCTCTGCCTACCCCTTCGGGGATAAGAGGCGTGACGTTGCATAAAGATTCTTACTTTTCTAGTATTGTTAGTAATAATTATTATCTATGCAATTCTCACTTAGATTAATCGGAGAGAGTCTATTATTCATGTTTATGTTTAAAAGAGGATAAAGTTTAACATGTATTTAGATAGATAGAAGTGTAATGTCTACATTAAATTTATAGTCAGTTGTAAAGAGAGAGAGCGAGAGAATAAAACCTAATTACTTGCCACCTATGTACTAATAGTCCTTTCTCAAGATAGACTTCTAGATAATGCACATTCACAGCACTTATTGTTAATCGAAGTGCTAATGGCACTTATAATAAAATAGAGAGATTACTGAACAACGATTAATTTTGACTCTTAATTATAGAATAAACCGCCGTACTCCGAGTAATTTAATGGTCAATTAACCCACTCCTTAGCAATTGTTTTCGGAACAAAATCGTTACTAAGGAATAGCTTAAGTACCGAATCATGAAATGACTAAGATTATTGTTACCCATATAATTATGTATTTATGCAAATATTTACTAACTACTTGGTAATAAAATTAACGAAATCACACTGTACAATGATTTTATTACTGATTGTGCGTTTAGCAATTATCAAATGAAACTAACTTTGACACAATTTTTGCCTGCATTGTAAGATTACAAATAAAAGTTATGTTTTTAAATGTCACATGCAAAGCGTTTGTTACTACAATAGTAAATACTAGGTCTATTATAGTATTTTTACCGACTTCACAAAAAGGAGGAGGTACTATGTTCGGCTGTTTGTATGTTTTTTTTTTTTTTTTTTTTTTTGTATGTTTGTTCATCGAATACTCCGTCAATTGTCGACGGATTTTCAAAATTCTTTTTTTGTTCGAAAGTAGATAGTTCTGAGGTGGTCCCATTGTCACCAAGTTAGGATCTGATGATGGGATCTTAGAGAAATCGAGGGAACTCCTCAAATATTATAGGGAACTATATAGTGATTTTGGTATATTCATCTAGAATTGAAGCATTTACAGTCAAAAAGTAATCTTTGAAGAGGTGGAACTGATGAAGAAGACCAGAAATGGCCAATGGAACTTCATACTCACATAGAAATCACAATAAAGTTATACTCCGTCAATTGTCGACGGATTTTCAAAATTCTTTTTTTGTTCGAAATTAGATAGTTCTGAGGTGGTCCCATTGTCACCAAGTTAGGATCTGATGATGGGATCTTAGAAAAATCGAGGGAACTCCTCAAATATTATAGGGAACTATATAGTGATTTTGGTATATTCATCTAGAATTGAAGCATTTACAGTCAAAAAGTAACCTTTGAAGAGGTGGAACTGATGAAGAAGACCAATGGAACTTCATACTCACATAGAAATCACAATCTATATATTAATACGTGAAGCAAAAACTTTGTAACAGTTTTTACGAAAATTGCGCGGACGTTGGAGCATAAAATTTGGTACACTTATAGTTTATGTGTAGGAGAATTGCGGAACGTTAATATTTTTCAAAAATAATGCTTATAAAGTACATTAAATCAATAAATAAAACATTACACACACATGCATAGTATCTGATCGTATTTGACAAAACGTCAAAATCGATAGACATTGCGATGGTATTCTCACGTCTCATATGAAAAGAGGTTTCTAATTGAAGGAGGTTTGGTTATTCATGATGCGCCGGAATATATTAATTTGAATTTTACAAAACTAATAGCAATTCGTTAAATACAAATTATCCTTGAACGTATGTTAAGTGGTATTGTAAATTAAATCGTATATGGTCGAATTTCGACCACTAGGCGACCACTAGTAAAGTTAATTAAGTGACTGTGACAATACAAATAAATAAAGTAGTTATTGAGATAGAGAATTTTAACCGACTTTTTCGCAACTAAAAAGTGTGAAATAAAATACTTTTTACAAAAAAATAAACCGACTTCAAAAAAATAAAAATAACTTTAATTTCGGAAGTCGGTGTAACAAACAAATAATACCGAGAAACACCGACTTCCGAAATTAAAGTTATTTTTAACTTTTTTTTTGTGGTTTAATTATAACATTGCTTATGTATTTGTGTGCTACATTACATTACATAAACATGCAATCATAACAGTTTAAATAAATATTTCCTAGATCTGTTACGATCGCCATGTTTGATCAGTGTAATAGCTATGAAATACAATATTGTTGCATGCTAAATGTATACAATCGTGCCCTTATGTAAGTCATGCACGAACACGTAGTATTATGTTGATACATATCATGGAAATAATTAAAAAAATAATGGATTTACACACGTCAACTCGTGGGCCTTGTGGCAGCACTGTCGTTTTTGAGGCTAATGACCTTTTTGAAGCGAATTGAATATTTCAAATATATTTTGTTTATGTTTTGAATTACTATGACTTCTTTTAGGTAATTTAAATGTCACTAATTGAAGCTCTTATCTTAAATATCTCGTGAATAAATTAGATCGCCAACTTAAAATAAGAAGAAACTACCAAAACATTTTCAAAATAAAAACCATGAATCCAAGCTTCACAACATAGTCTGACCTACACAGACACATAGTACTACCTATCGAAACCTTTTTTAAGGGACAACAATCCAATGACTTATATTCCTTGGACAAAGCGAGCGAGAGTGTCACACTTACAGACTAAAAACCACCGCGTTCCTACTCCTGCTTTTTAAGCCTCGCTAGGCAGTCCGCAACACCTATCAAAACCTAAGTACCTATAATAATACAATCAAACCACACACTTACACTTACGAAATAAAACGCGAAACCATCCACTTTTCCTTTTCGAGTCCTCAATAAAAATGCGTTAGTATTACGAAACTCGTATGAGTCAGGGTCCCTTAGCAAAGAAAACAAAAGAAAGTGCACCGTATATCCGTAACGGGAGTGCTGTATTCTAGCCGCGTCCATCATGGAAAGTGAATGACTGAAGGTCACGGCCGTAGAATGGTAATGGAGTTGTAAGAAGACAGATGGACAGACTGATAGTTTAGTGAAGATCTTTAGTGTGTGGCGTGAAGTCTGTATTTTTATAAGGTGGTTATTTTTTGTTTTGTCTTTTTGTTGCGTCTGGTCTATAGTTTATTGTCTGTTTGCTAAAATTAACATAATTTAGAGATACCTGCAACTTTCTTCGCGTGGATTACCTAAGAACTTGGTGACAAATCAAAGTTGCCTAAGTTACTCCTTAGTAGTTATATTAGCTACCTGCCAATAAAACTCCTGTCAAAATCGGTCCAGCTATTTCAGAGATTAATGAAAACGAACCGATAAATAGACAAACATTGTAAGAAATTATACATGGGTGTATTGGGTGTATGTTTAATCGTATGTGTATTTCATATGCATGTAGTAAAAATCGGTTATTTCAATATTACAAACAGACACTGCAATTGTATTTATTAGTCTAGATTAAAGTAGTTCATCTTACTAACTGCCGTACTCAGAAACATTTAATAATTACTTAAACTATTCCTTTAAAAATAATAGCTTTTTATTGAACTGGGTTAAGTAACCATTAAATGACGGTAAGTAACAACTTGATATGTCAGCAAAGCAAATGATTGAAATTTTATGAATCTTGTTTGCTAATATTAAAACAAAATACTTGTGTGTTTACTTTTTAGTTTAAGTATCACTTGATAATTACTATTTCGTTTTTTATCTTAAACGTGGTGACTTTATCAATATTGTTATTAAAATTTTCGAAATATTTTCACCGTTACCAATATAAAGTAAGAAGTCGCTGACTAACAGTCGTCAACTTTCTTCACTTTTGAAAAATAATCGAGAGATTGGAAAGTTGAGTTTTAAATCGAATTAAAATGACATAGAAACTCAATAATGTGCACAGCCTATTAATATTTTTTTAAATATAAACTTATTTTTAAGGTAAAATGAACTCAAAAATAACCCAGCTTAAGACACAAAATATCAATTAGGTATCGGTAAGTTCGGGTTTCTTTGACCCTATACTCTATAGGTTTCCAAACGCAGACTTATCAACTCTAAAAAAATAGGGTAACATTGACCCAAATTTATAACCAAAATGAATGTAAAAACAACGCGTATATAAGTTTGGGTCAAAATTACCCAGTAGTGTTAAACATCCCGATGTTACGGCTAGTTAGGTATTCCTTTCTTTACCAAAATACAGACTATTCCATACAAGGCCAAACGTCAAAGAAAGTTACGTAACAAAATACACTATTTTCTTTCATCCCTTGCACAATGGTGCAAAAACGAGACTCCTACAATGAGGCGTTCCCATAGATTCTAAAAGTCATCAACGACAACTTTTTTATGAGGCAATGAAAGTGAATGATTTTTATTAGTAATCATTGTCATGATGGAGACAATCAATCGTTAATCGTGTGAAATTATTACGTTAGTAAATTGTTGTTCGTTGAACCGTCAAACGACATCAGTAACTATTAAGAACGTGTAGTAGTATATGCGGGAGAGCCATGCTAAGTGTGGGAGCATACCGAACCGTACTGTGAGAGGGAGTGTCAGACTGTTACTCACTAAAAACCACCCCGTTTCTGTTTCCTCCTGCTTGTCGAGCTGGAGCCCCGGTAAACCCGTTAGATAATCTGCAACCTAGGTAGGTACAATATAGCATATACATAGTAATTAAATGTTAAACAACAGCTTATAATATGAAATATTGAAAACAAGGTTAACAACACAAAATCGACCTTATTGTATGAAAAAATTACATCAAATATTTACAAAACTTGATCACAATTCGCAATAACAATTATTAGTCGTATGCTATGACTGAAACTATGCGGAGGAAGCTAACACATTGATACTGGGTATGTGTGTCAGTTAGTTGCTATAAAACAGTTAATGGCCAATTACATTCAACATAAATAAGTTTTTATAGCGTAATATCACGACACCGTTTAATATTACAAGTTACTGCATGAAAATCTTGCACATTTCTTACAAGATTAAGGTGCTTGAATGCATTTCACTGTTCTCTTATTTTAGGAGTTAGCTTACAAAGATGTGTGTAATAGTTTACCACTCTCTTCTGCACTCTTTCTTCTGGCGTATTTCCAACAAGGACAGGCTCAATCTACATAGGTTCGCAATTTAGTAACAATTCAGGTGCAATAATTCTAGAACCAGACCTTTCCAAGAATGAAAACGGCGTATTTCTTGTTAAAAGGCCCGCAGCACACCTGTGACTTCTCTGGGTGTTGCGGGTAGCCATGAGCGGCGCTGATTGCTTACTATCAGGTGACCCGAATGCTCGTTTGACTCCTATTCCATTAAAAAATACGAATATATCCGATTTAAGCGTACTAGTTAGTTCTAGAGATGTCACAATGCTTGATCGATTTGAGTATTAAACAGGGTTAAATTTATCAGCTATATCTTCTAGTTTCATGGTATCTTCCTTTTTTCTCCAAAAATAAAAAAGGTCTCGGTCTCGATGTCTAAGAGAAAACAAAAGCCATATTTAAATACTTAATAAGCATTTCTCTTGCTGGTGTTGTGCGTACAAACTACAAAGTGCGGTGAACACCGTAAAATATTGAAGCAATCTGAGCAAGGTAATCTATGCTGGAACAAGTAGGGCGTGGAACTCTCTAAATGGCCAAGTTCACTGTTTACTTGCATAAAATAACATCATTAGTAACTAGTGAATTTCGGATCAGTTTGAGTGCAAATATTTGATATCACTGTTCTTACCAATAGACTTGTTACCATGGTAAGAACAACGTGGAAGTACGGATGGAAACAGAAGTGACTCTTTTTACTTGGACAAATGAAATAAAGCCAAAACTTCTCCTTTTTCATAATAATAAGGTACAAAGACTAACAAAAACCGCAAACGCCACGAACCGGATAATGTTCTCACAATAAAAACTAAACAGAACGATTGAAAAAGGGTATAAATAACAAAATAACAAGTCGACTAAATAAATAAGGCAATTTTACGCGCTAGCTGAATAAAAAGTCGTGCAAAAGTGGAACTAATTCATGTTGCCGGAAATAATTGATGGTAAACATTGTGGTGGACGGTGGACGTGTCGATATGGCGGCGATACTCACGAGAGGTTTGAGTAAACATTAACAATCATCAGCACAACGAGTATTCATGGGAATGGTATTATACTAGACTCTAGAGCGTGGGCTTCTCTAGGGATATCCATGATATTCGTAAGGAAAGATTTCTTGAGTTAGCCTTCTCAGAAAATATGTTAAAACATGTTGTGTTGTTGTTACTCATCTTTCGTTGAAACAACAGTTCATTACAATTAAAACCTATATAATAAGCGAGTAAAGCATTTTAATCATAACATTAAATATCTAGCTAGACGTTAGAAATGCTGAACACGTCCAACACGCAAATAGAATCTCGCGATGCGCTCATAATTTGCAGCAAAGTGCAGTCCAATATAATTTCTCGAGGGTAATACTCTACCCGACCGCAACAATGGCATCTAACTTCATTAATAATATTTACATACCGATTTCGTGTACATAGACCGATACGTGACGCATACATCGGGTGCAATAACCCGAAACTCCGAAAGAAAACTACTTTTATTTTCATGTGGGTAAAGTGGATTTTTATTTGTGTTGAGCTAGATGGTGGTTGAATATGCGGTGTGCTCTCTCGAGCGAGATAAAAGCATAAAAATGTGGTTGGTAGTGTTTTCTCGAGTCGAATAGCTGTAGTGAAACGGGCCACGGTCCGCGGAGCAGGCACGAACGGTCACGTGGAGCACCGTTCATCCACTCGACGTTCTGTGAAAAACTTGCTTCACGCAATCCTAAGTTATGGCAACTGGATTGAAGTTGAAACAAACTAAGTATTGCATAATTTGACACACGAATATGTCTAGCCGTCACATTGAACACGCTACTCGCCCAAATTACCATTCCAACGTCCAATTTCTACTGATGGATAAGCTAATATTTGTAGGCGCGGTTTCCAATTAATCAAACTTAACGATGTTATTAAATACGTTTATTTAACATTAAAATATTGAATATAAAGTAGGCAGGAATGCAAAACTCTGGTAAATCGTTTATTAATTTGATAAAAATAAACTTTCGACGCTTGTATGTTTATTAATTTTCACTTAATTTTAGTAAAAAAAAGTTTTAAATTAAACGTTTTGCGGTCGATAGACCCATTTCTAGGCTCGATTAAAATCAAAGTCGATTTCACTATAATTCTGTTGATTTTACATAAAATAAACACGTTATCGCACATCAAATATCCATATTTATGTTTGTTTTATTTAATTAGTGTAATATACCTTTATCTTCACTATCATTTTAACTCTCAACATTATGATCAATCAAGTTTAAAAGAAGTGAGTAATCTTACCTAAGCCGTATTTGTTCTTCATTCACTCGAGTCTTTTAAGTTAAATATTTATTTAAACCACTATATATCAAACCTTCCCTCCGTTTATAAGTTTTCCGCAAGGAAGCATTTTGGGACCATTACTGTTTTAGCAATTTATGCACAGATTTTAGAGCTCATGACAAATGAAATGCTTATAACAATGCGTTTTGAACTATAGGTATACAAAGTATGCTAAGATTACTCACTAGTATTTGTATAACACCAACAACATAAGCAGCATAGGTTTTCACCCAGCCACCGAGGCATGACCAAATTAGGTGCCAAATTCGTAATTTTCTTCGGCAAATTGTGAATTATCTCACAAAACGGCATTTTAACAATTTAGTCTCATGGACGAGATAGAATTTGTTATGCTTTCCTTTTCTGGACCCAGATACTAACAGGTGTGTCTGGGTAGCGACAGCGACGGTCAAAAATATTTTATGTTGATCTAGAATTAAAATAATTATAATTAGATTTTTTTTGGAAATGTGTTTTATTAAAACTTCAAATATTTATTTAGTAGTAGGTGATTAGTGTACCTAAATGATATATTAACTCAGGACAATCTGCGTAGTTTATCTCGTATCCCGAAACTATATGAAACTCAATAATTTCTATAGTCTACCGGTAGACTAAGACCATATCAACACTAACTGTAATTTGACGGAAATCTGGACTCCTACTCAATTAGCGAAAGGGCCTAAGGACATGTCAGTTTATTAGAAAAAAAATACACCTATGACGTATAGCAGTTAGGATATGTTACGAAAGGCAAAGTGACAGTGGTACATGACTCTCATAACATGAGTCTTACGCGACAGTAATAACTGGCCTAAAGAGTCAACACATTTATGACAGCTAGCACCATAAACAGTCCCATAATAAACACACGAATATGAATACTAACGTGATATTATGCTTTTTATTATCAACTTTATAGTTAGGTAGTGAAAGTGTAAAATGTCACCTCGTCATTATATTAGATTATGCAATTTATGTGACACATAAAATGAATTAATTTTCTTATTAAACGTATTAGTATTATATTCTTCTCGATATGGTTATGTTATATCATTTATGGAAATAAGGGTCATATTTATTATTGTACATTTGGATCTATTTTTAGATTTAGATTATATAAGAAAAATAACACCAATAGTGTTCTAAGAAGTCACTATCAAGAATTTATCGAAACTAGTGGTCGCCTAGTGGTCGAAATTCAACCATATACGATTTAATTTATAATACCACTTAACATACGTTCAAGGATAATTATTATTTAACTCAAACTCAAACAAACTCTTTTATAAAACTCTATTCATATGAGACGTGAGAATATCATCGCAATGTCTATCGATTTTGACGTTTTGTCAAATACGATGAGATACTATGCATGTGTGTGTAATGTTTTATTTATTGATTTAATGTACTTTATAAGCATTATTTTTGAAAAATATTAGCGTTCTGTACTTCTCCTACACATAAACTATAAGTGTACCAAATTTTATGCTCCTACGTCCGCGCAATTTTCGTAAAAAGCGGTCCAAAGTTTTTGCATCACGTATTAATATATAGATATTTCGAGTTGGTCATTGTAATAACAATGGCATAAGGCAATAAGATATCTGGCGGAAAGTAAATCAACTACTAGGTAGTACAGTTTTAAGTGTGGGAGAGCCATGCTACAGTATGAATGGGCCAGCTCGACCAGAGTGATACCACGGCCTCACAGAAAACACGTCGTGAAACAAAGCTTGCGTTGTGTGAGTGAGGTTACCGGAGACCCAATTACTTACCATCAGGCGATCCGTCAGCTCGTTTACCGGCTTGTATCATAAAAAGAGCGCAATACAGCTTAAACTATCTTAAGCAGTCAGCTAAAAGTTAACGACCTACCTAACGAGGAAGGTCTAATTAAACTCTTGTTCGTATATCAAATCAACCAAGCAATGCTATTAAACGGGTAACATATTACAGGTGCATAAGATAAATTAACAATACAATAAAACAACGTTACGCCTTTTATCCCTGAGGGGTAGGCAGAGGCATTATTAAGATAAATTAAACGAATCACAAAAGAAAATGAGTGTCTCGCAACAAAAGAAATTCCTAGAACCAGACGAAGTATAAGATGTAATGTGTCTATTATCTAGAAATGTACTCCACAGTCTGTGACCATCTTCCGTGGTGTGAGCCAAGTACGAAGGCTGAACAATGGGGACAACACCTGACAACGTAACTATGATGTTACTTACGTTGCTTGCAGTCTCGAGATTATCTTTCTCCAAAGGAATTTACGTTACTTACGACTACAATGCGTTTTATGTTAAAAAATAAACACGATGTTAGCTTTTTTTGAGGTGGAAATATCATCCTTATGACTTCCCCTGCCTTGGAAGAAAGAAGACTCTTATTAACTAAAAACTACCCCGTTCCTACTCCTGCTTTTCGAGCCGAAACCCCCTTAACCAACTAGGTAATCCGCAGCATCGGGTAGTCTCTAGACTTTAGAACATGAATATCAATCCGATTTCCCAGCTACTGTAGCCATCAGCATCTTTATACAAAAATAATTATCTAAATTAGTTTTACAATTAATCGAAATCTAGATCATGTCAATCAATTTGTAATCGATTAAACTAATCAATTTGGTTTATTTACAAACTACTTCGGCGAAACAATCTGGTCAAAGAGAAATGTTCTTAAAAAGTCGGAAATCAACCATGTTAAAACACTCTCTCGTACTCGTATAGTCACGCCTTTTATCCCAGGCAGAGGGGCACATTAAAGCACGTAATGCCTTAGTACAATGTACACCCACTTTTCACCATTTGTATTTTAACTCCTATGTAATAGGGAATGAACTTATTGCCGGGCATAATTCCAGACTCCGTGCTACTACTGAGAAATTTCCGTAAAACCGAAATAAGCTCAGGAACACTACCCGGCAGTCAGCATTTGCTTGCGACCAATCGACCAACGAGGCAGTTATCAGGCATTCATAATAATATTGATAGGGTTATCATGGAACTGTACCAATACGAGTGCATCTCTGTGTGATTTATGTGAAGAAAAAGCCTTACTTATAGACCTGTTTCCCTTTAATATGCTAAGTAAATCAAACATCTTATCATCAATCTTAAATGTCACCTCTATATTATCCTTATTACAAATCTCTCCACTTTAGTCCAGTAATGTAATAAGAACCTCCATAACTTCATATACACCACCATATATACAATGTGATAGGGGCGAGACTTCTAACCCGTTAAGGCTGAGTACTACATCTAATTTTATCGACAAAAGTCAGGGGTCGAAGGGGTCGAACTGTCACCCTAAAAATTATGGCTATTTTAATATTTTTTTTACTTTTATTGATATCAAAGGTTGTATGCGTCGTAGAAACAAAAAAAACGACAAACGGTAGCTAATAACCTTGGCTAACTAATTCATTACTTTTTTCATATGTTTGATGTTTGTATAGGCTTATCTAACAGAACGAGTGATAAAGTAATAAACCACACGAGGAAACGAAGTTCACACCATAACGTTACGTTACACTACCATTTCGGGCGAGTGACCATAATAAAAATTATTATGATGATAGAAAACAGTACGTGGTCGTGGTCCCCAGTGGCCGAATGGAAACCACGTACACATGCTGCGAGCAATGGAAAGTGATACTGCACACATATAATTGTGTTAAGCCTTTCTAGTTTTCCACGGTTGAAATTTTTAATATCTTTATTCTGCACACGTTTCGCGTTATTGTTCTTGGGACAAGGATTGCGAATGTTTTGTTGAGTGACTTAAACTTAAATGTCCTATTAGTCATGTAATCTGTCATATTTGGCTGATTTTATTTGCACTGATATTTTCTACAAGTTTTGAATCGAAATGTTTTTGTTTAACAGAAATATTCAAACCAGTTCGAATTACTACTTTTAATCTTATGGCTTTGTTCTGGATCCTATTGGTTATAGAATTTGAGTCAAAGTTACCCAGTAGGGTCAAAGAAACCCGATCGTGCGGTAGTGGTCTTTTTCGGGTGGATTCAAAAGTCTGTTTCGCAGATTTTGATGTTTAATAGTCAAACCTTACTGCAGAATAATCTTAACCCTAATTAATAAGTTCTGCTCTGCCTTTAGGCTTAAGTCATTTTGTCTCCTGCCTTAAATTCACCGAGGGAAATGGAAACAAACGTTTCTTGTCCTCTAATACCTAATATCTTCTAATTTATTTCGTTGCGAGATCCAAGACAGGTTTTCATGTCCCTGGAACGCGTCGGACTTCAGTGTTCCGGTGTTTTCATAGTTGTATCTATTGTAGATCCTGGCTTACAGGAGTTACAGCTGTTTGGAAGGGTATGACGGGCTTGTCCCATAAAAAAAATAAATCTATAATAATCGTACTATAGCAATTAGACAATCGAAATTGGACTCTATAGCTATCCAAATAACTAAATAGGCTGGCATAGGCCGGTACAATCAAAGTTAAGTGTAGACTTATGGACTCAATAATTTCACATAATAATGCCGTAACAAAAACAGTAAATTGCACGTATATTTCCCATGCAAGTTGTTATTATGTGTTCACTTTCCCACAAAGTGTAATAGGAGATAATTTTACTCAATCAAATGATATGACACTTTTTTTTTGTCCCGAAGTGTAATGCTCTATAGAGTGTATAGTTCTGTAAGGAAGTAGAAAGTATAAATATGATTCTTAAATCTATTATAATAGAAATTATAATTGAATAATGAACTGAAATGCGTATTGTGGATAGACGATGCATTGTTGCTGTTCAAAAGAAGTAATCACCAGTAGTTAAAGTATTTGCTTTTTTTTGTAGGATTTCTAATTCAATTTAATTATATTTACTTCCTTCGACTGCCTCGTTGGTAGAGTGATCGCAAGTGCGACTGCAAAGGGTCTCGGGTTGGATTCCCGGACAGAGTATTACTGGATTTATGTCAGTTTTTCGAAAATTTCTTAGTAGTAGCACAGAGTTCGGTATAATTGTTTGAATTTTTCAGCTTATTTAGTTTAAAACTATTTTTAGAATGATCGAATAAAATCAATTTTCTTTGTGCTCAGTACCTATATATGGCAATAGTCTCACCCCCTATTACATGGGACTTATAACACAAATGGTGAAAATATGTTCAGTCTGAGAATCGAACCCAAGATTTGCAACTAAACAACCATACTTAAGTGAGCAATTAACTGACATACTTAGAAATAATGAAAAGTTAAGTTTAGCCAAGTTCAATGTAAGTATGATTGGCTAAAACTGACGGAATGACTTGTAACTTAAAAATGATGAGTATGACGGAGGTCAAGACCACAGATAATAGATATAATTATAAACTTGTCTGTGGTACGTATGTTATTTATGGTTCGATAGTAATTTAGCTTTTACTTTCACGTTTGGCCTATCAATTGCGAAGAATGTTTTAAAAAGTAAATTTCTTTAAGCTAGAATTATAATTGTTGTATCTATAAAAGATATTATTTATGATTGTGTCATGCTCAAGTGTATGTTGACAATGAATATTTATCGTCGTCCGTAGAAATAAAAATATGGCTATTCTACACTTATCGCCGTACTCAGTCATTTATGTGACAGATAGTGCAACAAGTGTTTCAACAAGTCCTTAACACGTTAACTGCCTCGTAGGTCACCGGCAACCTACGCTAGCGGAGGATTTGCCTTCAACAGTTTTCTGGTGGCAGTTAAAGGCTTAATGTCTCTGAGTACGGCTGTTAGTCATTAAATCTTTCTAAACAATTATTGGTTATTTCTTGCTCGACTATCATTATTGACTCGTATCTGTACCTAGAACCCAAAGGTACGACTTATAAACTCATCAACATCGAGCTTACATTTTTTTTTCTGTTTCCAGATGTACGGCTATGGGTGTTTGCGGTCACACTGCAGACGCTGCTTCTATCAGCCAGCTGTGGCAACCACCGGCGGTCCATGGCCTCACAAGTGGTAAGGAAACCTTTCACAATATCCCCCAACTCTTTTTAATTATATATGTCATGAATTACACCACTGCATGACTTCCATTAAATGAGACCAGCCATTTATTGGGCAGACAAATAGAGATTTCATTTACAAATATTGACTTTACGTAGGTAAAACTTATAAATGTTTGATATAAATAAAACAATTATATGATAAACTATTCTGTTCTTCCAGGGTCTAGGCTCAAAAGGTGGTTGGAGACCCGTGGTCGGATCAAGCGGCATGGTATACGGGTCTTACGGCACAGCTCCATTACACGCGCCACACTACAAGATCCCAGTTCCCGTCATAGACCAGTACCAGTACCAATCGTCGACGCGTCCTGTCGCTACGAAGGATGGGAACAAACTGACTTCTATCGCGCAGTCGTACCGCCCCACGACGCTGAGGACCGTTCCAGCTGCCTCCGCCATCCCTGTCATCAACCAGCCCATCAACACTTACCACAATCCCTTCGCCTTCCAAAACAACGGGTTCGCAAACTACAAGTTCGTCCAAAACTATCCAGTGGAGAGCGTCCTTGTGAGAAACCCCCACAATCCATTCAACGCACGTCCCCTGTACTCCAAGTATCCCAATAAAGTGAAGCAAAACAATCACCAGAACCTTATGATGCAGCAACTGACAAACGTCCAGCCGATACAGTTCGGACAATACCAGACGGCCAAACCTTTGGACTTGTTTGGTAAACCGATTGAAAGTTACGCGAGACCCACAGAGACGAAGAAACAGCAGACGAGTGGTACTGAGATCTATAAACAAGAGCTGTATAAGCTACAAGACAGTGATACGGCGCCGCAGTCCGTCAGCCAACAAGTTAAGACAGGTCCTCAGCAAGTGAAGACAGCGCAGCAGCAGGGCCTGGTCGGCATACCCAACATTGTAAACCCCTACGCACAGTATTCGTTCCAGGATGCTGTCTTCCCACCGAGTATATTAGGTAAGTTTCTTTCTTTCTTGGTAGATTTTACAAAGGACTGAAAATTGCTTATGTATCTCATTTGGAATGTGCTTTCTTTCAGGTTCGTTTGGAACATTTGGAGTTCAATCCGTTAAAGGCAGGGACCCCGTGTACCAGTTTCCAGCCACGAAGACTACATATTTACCTCCACATTCACAACCGACAAAGACGACCATATTCAACTCGTTCAGCTACTCCCCGAATTTCAAGACTACTCCGACAATATTCGATTCAACTACACCCAGATTACCCACAACAGCTAATCAGCTGCACTTCGGGACAACATACAGCGATATTAAGATCACACCCACACCACAAACTAAGGTGTACGTCCCACCAAAGATCGATCCCAATGCCGGAGCCAAAGATGCCTTCAAACCAAGTCCTCAAGATCCCTTCGCAAAGAACCATCAAAGTGACTTCAATAAAATCTCTGTCACCACCTACAACCCCACCGCTGCCACGACAACTCTAGCCAACAACTTCTACGACTACAATTTCCCCACACACCAAAACCAGCAGGGCCAAATAGCACATGAACCTCAGAACGTTAACTACAGTAATGAGAAAAAGAAACACAAGATCCACGACAACCTCGCTGCCGGTGGTAACCAGCAACCGTCAAAACAGTACGCTAATACTCCCTTGAGAACAGATGCACAGAACGCACAAAGCGCTCCTTATCGACAGACTTACGAAGTAACTGAATCTTCAGATGACTTCCATTCTCAATCATCAACAGCACCCTGGACATTGACCTCTCAAACGTATGAGTACAACAACCAGAAACCTACACAAGAAACAACAAAGCCGCAAGACTATTCAGATTCGTACCGCAAGCCGGAGCCCACGCCTGTGCCAGACCTCCCCGAAGAATTTGCCATCGTGACCGAGGCTGAGAACGGCCATGACAACTCTTTGAGCTACGACGCGAAAGTCGAATCCCAAAGCAGGCGGCCTCTAGAAGACGACTTCGTTGAACCAATCGGTAAGCACAAGCTTAAAGACTACTACTACAAGGTATCAACTCCTTCATACGAAGACTACACCACGTCAAGACGAACGAAGAAGCCGACTGAAGCGGCGAAGTATACCTCCACACCAGAGACTACCACGCAGTTTAACAACAAGGACAACAACGGAGACGCACAAGTGGAAGCTCTGCCCACGTTACCTCCTAACAAGCATTTCAAACGACCCAACACGTCTGAACGGAAGAGGAACAAGGTCAGGAGGCGCCGTCCTCCGCTAGCGAACAACAACCGTAACAAGGATGAGACTTCCAGCACTACGAGTACGCTAAGTACCAGATCTTCTGCATACATCTCGTCAACCGAGCCAACCCTCACCACAGACCCCGAAGAAGTATACACCATCAGACCGAGAGTTAGACCAACGAAGTCACAACCCAACCTGACCACACCAACTGTCACGACTGACCTGACCACCAGCGCTCTACCGACAGTCACCCCTACCATCCCCACTATAGTAAAGAAGAAGTTACTTCACCGCCGACCATTAACCACACCTGCTGATAGACCCGAAACTACAACATACGTACAAGAAGACTTAAACAAAGAATCGCAGATTATGAAAATAACAAGCAGACCACATGGATCTAAAATAAACAGTTATGACTTCAAAAACGACTTTACACATAAACAGGATGAAAAAGACACGCCGACAAGTGACGTCACTGTTAGCTTATCCGATACACTGAAAACTACCGTTGAATCTGGACAAGAATTTTCATTCCATAAAGATGTAAAGCCTATTGAAGCTAAACTAGAACCAGTAAGGGCTTGGGAGACAACAACAGAGTTTTACAAAGAAGATAGAACAGACTATACGACCACACCGAGAGTCGACGTCACCACTACAAGCCGACCTCAACGACCGAGACTGCGCAACAAATACAACAGAACAAGATTCAACGTCAAAGACTACAGAAACAGACTGAGTTCCACAACCAGCACTACTGAGAAACCTGCTGAAACCGGACCCAAAATAAGATTCCCTCAGAGAAGAGTGCCTTACAATGAAAACATTAACAACGAAAATGAAAGCACTACAGAACGCAAAAGATTTACACCTAAAGACCCGCGATACAAGAACGGAAATGTGGAGAACGAACAAACTCAGACAGAGAAGGAAACACAATTTACTAAAGCAAACAAACAGAGACAAACAACGGAGAATGTTGAGGCGACCACAATCAGAGTATCAGCGCGGATTCGGAACGGACAGCGGCGGCCGAGGCCTACGACCGAAGAACCGGAGACGACCACACCAACGACAGTACACAGCAAAAGACCAATAAGGAAGAAGATTAAGGACTCTGAAATAGGAGAATCTGTGCAGGACATATCGGTCACAGAGACAACAGTTTACGACAAGAACGAAATAACATCAGAAAGGACAAGATCAGAGAGTGCGATTATGAAAATAGCTGACAAAAAGCACCAAGACCATTTAGAGCATTTATTTGAGCATTCGAAGAGGGTATCGGATCTAACGTTAGCAGCAAGCAAAGATTACAACAAGCCGGGGATGTTTAAGACGGTGTCGTCAAACAGTAGGCGGATACCGAATTACTTTACGATAGCAACAGATGATCCTATTTTACCAATAGAAGCATTCTTTCCCCAGTTGAACCAGAAGAAGGAATCGTAACGTTCCTAAGCATAGTTTATTCTACAAACCAAATCCTCTTTACTGCCAAAGCTTTTCTGTAGGTCTATGTGACAGCGGTAAAAGAAATTTAAGTTATACAAGTTTTTGTTATATTTATATTAAAGCATTGGAGTAATGACGTCACTACACTCTCTTTAAGAGATATTGCTAGTGATGTCAACTTGTCAATTTTGAAATTAATAATAACATATTACAACTGAAATTGGGTAGTTTCCTCAGTCAAAAATAAATTATTTCGACTTTTCAATACAATACAATTTTCAAAAATAATCACACTTTCGTTCACGGATTTGATGATCTACTTTATTTATAGAAAATACCATTTTTGACGTTTCGAAAAAAGTATTGAATTTGACTAGTAGGAAACTAGCCTATTGGGTTTAATAAGCCCTGTTTTAAGACATTTATTGACCGCTGGACTTTACACTATAAATAGATAGATTTTAGCAACGACACGTCTAGCTAAACTTGCAAGAACTGACACTAGATAAGACTTATTTAAATATTATTATATTCATCTCATTTCACAACTGTTGTTCGAACTCTATCGGTGCTCATTTAGTTATTAAGTTATAATACAGTACTGCATTTAAAATAACTACATACATTTAAAAACCTAGATACAGCAGTCTCGCGATTTTGAATCCTATTACGTACGCAATAAAACAAAAATTATAGCAGCAGAATTTTATACTGCAAAGAGTAATATAATAATTCAATTTAAAAATTGATTACCTAGTATATAAAGTATTAGAAAGATTTGTGTAGTGAACAAATAAATTGTTTCACAAATTTGGACCAAGAGGTTATTTAAATAAGAGGCATTTTAAATTGTTTGGTTGTTATTACTTCGTTCCAGCATGTCATAACATGTTATTTTATTATAAACCAAATGTCCACATGACAGAGTTCACAAATTTTCAAATAAGCTGCTAATCAAAGGGTAAATGTAATGTTATTTTAAATGCAAAGTATGTATTTGTGGTTGTTCGTTATATACATAATATTAACTATATTATAATGTTACGTCTGTGTGTACGTCTGTTTTATATTTATATTCAAAACTTCGCAGCATTTATTATAAAGAATATTATTTAAATGCAAATTAATTTCTGTTATTTGAATATTGAAGTGAAAATGGTTATATGAGTGAGGAATGAATGAATAATTGAAAATGAAATTAAATATTTATACTCTTAGTGATTAATTGTGTAAATAAAAGATTTTTTCTTAACAAATTTTGTGTATTATTTGATATAAATAACCCTATTTATATTACATTAAATATGTTGTAAGTAATAATTAAATGGACTTTATCCTGCATTCGGCTGGACTTTGAACATTTTCTGAATGCTCTTCACAGCTGCTTGGTGAATCGTTTTGTCCAATGCATCTGTAATGAAAGAAAATACAATCAGAATAAAGTCACCTTGAACAATATTGTAAGTTGGTTAAAGAAATAGAAGTAAGGGCTAGTCGAATGCGACTTATAAACCAAACCGGTAAATTTTGTTTAGCTATAATCTCTTAAAACCTCATATTTTTAATTATTATTTTTAAATTCTATGCTCAAGTTATATAGGTTTGTCCTTACTTGTTAAAAATAACTTACATATTTTATGGGCTCCTTTGATCGGGAACCGAAGCCTCAAACTGATGGGATTGGAACAGATGAACACGTACGGACTGTCGCTCTCTCCTCCTGGGTATCTGGAAATAACGTTACATTATGGAACTATGATTTGGTTTATATCTTGTCAGATGGCGCCACTGAGGTAAAAGATCCTGATCGGGAACCGAAGCCTCAAACTGATGGGATTGGAACAGATGAACACGTAAGAGATTAATACTAAGTTGTTTGGATGAATTATCCACTATAACCAGAAAAATCCATACATATTACAAAGATTTCAAAATGTATATATACTTGTCCGCCATACCTAACATTTCAATGGCACAAAATTCTATAATTATTTTTTTCATTTATTTTCGAGACAAGTTTTTAATGAAATAAAGAATACATCAGAAATGTCAAGGAGTAGCACACAACTAAAGCCAGGACACCTGTTAAACGTTAAACAATAAGTAATTTTATTTCTTAACAATGAAATCATAAGGTTCATAATGCAATGGACTTACTTTTTCTGGTACTCTTCTTGCGGTAGACAATCGTCCACGTTGACACAGCCGAGGAGACATCCAGTTGGGTAGAATGATGGGAACTTTATTTCTGTCTCTGTAATATTTAAAGCAAACATTGATACACTTACATGTCAGGTAATAATCAAATGAATATATAAATGAAAAATCTATTCTTTGACAACATGTAACATGTAGCGGATTCAATTCCCGCATGGAAGAACCCTTTGCAACACGAAACAACAACTTATGGATCACACCACAAATTGTTGTTTCAGGTCTGGGTATCAAAAATATAAAATAAACGAATTTTTACCTGGGTATAGGACTCTGTACTGATTCTCAATGGCCCTAATGATTTCCTGGTCTGGTGGCTTCACCGTGGACGCAATCCACAGCCGACCGCGGTGGCTGGAGTACCAGGTGCGACCTTCGTGTCTGGAACAGGTGAATTGAAGCATTGAAAATGGAATGTCACGTAAGAGCATGCATGGAGCTAAGGAGTATGCATGGAGCTATTTATCATATTATGGTAATCATCATCATTAGCCGAAAGTCATCCATTACTGAAGCTCAGCAAAGTCCTCTTACTGCCGCATTCAGTGACATATTAGACTATAATTTTAAAAACGATTACTTAAACTATTCCTTAGTAATGATTTTTAATCGGAAACGATTGCTAAGGACTGAGTTAAGTATCTATTAACCACTTGTCTGTCGATATATGAGACACAATAGAAAACACATTGTGTCTCGCGTAGATTTGCGTTCCGACATACAACGGGTTAAATGACTCAGGTTAGCCATCCAAGGCAAGGTGAACGACAACTGTCCGTCCATATACAGTTTCATTGTATTAACAAAAAGAACTTGATCCCTCTACTTTTAATAAATATCTGGGGGCACTAATATTTAGGTATAATATTGAATACCACTTTACCCGACGCTGAGCAATTTAGCAGTCATGCGTGTAACTTGTAACCGATAAGACCAATTTCAAATTGGTATTTTTTTGGCTATTAAAATGGGGTTAAAAAGAGCCGCTCAGGCAGCGCTAGCGGTACCTAAGTCACTATGTCCCTCCAAAAAGTCCTGTAAAAGTGACTTGAACGATCATCGATAGCTGATGTCGGTTTCCTCACAATACTTTAGACACCGCATCAACTGGTCTCACGTTCCTTCCTAGCGCCATACATCATAGCGGCTCATTGAGTAATTTTTAACAGGGGCAATCTAGGTATTACCTATTAACCCTGCTAAAAATTCCTGTCTGAACATCCGACCGGTCCGCGAGGTCATACAATCGCGGAGAATCTTAACACCGCGATTCAGAAATCGAGTCTCAATGTAAAGCGACATCTAGTTGCTGAAATAAATGTAAATTCTGATTCCTCTCTCTCTATTGAACGAGTAAAGCGACATCTGCGTAAGTTTTCGCTCCTGTGACGTCACAAAGCACGTGTTGGCTTAGTCTTTCCATTCTATATTGAATGGGTAAAGCGACATCTACGGTACTTGTTTGAAAGTTGTGACGTTACCCTGTGACGTCACAGGCCACGTGTTGACCTTTGTAGCGAGGTCACCGCGCAAGCGAGTCTCCCCCTCGCTACGTCATGTCAACCCTGACCTATTTAAATATCGATCACCTTGTACGTAGTACTTGTACCGTTGACTTACTTTTGAAGTTGGGAAAATGGTTAAAAATATAAAATTTCTGTAATAGATATTTTTTGTTTTCAGTATGGAACCGAATTAAAAAAATATATTATTTTCATTAGTGTCTCTATGTTGTTAAGAAATTGCTTTTTTCTATTTTTTGTAAATCGTAGAGATGATGATAACTAGTAAAATGAATTTTGTCTACAATTATTACTAGATGTGACGTGATAACTTTAAAAAAATGTTAACAAGGTCTTTTTTTTTACACCATAATTTCAATATTGGCTGCACGTTTGCTGCGGTGGCCGGCCACGTGTAATAATTTCGATTCCAGCACAGAGCAACTCTTTTTGGTACACTAACAATACAGTAAGATTATTTAGTTTCAATTCTATTCAATTCCATTCAAGTATCGTAAGTGACCCGGTTGTGGCCACTTTAAGAATTTTGTCGACTTTGAGGCTTTCTTAACTTATAGTTTTTGTCATCACGAACATATTTCTTGTAAAAAGTCATTTAACATGTATTAATCTTGCCTAAGAAAACCCCTTTTTTAAAGAACGTCCAATAGAAAAATAACTGTATAAAAAAGAAAAAAAAAAGGGAGTTTGTGCCAGTTTTGGCCAGATTCGTGCCATTTCTGGCCACGGTCGAGTGCCAGTTCTGGCCATCAAAAAATACAATAAAAGTAATCAAAAATTATCAATTAAATTTGACATTTTAGAAACAATGGTTTTCATTTAGTCTGGAAAATATGAAATATTATTACTTCACTTGAATTTAACTTACAAATAAAGAGATCAACATTTATATGATGTTGGTAAAAGCTGCAAAGTAAACTGACCTCCCTTTGTGTGAAGGCAATTTATTGCATCTCTGAAAATGAAAAATATGTATTTGTTGATATGTAAAGTCAAGGAAAAATAATAAATAAATTACGATAAATGACTAGAAGTGGGGCGTTTATGTACAAAAGTTTTGGCCAGCCGTGTGGCCAAAGATGGAGAAATTCATAATTTTGTCTCCATTAGTGGCCACCTTCTAATAATCCCACTTCAGAAACATATGGCGACAAAATAACTTTAGTTCCACTTAGACAATATATTCTTCATGTAGTATTAACATAAACACCCAAACAATAAGCAAAGATTAAAAAAATAAAAACCAAATCCTCACCCGCTCGCCTTAGCCTTTTTGTTAAGATCTTAACAATTTCACCCTCAACTAAAAATAATGACTTGTTGCATCGAAGTGAAGTTTGACACATCAAAGCTGCCAACGGTATCAGTGTCTCCAATATTCAATATTTTAAATACTGTACATCACAGAGTAATTTATTTGTCCATGCCTAAGTTATAAATATTTGAAGGCCCAAGTGGCCACAAAGGGGTCGATGGCCACAACCGGGTCACTTGCCCTATAAGCGGCAGTAGCATGGATTTCCGCAAAGTAACGCCTGATTCTATTCTATATAAACTCTTTTTGTGATCCACAAATTGTTGTTTCCGATCTGGGTATCATAATATGTAAGTGAACTTGTACGTTTGTAAACGCACCCACGACACAGGAGAAAATCCTAGTGTGGGGCAACATTTAAAAAATAAAGATATAATAACAAGTATAACACTTACAGCTTAATCCCCTCAACAAGCAGTGACGCCCAGGGTTGGTGCATGGACAGACAGCGGCCAGTATCGCTCATCTCCTGCAGCTCCATATCCTGCACGCGAGGCATCTGCTGGCCAGGGTTACTTCTGGCCACCTGAGCCCAGCCTTTTGTCTCCACTGACGGGTCGAACTGGAAAACATGTTATAAAGCTTATATATTTGGCAAAAGCTATAGTTAGCAGGTCACACATCAACACGTGCTGCCGTGCAGCTTGCACAGCGAGGCTCACGGGAGACGTACGTCTCCTTAGGATTGTGCCGTAACAGGCGTTGCACCAATGGGGGCTCCGGAGCAGGTCTAATTAGAGGACTCGGTGCCCTTTTATAGGTGCTGAGGCTGGCCACCGGGGTGGTTTTTGTGAGGTAAAAATCCCACACTTCCTAATGTCTTTTATCCCCAAAAAGCTAGGCGCCTTTTGAAGGTTGTCCCCCGTTATCAAAAAAACAGTCGCACATCAACACAACTATTATTTACAGGTTTATACAATATACATGTGTGGATAATTTCATATTAATGTGCATAAAACGTGTTTCCATCACGCATACACAGACATTTAGTTTCAAAATCTTCTGTTCTTTCTGCTTATCTTATCAAAAATCTAAAAGAGAACTCAAAACTGTATATGTCTATACAAATGATTCTGACTGACCTGTAGAAGCGGCGCATTAACTCCGGGCGCCACGTCCCTATCACTGGCCACTCCAATGAACATGTCGTGCTGCAGCTTGCTCCCACCGGTGGAACTGTCGCTGGTCATCTGTCTGATCTGGTCCTCGTCAGGCTCGTAGTCTATTGTGTTGTCTTCCACTATTTGGCGGCCTGAAGAAAAATATGTTTAATTTTGTAGGTGAAGTTTATTTTTTTAGCACAAATTTTAAATAGACGTTGTATAAATATGTTACATTACTTATTTGATATTATAATTATCTTATATTTAAAGAATATACATTGTAACACTTTCATTTTATTGAGTCATTGTCACCGAATTTTAATTCGGAAAATTCGGTTTATTTATAAGCCCAAATTAAAGTAACAGTTTGCACAAGTAAGAAACATTTTGCGCAAGTGTTGCGCATACAACACTACAACGAAGTCAAAATAATAAATAAATAGCGGAATGCTGCTCATTAATATAAGCCTCTAGTATGGCTTGAAACTAGTCGAGTTACTCGTCAAACAGTTACGTGAGTAGCCGAAAACATATAATTAATTTAAATGTCCGAAAGAACGAAAGTTTTTAATAAAATTTAAAAAAGTTTTAATTATTACTTACCAGCAAAATCAAATGTCATCTTCTTGTTAAGCCTGGAGCCATGTTTCTTCTCATGGAGAGATTGTTGGTACTTCTCTAACTTCTCCTTTTCAGTAGCGTTCAGCCATACACTGTTAGCGTTGAAGTAGTCGCTGTCATCATCCGTGACGCGGGTACGGCGCTCACTACAAATACAAACGACGGTTTTGTTTAATCCTTAAAATTTAATTATCCTATCGCGTTATTAGAGTTTAAGGTCACTGCCTATTACACAGGTCAAAATTAAAATCACCTCTGCCAAACCCATTCCTTCGAAGATGAATAGGTAATTTTGTAAAAGAAAAAAGTTACCAAAATATTGTGCAGTACGCACAGCATAATATTTTGAGGTATTTTTATATCGAACACGTAAACGTATACGGTAAACGAGCAGACGGAACTTGATGGTACGTAATCACCGCCGCCCATGGACAGCGAGCCCGCGTTGCCGGCCTTTTGGGGGTTATTGTTGGGGAATCGGGGATTAGGAAGATTGGAGGTTTAAGCTGAGTATTGCATTTGCACCTCTGCCAAGCCCATAGTACCTATTCCTTCGAAGATTAATAGGCCAAAATTTTGCAAAAAAGTGACTAATTAATATTAAATTATTAGGTAGTATGCACCGCACAATATTTTTAGGTATTTTTTAAGATACACACCTTGTGCGATCATACTCCAGTAGACGGTTCCTGTGTGAGAGGGCAGCCTCCCATCCCTTAGGTCTGCTGCGCTCCATCAAAGACTCCATCAGCTTGGCAGCACCCTTGGTCTTTGAATTTATCTCCTTTTGTTCTTCTGGAGTGCACACCTATAAGACAAACAAAACATGATATTTTTTCTATTGTAGTAATTTCGCGTTACATATCTATTACTAAAATGATACCTAGAATGTATTAATGTTTACACAGGTTTGATGGAAAAACTTCTTAACTTTAGCGCAAAAGTTTCCGCAATGTAAGAGATTTTGCGCAAAAACAAAATGGATAAAGAAGAAATAACAAACAAAAATATGTTAAAGTAGAAATTAAGGTCTTTACCCATACTTTATACTCAGAGTACTTTAATTTTGTAATAAATAAATATAAAATTACTTACCAAATTGCCACAAAACAGGCATGGTCCTGAGCCTTCTTGCGTGCACACGACTCGTCCACATTGGATGCAGTTGTTGACTAAGTCATGTTTGGAAGCCTGACAGTCACAGCGGTGTCTGCCTGCAAAATATTACCATATTTTGTTAAAATAATATTATTCTATACAAGTAAGTAATTGTTAAGAAAAGAAACAGAAAATCATTCATTGAAAAAGAAAATTATATAATCAACTTAAATTTTATGTAAATTAAATAAAAGTCACTCCTAAATGTTATTCTCAATCTTATCCATTTTGCAAATAAGTTAAAAATTCAAGCTAGCCTAATCTGATTTCACATTACAATAAATTTTCAACCATATCCATTTGCAATAAAGTTGAAAATCGATTAAAAGATGGAAACTATATAAAAAATATACCTTTTAACAACACAACTTGCGCATTCTTCCCTTCTTGTGAGTACAAGTTGACATACTTTGTCTTTTTCTTAGATTTGCTGTCAGTATCTGCCGGTTCCTTTATTTCCTGGACTGGCAGGGCACTGATGAAGTCCTGCTGCTTATTCTTTGATATTTTCTTCTTTTGTTTGGGTTGTGAGGCGGCTGGAATTTTTGTGTCCAATTAAGAATATTACTTATGGAGTTAGATAAATAGTTGTACATATATTTAACTTAAGAGTCCTATGATAGGATTTTTTTACTGCATGGTTGATGAAATGGCTGGACAACCGGCTGCCATGCAAAATATAGTAGGTTAATTTCCCACTTGGAGCAATCTTGTTGTGTGATCCACAAATAGTTTTTTTGTGTCTGGGTATGTGAACTTGTATGTTTTTTAATGCACCCATTATGAGTGTGGGGCAATGTTTAAAAAAAAGATAAGAAAAATCATAACGGATGAAAAGTGGGTGGTCTCAGTGTATATTAACCTACCTAGGACTAAAAGGTGTGAGTGTGACATCAAGTGTCCTATACCACCGCAACAGGTTAAAAAGAAAATAATATAGCTATTGATGATTGTAATGATCACTCAGGTCATATATAAAAATAATATTTACACAATATTATGATGGTGATTCGAATGTGATAACATTGCGCAATAATAAGTAAATCAACAAAATAATATTTTGCAATTAATGATATTTTGCATTGTATTTGATAAAGTGTGTAAAACTATTAATAAATGTAGGTAACTTACCTCGGCTTGGGAACTTTTTCTTGCATAGTTCCAAGAAGAAACCTTTATGTTGTGAGTTATCAAAGTCAAGCAAAGTTTTCATGTACTCATTCAAATCATTCTCACTTTCTATAGACATTATGTATCTGAAAGTAAATAATAACAATAATTAGTTACATTAACCAGCCACCCTTCGTTTTAAAGGGTTTTTAAAGTGATTTAACATGAAAGGTTTAGGAGTGAAAACATAAACACGATTTCTTAATGCAACTTACTTTATTAAATCATCCGGTATCTCGAAATCCAAGATTTTGGACAATCCTTCACTAATCCACTGTTCCATGTTCATTGAATTTATGTACTTTCTTGAATTTTTACAAAAACTTATTTCGTTTTACGTGGAAAGTTGAATTTGTAAGAACTTCAATAATCCTGAATCCAGCTGATCCAGCTGTTTCTGACAGTGACAGTACCCACTACCTACACGATAGGCGACTCATTGACTCTAAAAATATGAAAACTTATCGATATCGATATCGATATCTAAACGATAATGGGTCTGTTGTGTTGAAAATTCTTTCTTCAATATTATTATAATATTTAGCCTGTAAATATAATTTGATAAGTATAGGTACGTTTCACTATAAAAATATCTAGATTTTAACACGAACTTTAAAAAATAGACAATATTATTTTATCTGTGTCAAATTTATGAATCTGACAATACAGATTGCTGTCAATGTCAAACTATTGTTTTCGACCAGAAAATCTTTGATCAAATTCGATTTTCGAAAGAATTTAAAAGGTAATTTGTTTTTCATGGATAGACAGAATAGAGGCACATTCATTTGTTAAAATTAACACGTACAATATGCAATACGAATGAATCAAAACCTGCTAACAATGTCCATACAATTAGATGTCATTTGTTTACGTAATTTTGTAACCTAAATGTAGTTTCTGAAGATTTTTTTCGTGAATTTCAGACATAACAATGTCTCTTTCACCGTTCCTTCGCTCGCCGTTCACGGACTTGACGGGAGGTATTCACTCCCATCAAATGCTGGGTCGTTGCCAGAAGCAGGAGAGTCGTTTCATGGAATGCCTGGAGGCCTACGGTCTTGAGCGCGGAAAGGTCAAATGCGCCCATTTGTTTGAGGACTTCCATGAATGCCAGACCTCGATGAAGCAGTACAAACGATTCGTGGTACGTGTATTTGAAATAAGTATTAAAAAACTTTAATAGTGAACAGTTAACAAGAGGTGCACACTACGGCACTTAATGCCACTGTACAATGTACACCCACTTCTCACTTTAGCTATTTACTGGGCACCATTACAGACTCTACGCTACTATTGAGAAATTTTTGATTAGTTGAAATAAGCCCAGCTATCCTTTGCTCAAACCGGAAATCGAACCTGGGTCAACTGTCAGGCAGGCGAACAAGTGTAGAGGATTTCTTATTCATTTATATTTAGCCACCATCTTTCAATGTTATACATATTCTGTAACCAGAGACACTAGTTGCTTACAGCCTTACACTAGTTAGCTAACTTAGTATTATATTCTCTTTGGACTAAGTACAGTAGAACTCCAATTATCCGAACTCCGACTATCCGAATCGCCGATTATCCGAATCACAAAAATTGTCAAAAAAAAGTCTAAGTGCGCTATTATTCTCCCCCCGCGAAGCCAGTGTTTGCGCGTCAAGTCTTGACTTGACTTGTCTTAACTTGCCGTTGTGCCTATACTGACTTCCCCACGCAATTTAATTCAATAAAAAAATAGTGCAATATCAAAACGTAGCTTTTATTCTCTTCAATGGCATTTTTTTTTAAAAATCCGATTATCCGAATATTTGATTATCCGAATGGGTCCCGGTCCCCATTAATTCGGATAATTGGAGTTCTACTGTATTCATAATTAGTCTAAAGTGTAATCAACAAGTAATGTTTAATTATGTATGTTTGTTTTACAATATCTATACTAATAGTATAAAACTAAAGAGTTTGTTTGTTTGTTGGAACGCACTAATATCCGGAACTAGTGGTACGAATTGAATAATTCTTTATGTATTGGATAGTACATTTATCGAGGAAGGCTATGGGCTATAAAACATGACCAATAGGAGCCGAGCAGAGTGGGTGAAAAAAGTAGCTAGTTACTTATAATATTTTAATCTTTCTGAGTTTTCCAATTTCGTACTTTCAGGCTATGCACAGAGAGCGAGAGAGGCAAATTGCTGCAGGCAAATTGACTGGAGACGACAAATATGTGTCACCGAAAATTGATAGCTACTAATTTTACGTAGATCAACCTTTTCCAATAGTTACTTTAATTTTTGCAACAGAATATACTGTAATACTGGTGTAAATAAAATAATTTAATCATCAATTTACCTATTTGTTCTATTTGTTCCCTAATTTTTTAAACATATATATATTATATATATAAAATTGTTTACACAAACACAAGGTAAATATACAGGTCCTTTGATGTTTAATAATATTATTTTTATTTAGGAACTTTGTATTAATTTGCCACTTGGTATGCGAAACTACGTAGAGAGCGGCGCCTCGTATTTTATCCTTTAACAATACTTATCCAACTGACAATCGCCATCATCCACCATAAACGGCGAACCAACAACTGTAACTATCTGCATTTAGGGAAGAAAGCCTGTATTACTTATTATGTATCCATTTCAAGAAATATACCCAAAGCTACGAGGTAAGCAAGAAGCAAGTCAGATTAACATATTGTTGAAGAACATGCGATGCCTCAGCGCATTTCAAGATCACAGGTCCTTATTATGGGTAGACTGGGCAGGTAAATACAAGTACTTTAAATTATTTGATAGATCACTGTAGGTGTGATGCATGACTTACTGCCACACTCGGAGACATTTAATGATTACTTAAACTATTCTTTAGTAACGATTTCATTCCGAAAACAATTGCTAAGGACTGGATTAAGTAACCATTAAATGACTCTGAGTATGTACTTTGGTTACTTAACTTAACCGACATTCGAGTCTGTAAAAATATTCTTATGATCATGAAACAGTCAGTGTTGATCCAAGCAAAAAAATTCAACAAACCATGTATTTATGAAAAGGATGTTCTTTAATTTATAAAAATATACAAACTATTTTAACGTTGTTTTTTTTAGTAAAGTGATAATTTGAATTTGACATACCTATTGAACAAAATGTCAATCTTACAGATCTTGTTCTAACATATATTTTACTAGCTCGAGTATTACAAGAAAAGTGTGTTAAAATGCACAATATATCGCCATTTTTTCGTTCCCCTTTGACTGACGTTACTGGGTGCATCCATTCCTACCAGATGTTGGGTCGTTGCGCGAGGCAGGAGATGGCATTGATGGACTGCCTGGAGGCTTATGGACTGGACCGCGGCCTTGTGAAGTGTAACTATTTGGTCGACGACTTCCGCGAATGTCATACCAATGCGAAACAGTTCAAGCGATTTTACGTACGTTGCAATACTTACTTATAGCTTACTAATTTTGTCTGAGTAGTCCTCATACATAATTTCAGATTTCATTACGTACCTATCTTTACTTTCGTACATAAGTATATAGCTAGATTTCTAGGCGCCTGGCTAAAATGATAAGGTACATAAATGTGATATTTCTAAGTTAAATCTATCAGGCGCTGAAGCTGGGTGGTACTACTGTAGTAGGTATCTCTTATCTCTACATTACCTAGATGCCACTCTGAAGTACCGAACGACATATTCTGAACTTATTTATTTATTTGTCTATCTTTTTACGTTAATTCACCATAATAACTCATGCCATGTTCTGTAACACAATTACACAACACACCCACGAAAGTCGCGTGTTGTGTATTGAAAATAACCCACGAAATGGGTGTCACATTCGCGCAGATCCAGACTGAATTAGGTATCTTAATTTTAAATTAAAAGAAGACGTACATTACATAAATTCACCCCT
The DNA here is from genome assembly GCF_023101765.2 of Spodoptera frugiperda. NCBI lineage: Eukaryota > Metazoa > Arthropoda > Insecta > Lepidoptera > Noctuidae > Spodoptera > Spodoptera frugiperda. The sequence goes on from NC_064218.1 coordinate 2,621,262, forward strand.
GTCTCCTATGGGGGTACGCAGAGAAAATGGAACGCCAATTGCTACGAATCTTACATACTTCTTTCGCTTCATCAACAGTCATTAGTCTATTCATGTTCGTCGTAACACGTCACACCACATAGTATAAAAAAGTCGCTATCCTATCCCTTTGTAAGCTTAAATCGTTAAAACTACGCATGGCGCGCATGGTTTTGATGCGGTTTTTTTGTAACACATGCATAATATATCACCATTGCATGATTGCACCCATGTGAAGCTGGGGCACGTCGCTAGTTTTATATGTCGCCAATCTAGACGATATAATTATGTCTATTCCTTATGTATTATCGATGTAATTATGGACATACCTATGTGATTATTAGGCATTGTCTATCTAAGGCGCCCTCTACCGACGGTCCCATTTATTATTATATCCACTCTTTATAGTTCTTCCGTAAATCTGCTTTCATCCATCTTTTCTAACTGTCTAAATCTGTAACATTCACTTTTCTGTGTTCCCCATTCCATTAAAAGTAGCATCTCTAACTAAACTAATTTGGTTTTTATTCAAGGCGATGCGCCGTGAGCGTGATCGTCAGATTGCGATGAAGAAGCGTACTGGCGATAAGATGTACTGCTCCCCGCTTGTCGACAGCTATTGAACTACCAGTTTAAGAGGAACCACAAATAAACAAGAAATGAAACTACTCGTATCTTGCGTCGTAGTTTAATTTCGCAAAACTTAACATAATGTCCTTTGTCGTTCCTGAATATTTTGTTAAGCATTCAAATAAATACATATAACATTGATGCAAAAGAGTTTTTTTCTTCAAAGACCTTGCTGTGTTCGAGTGACCTTTATCTACGTAAATGCTGAAAGACAGATAGGTAGTACAAGTAGTGATGTGACGAATATTCGCACTCGCATTCGCGAATATTCGCACATTTTTTGACATTCGCATTCCCAATTTTTCGCACGAATATTACGAATTTGAATGCCATAAAAATAAATAATGTTTTCAATGGTAAATTCACTAGAGAATTTTTAGTATTAATTTCTAATTTAGTATTAACTAGTGGTCGCCTAGTGGTCGAAATTCGACCATATACGATTTAATTTACAATACCCCTTAACATACGTTCAAGGATAATTTGTATTTAACGAATCGCTATTAGTTTTGTAAAATTCAAATTAATATATTCCGGCGCATCATGAATAACCAAACCTCCTTCAATTAGAAACCTCTTTTCATATGAGACGTGAGAATACCATCGCAATGTCTATCGATTTTGACGTTTTGTCAAATACGATCAGATACTATGCATGTGTGTGTAATGTTTTATTTATTGATTTAATGTACTTGCTTGAATGCTTATAGCATTATTTTTGAAAAATATTAACGTTCCGCAATTCTCCTACACATAAACTATAAGTGTACCAAATTTTATGCTCCAACGTCCGCGCAATTTTCGTAAAAACTGTTACAAAGTTTTTGCTTCACGTATTAATATATAGATTTCTTTTATATTTATTACAAAACCTTATCTTACGATTAAACTGCCTTTTCTTGAAGGGGGAAAATAATGCATTGACTTCTCTTGGACGAGGCGAGAGGGAGTGTCATACTCTTACTGACTAAAAACCACTCCGTTCCTAGAGTTTTTAGTAGACAGTACTGAGAAGACTGAGTAAACATGCCACCCATTTTGTATGGAGCTTATGTCAAAATTCTACCGCTGGTAGGCAAATCTACCGATCGGTAGGTTATTGGAATGCGCCGTTATTAGACTGAGTAGACAAGTCCCTTGAGTAGACTGAGTGGACAAGACTACTGAATTTACTGAGTAGACGAGTCTACTAAGCAGACTGAGTACACAAGACCATTGAGTAGACTGAGTGGACAGGTCTACTGAGTTGATTGAGTTGACGGGTCTATTGAGTAGACTGAGTAGACGGGTGTATTGAGTAGACCGAGTAGACAGGTCTACTGAATATACTGAGTAGACAACTCTACTGAATAGAACTACCACAAAGGTAAAGTTCGCCTGTTCATCTACCGTCACCACTCGACACTAGCAGAATAGTCGACAACTTTGTATTGGAGACCTGGTTGCCATCAAGAAGAAAAAAAAATTGCTACGCTTCTTTCTAAATATAATTACATACACACATACTGAATAAATTCTTAATTCTTCGCATTCGCTTTCGCGAAAGTCTAAAAACTGACATTAGTTACATCACTAATAGAAATAGGTAGATACCTAAATATTTACCTTCCTACACATTTTGATACTATGCTATCCTGAAATGCCTTACAAATATGAAACTGACGCAATGTTGGTAGAAGTATAGACGGAAGTTTACCCCGATAGACTGTCATCAAATGAACTAGATTATAAAACCATATACACTATGATGAAGTGTAAAGTCCATCTTAATACATCTAATCGAACTTCAACTTGCGTGATGACCATTATGTTCTCGTCAATCCCATACTGTTTTCTTCTAGCTCTGAACCCTTGCTCCTGAGTCTTCGTCACTTTGAACTCTGAATCCTGATATGCAGGATGCTCTAGGCGTCGACTGCTGCAAGTCAAATCCAAGAAAATTGAATAAACGGACTGCGTACTGCGTTCGTTTGCTGCTATACAGACTACCTGATCGCAACCAAAGAGCATTTTCACATTATGGGTTTTTTAAGGGGGGAAAATCATTAGATATTCCCCATTGAGATAGAGTGTCAGACTCTAATTGACTAAAAACCACCCCGTTCCTACTCCTGCTTTACATGATGGGTTAAGTATCCGATCCGATATCGGCATCGGACACTGTCCACCACCACACACCACTAACGGAAGTTTTTACTTTAACTAATGATAGAAAACCGCTGTGCAACAGCGCTAGTGTGACATCTTTGGCCATCAATCATCGTCATCCTTTCCCATCTTCCCCATCACCAAAACTTAATCACTAAAAAGTCAGCAACGCACTTGTCACTCCTCTGATGTTTTGGCAAGTGTCCATAGGTGGCGCCGGCGCCGATTGCTTACCTAGGTGATTCGGGCGATACATCTGCTCGTCTATCGACCTATCCCATAAAAAATATGGACAGATACACAAAAGGTTACATTGAATACATGCGAAGTCGCGGGCAAAAACTACGTTTTATATGGTGAACTGCGCTCATTACTAAATATTATTTATTCGTAGATTAAAGCGTTGTAGATTCATATCTAACAGAGTATCTTAAGCAGGTCCAGTACTCGATACCTTCGCGGTTTTTTGCGTTCAAGAGTCACGGTCGTTCAGCCACGTTTTTGTGTGGAATTTTGGCGCCAAACTACAATACAATTAATCATTATGTACTAGTTGTATGTAACACGATCGATAAAGAATTAAAATATATTTATTTATTAGTAGTCTTCCTACGCAGATGTGTTCTACATACATAGGAATGGCGTGAGTTGTTTTTTTAGACGCGCTGCGCTGTTTGTCAGTTATTCTTGAATTTTATATTAATTTATGAGGGGCCTGGATAGGTGGAAAATAGCACGGAAATGCTTAGATTTAGGTGTTATGCTTACAGATAGAAGCTAGTTCATATTCAGTGTTAAAATCGGGACAAGTACCTAATATTTTTGGAATATTTTTTTTAGGTTTTGAAAACTTAGATACACGATAATTTAGTAAGACAATACCAAATCTCATTTTACCTTGTCACACTAAGTTACATCTAATATAGTATGTGATATCTACCGATTCGAAGAACCTACCAACTTATTAAAATTAAAACACATTTTTCATAACAAATATGCAAATGAACCAATTAATGATTAGATAAATAATTTCAAAGTAACTAAAAGCAATAGTAACGAGCAAAAAAGTGTTTATCATGTTTGGCGCACAGGTAGCTGCCCAAATGCCGATACGTGACATTTGTTCCTAAAAATGTTAACATGAATTTAATTGCAAAATAATTCTCGTCATTACCTTAGTAAATGAAGTTCATCGACCGTCTATTTTAGTGACGAAACATATTCGAAGGTTGTATCTGATCACGTCAAGGTAAAGCCATCACGAGTCCTTTATAGAAAAAAAATATTTTTTTCGCTTGCGGAACCGATTATTAAAGGTACACGACCTCGTTTAGATTTTGAACCATTTGCCATCTTATACGTACATAACATTTGTACGGGGTAGTACATTGGTAGGTAGATGGAAAGGCCGGCCAACAACCCTTCGGCTGTGGTCTTCGAACTCCACAGAATGCAGATTTTGCATTAAAAGCCACAATTTTATTGTAAAGGTAATGGCCAAATAAGGTTCGACGACTTGATTATGGGTATGCAAAGTTCTATTTACAGGGCTTCTCTGATTCATCGGTAGCACCCTAAATGTCACCACCGCTACTTCTTATATCCTTAATTGTTAAAAAACATCAGATGACGCAGGAACAAAGAGACCATTGGTAGACGAAGCATTCATCAAAAATTTGCTCTTTTTGTTCGTTACAGTCCAGACAAGATTTTGAAAGATTACCAGGAATCTGAAAAGGAAAATTGTCGTCCAATTATTTATAAGAGCTGAGTCGGCTCAGTTAAGTTTCCTCAAAAATACTTTCACAATTCCCCGAATTAGTGACTGGACCTCATCAATCACCAACAAGCCAGGACTTAATTCTCATGAAAATTAATCTGTTCATGTGTTTTTATGAGCTAAAGCTTCGGAGAACCTCCCTGAGTCACCCATTGTCTCATCGAAAAGATTGCGCCAAGGTTCAGGAAATTGGACCCAAAAAATAGATAAGTCACTACCTGAGTACATTGCCGCATAGGAACGCAATGTGATGCAACTTTATGAGATATTTACTAAGCCTTGCATTTAGAAATAATAACAAATAGAGGCAGATAGACAGGCTACCTTATAGGTACTTAAATATAAAAAGAAAATACTTATTATAAGTTATATTTCACGCGTTTGTTAATAAGAATTATTGCTTTTCTTTAATGATTTTATTTTTCGGATTCGAAATTTTTATTCAGCTTGAAATTTAGATTATTGTGGCGCAAGCGGCTGAGTAAGGAATTAAGGATGCGCTCGCGCACGCTGTAGATCTTATCTTAGTAAAAAGATAGAGGTTTTTTTGAGGGGGGACAAATCGTCGAATGAATTCTCATGCCTTGGGTGAGGCGAGAGGGAGTATCACACTCACACTAATGAAAATGACAGAAGCAAGAAGAGCATTTAGTTAGATTCTACCTATGCATATTTATTAAGTTTAAGTATATTCAATTATGTTTTGATCAAAATGATATAATCTAAACACAATAATATCGGTGACAATGTAATGGCTGTCGTAGCAACACGGTGTGATGCAAATATATACGGCGTCCGTCAGACGTATCCAGCCCGGGACATATTACCACCTCATCAGGGACAAACATCGATACATTATGCATGCTCGGTCTCTCCTGATTTAACAATGTTATTTTAGACTGTAACTCGGTCTCAATATTTTCAGGCATCAAGCTTCAATATTATTTATTTTCTATTTGAAAAAAATTAAAGGCCGGCAACGCACTTGTATCGCCTCTGGTGTTTCGGGTGTCCATGAGCGGCGGTGATTGCTTACTATCAGGTGATCCGTCTGCTCGTTTACCGGCTTATACCATAAAAACATAGTACCTATATCGTATCGTTAACGCACGCTGTACGCAACAGTACTTTGGTAGAGCGCAACTCTGCGTTTACAAGTCAAGTCACAATTCTCAATATAAGCAGATATTCCTTTTACTTCCTCCACGTGTAAATATAAAGTATTTAGGTAATCGAACATGCTCATAATATTTCAGATAACACAATCACCCAAATACTGAATCGACACCGATTCAATTTTAAGCTCACATTTGCCAATTTAGATCGTCTTGGAGATGAGTGGCATTCGTACATTTGTGCGAACAACGTCCACTATTGATCAGTAAGTGGGCCGCATGTATTGCCAGGCAATAAAAAAAAAAGAACAGGTTAATCAGCAGAGTACCAAGTCTTTATTCCATGTCAAAACAGTTTTAGTAATTGGCAATCATTTGCTATCTGCAGATTGTTATCACGGTGGCTTTATAATAATTAAAGCTACACAACCGAGTACCGTAGCTGCAATCCGTTACTTACGGTCCCACTTACATTTCTCTCAAATTCAATACACATACAAAATATAACCGATTGTTTGACAACTTTACTAGTGACAAGAGATAAGTCGTCGACCTATACCAAAGTCAAATATTTCATTCGTCCGACACCGAGGTGTGCGGACATTATAATTTCAAAATCTAGTGTTTTTGTGGGGCCCGGCGCCGATAGAATATTTACCACCTATACATAAGAACGACTAACTACAACATTAACAATCTAGAATCTAGTTCTTATATTAGATGTGGTCTATTAAATGCCCGGTAGAGGTCGTTGGCGAGACGTCGCGTTCCGTGCCGACCTTAAATGCCTCGTCAAGTGTCATTAACTTAAGTGATGCAGAAGGAGAATGCAATTAAAATTGTAGTTTTCTGATAAAAAAGAGAGGATTTTCTCGACATGCATTCTTAACATAACACATACCGACTGGGCAGCTAATGTAATCACTCACATCTTTTTTAAAAGCTTGAGCATCATGTGCATTGTTGATGAGTTCATAGACGCCGCGTTTCCCTACCTAATATTGCTAATATCATCCGTATACAATCATCTCTCTATTCACACTAGAGCTAATTAGTAGTAACGATGAGACTGGTCAACTCAATTCAATGGTGTTGATGACGTAAATTAATAAAAAAATGTAACACGATTTCTTTCTATACATCATCATAACTAGAAACTATGACGCAGAGAGTCGCACACTTACCAAAAATAATTAATAATTAACGCATTAAGTACATTAAAAAAAAATGGCGCGGACTTATTTTCTTAAACAAACAATTTCTCAATTAAGTAAATACACCGTTAATCCCGTCGCCAAATCTTTGTCTCTCGTATCCCGTTACCTGAATACTTGAAAAGACCTCAATTCTGTTATGGTGGAATGTAAATTGTACAAGAAATCGTGTATTTTATGGGATTACGATGAATGCAAATTCATTCAGATATTCTCATGGCGAGGAAGGGCTGTGTGGCAAGCTGGTAGTGAACTCGACGCGTGGCGGTCACAAGAGGTCATTCAGTACTTTACCTACTCACAATACAATGACGTAGGTATAGAGTCCCGGTTTTTATTTTTATACTAGGTATCGGTTGCATCCTTGTATTAATTAAGCATTATATTTATGTACTAGGTACTAAAGTTATAGTGACAATTAATAAGGTTTTAATTAAGCTTAGGTATGAGCCATCTGATGGTAAAACCGTCACGTAGGTACATCGGTGTGGACAACCTAACAGGTTACCGGGGCTCCAGCTCAAAGCAGAAGTTCTAAGTTTCAAGTTCTGGTAAGTTCTAGGTTGAAAGAGTCTGACACTCTCTTTCGCCTCACCCAAGGCAGGAGAAGTCCAAGTATTTAGGATTTTCCCTCATTTTCCCTCTGGTGTTATTACCAATGGGTATTTTTTGAAAAAAATGTGTTTTTGTAATTTTTGAAAAAAAATACCCATTGCTAATAACACCAGAGGTATTACTAATTCGTTGCTGATCACAGAGGAAAAAAAGTATGTGGTTCACTATGCATTTTCAATATGTACCTAAGGGAACTACTCATTAGACAGAAGTGTAGCCTATTGTACCTTTGCGTATAGCTAAAAGTTGTCAGGATAAAATAGCATCTCAATAAATATTGACACTAAAGTTATGCAAATAAAACTAATAATTCCTAGTTCCTAAATCTAATTAATTATTTAAAATCGTTATTTCATTGACATCTCGTGTTTTTATTGCAATACTAATGCAAGACTGGATAGTATTTACGTCAGACCATACACTTTACTTATATTTATAGCTGTCAAGCAGGAAAGAAATTAATATAATCGATGTATATTCATTTCTTTAATTGCTATATTCGCTTTCCGTCTGCAAATTCACTCGCGTCATAGAATAGGAAATAGTACAGGTAGGCTTTATAAGATTTCTTTCGAGGTCCTTTTACCCTGTGGGAATATCAGGGTATAAAAGAACCTATGTCTCTCCCCTAAAAGATACTTTCCAATGGTGAAAGAATTTTTCAAATCGGTCCAGTAGTTTCGGAGCTTATTCAATTCAAATAAACGAACAGACAAAATTAGAAGGAAGGTAATAAATTAATTCGGAACTCATTTATACTGCATTATCATAATAATAGCATATTTTCTGATTTTAATTGCACAAGTTACGCGATTGTCTATGTAAAATACCTACTTACTGATGTATAATGACCAAAATTAATTAAACATTATAAGCATTGACAAAGTTTTTTTTAGTAAAATACTTTTATTTTGGCTACACCATTAAGTTATTAAGAAAAGGAATGATGAAAAAATAAGCAGCGAAAGAGAATTAATTACTTCCTTAATATAGGTTTTTTTAAGGGAGAAAATCATACAAAGACTTCATTGGGTGATGCAAGATACCCCTCTTGCATCAGCCAATGAAGTCATTCAGACTTATTGACTAAAAACCACCCCGTCCATACTCCTTCTTCGAGGAGCCAGAGCCCCGGTAGTCCCCTAGATAATCTAGGGGACTACAATCTAGGCTAGATTGTCCAGAACTCCGAGGACTTAAAGACTTAACGTTAACACCACAATTTTAAAGCGCACATACCTCAAATAGGTAGCTGTGTCTCTCTAATTGATACAAATGTGCAATTTATTATTACATTATATAATAATACCTTCGCTTAAATGTCAATAAGATTTATTGACATTAAACTAATTAATACTAGAAGGTGGAACACTGAAGGTGACCGAGACGATCTTTCTGCTCCTATCCTAGATGACCATATCGTGTCGAGGGGCCCGGTTTATTTAAACTTTATATGTCCAACGACCTTAAACATAATTATTACCTAGTTCAAATGGAAAGGAAAAATAATAACAAGTAAAAAATGACATTAAAATTGTATTGACATTTGAATTACGAGTATGTGCATTTAGATATGGCTGCAGCTGTTTCCGTAAATACTATGAGAGCCTCTTTGAGGGGGACAATCAATCTATGACTTCTTCCGCCTTTTTTTACGGGACAAGCCCGCCACAACCTCCCATACCGCTGCAACTCCTGTAAGCCAGGATCTACAGTAGATATAACCATGAAAACACCGGAAAATTGAAGTCCTTCCACCTGGGGTGAGGCGAGAGATAGTGTCAGACTCTTCCTGATTAAGTACCACCCCGTTTTTAGGTACTCCTGCTTTGAGCCTCGGTAACCCGTTAAATCGTCCGCATCTCCGGAGCATTATAAGAGCTGTGACTACGAACACTAGTGTTGACGCAACGAGAACGCAAAATCTCTTTAGAACCAATTACTGGATGTCTCAATTAAAGGCAGTATAAATAAACTTTAACGAAGCAATTAAGTAATGTATAACTTATCACCAACCTACCTTACAAACTATAGCTTATGCCAGCGTATTTGCCCGCGTTACGTGCGATAAAAAGTATCCTATCACCCAAGTCAGCTCATACTCTGTCTGTACGCCCAAATTTCATCACAATCCATTCAGTAGCTTCAGCGTGATTGATGGACAAACAAACAAACTTTTACATTTATATAGCGTGTATATATTATAGCGTGAAGTGTGATACCAAGCTTGCCTTACAGGTTACAATGCATGCCAAAACAATTTCTGGAACACTCTTTTTTTTGTAATTATAATATTTTTTATTGAATCATAAAATACGCGGACACTTAATTCCGGATTCTTTTATAATGTGGCTACATATTTTTAAAAGTACTTTCGAGATCAATTATTTAATTACATATACGATTACGAATTATGATGTATTAATTAATCAATCGATTAACCAGTCGAATAAATCGAGTTATCGTGTAGCTATATCGAAATTAAATTAGATATCTCGAAAAAATTTAGTAAATCCGAGAACATTCTCCATTTTCAATGATAGTACAGACCCTGGAATGTACCATAAATGGGAAACGGCTCGGCTCTTACTTAAGTAGACCTTCATATACCAGAATGCACCAAATTATTTGTTGAATTGTACTTTGTACTCACCACCATATTACATGGGACTTACAACATATATTGTGAAAAGTGGGTATACATTGTACAGTGGCATGTGCACCTCTGCCTACCCCTTCGGGGATTGAAGGCGTGACCATATATATTGTACTTTGTACCTAAGCCAAAGACCAAACCTGAGACCACGTGCTCTAAGCTCGCTCGCAACCACGAGGCAGTCTATCCGCTAGTAATGTTAAAATTAACATACTTAGGAGTGCCCCCGTCTGCGATTGCGCAATTATATTATAGTTCATTAACTTCCGCTGAATTTAATATATTCAACATATAATATATTACTATGTTCAAATATTCGTAGCACGTAACAATATTATTCATTAAATACTTCAAATGTGACGCGGTTACTACGAAACTGTAAGATGAATCACTGCTACTGCAAAATTTGATTTAATGTGGTGTAATTATTGCATATTTTTTGTGTGTAGTAAGGAGGAAAAAGACCGCAGTACCAAAGGACCGCAAAGGACTTTTCTTTTCAGGCTAAAGTAAATCATATTATTTTCCGAAAGACAGCAAAACTAGTTTTAATATTTTCATCTGTTATTAGTTCTGTATTTTTTTTCAGGTGAGTAAAACGAAATGCCCTCTTACAGGAAGCTGGTGAGGAACGGTTGTCAAGTCTTGCTGTTGCTCTTTCTTCTTTCTGGGGAAATACGGGTGGGGTTTGAAAATTAAATTACTATTAAGTACGTCAGTTATTCAATGATAAAATATTAGACACATGTTTTTTATTTGCCATATAAGATAACAATACTTAGGTAAAACGAATCAAAGTTTAGGAGTGGGAGAAAAAGTCATTTCTACGTATTTGTTTCCGTAAGAAAATATAAGTATCTAATATTTTAAAATAATCTACCTACCAGAAAAATTAGTCATCTACGCTACTCTTGTGAAATAAGTAACCGCTAAAATAAAAATGCACTTTGAAACAATTTCAACTAGCCAGTTCAATTCCGAGCGATGTCCTCGGAATAACTTTGGGATGGCACGTGCGATGCTATCAAGTTTAAGACACGTACAGATCGGCACGACTGCCTGACTTTTTATTTTATTCAAATTGATAACAATAGACCTAACAGTCATACTACCAAAAATAGCCTGTATCGATCTAGTCTAGTCTCAATTCTTAGTGCCATCCACTATACACTAACAATAAAAAAGGTGATCTTGTATAATGTACAATAGAAAGTACCTATCTTCTTCGTAAGATCACGTTAACGGTAAGACACATGCTACCCAATAGTAAGGTTATTTGATGGAATCAGACGCATACGCAAACCTCATTAGTATTTCGCTAAAAATAAAAATAAAATGCATAAAAGGACGTAGCTCGTAAAGCCCTTTAGGCAAACACGGAGATGTTACCACGTGTAGGAATGACAAATCAGCCAGTTTTTAAAATAAAACTGCACACAAATCACTTTACTTCACAGAGATGAACAATGCATGCCTATTATCACGTACGCACAAATTTTAATGTGCTTGAGACAAAAATTCGTTTTCGGCGATTCGTTTGTGATTCGAAGAACCATTTTTTGCTTTATTTCAAAACAAGAGAAGTTGAATGGGAATGCCGCATATTAGGTAGAAGTTTCGCTTTAATAAGAGAGCTTTCGGGCACCCTGCGATACGGTTAGGTGTAAAGCTCAGTGGCGTGGCGCCCCAGTTCCGAGTTGAGGGGCGGCGCGAAGGCACAACTAACGCAGCACCGCGCTACCGCACGCGACTGTACTTTATCGCTCTTATTTATCGGAGCAAAAAAGTTCGCAATATTATCAAACTTCTTTCTGATTATTTACTTTTTTCGAACAAACTTTTTAAATAAAAAAAAAAAACTATAATTTAAATTACGAATTGAGATATTTTGTTTTTCTTTTTTTTCGTGATTTATATTTTCGTTAGGTGATGTGTGATTTTAGTTGATTCTACATGTTTTTAATTAAGTTGTTATTAAAATGTATTACAAAAAGTTTGAACGCTACATAGCATTATGTTTGCTAAAACAAATAACTTTGACACTGTATGTGAGTGGAAAACCGACGGGTGGTGAAAACAGTAAAATATTTACGGACTTTCAGTTAAACGATTTGGCGCTAGACGTGTGCACACAATTGGAATTTTTCGTAAATGTGGTAAGACATATTTTTTTAATAATTTTCAATTTTAAAGTTACCCCTTGGTTACATTTATTTATAAAAAGAGTAAAGTTAACCTTTTAAAACAGGAAGAAATAAAGATTTTTCCAATTTCTTCCTTCAACGAAGAAACTAAAAAAAATATATCTCATGGCGGAAAAATATTCTAAAACCATTTAGGAAATTCACAAAAAAAAATTAAAGCACAATCAGTAAAATTGTCGCACTGTTAAGATCGCGGTACAATCATAAATGAAAAAATATTGAGATGTCGGAGAAACTCGTATGACTCCTTATCAGTAGATAACAAGTGGGCGTATCATTTAATACGTCCATGCATCTTATTACATCAAAACAATATTACGTAAAGTATTAATGGACCTACCTCTACTCGCAAACAAATTAAATCATAGAACTCAAGTTGTAATATAAAGAATCACTGCACTAATACCTTTTTTAAAATTGTTGTCATGAAAAGTGCTATTTTTGTAGCAAACAAAATATTTCCAAAAAATCAGAACTTTAATTCAGTAATTTATTAACACTACAATTAAAAACAAGTACAAATAAGTAATTGATCTAATTAAAACTGAGTTCATTAACTTTATCAGACAACACAATATAGATACAAAAAAAAAATATCACGTGAAGCAATTTCTCACCATCTTTTTAAAAGACAAATTAACACTCTCTTAATACTTAATTAGTAGTTAATTGTAATTGTAAGTGTGGAGATTACTATATCGATGTATGTGACAAAAGAAGTGCATAACATAAACATATTCATTGATAATATTGGAACAGCTCATATAGGGTAAAGGTGATAGTTATCTGCGATCACTCCCAGACAGATACCGGCTACGTTTCGACCGATACCAGCAATCAATAGGCCGAAAATGTTAACTGCAGTTACTGCGAATAATATAAAACAACTGTATAGGTATTGGTAATATACAGGATGCTGTTACTATACCCCTAATAAATAATTTGAATGCCTGGAACCATAACACTGGAGTAGATTCCAAATAAAGAAATTACATTTCAAGAACTAAACAAAGAATTTTGATTAGTAGCATATGCACGGATGGGAATGGATGGGATTTGCAAAAAGAGGATAGTCAACCTCTTCTGAACTTGAAGATTTTTTACCTTTGCTTGGTTTGAAGAAGGCAGAAGAAGGGTGTGGAAGCGGGAAAACCGCCACTTTATTTACGTCACTATTTGAGAAAAGTCAGAATTCGTTTGTCTTTACAGCGTGTTTCAAGAATATCGATAGCTCAAAATTTTCTGTTGAAAATCTCCAAAAACAATTCTTTATTCGGTTGGACCTTTTGCCAAAACTTGAAAGTTATACAGAATATTTCCTAACCGCTAAGTAATGAAGAAATGTTTGCATGATAAACTAGAAGATTGGAGCTGAATTTAAATATAAGGAGTAAACGTATTAGTCCAAACAAGAACTTTTACAAGGCACCTTAAAGTTTGTATAACTACTATAATCAATAATTCTCTTTAGATCATTTCCATCCTGTATAATAGTGCTTATCGTATAGCACTCTGTCGGCATTGACACTGAAAGATTTGAACTTGAATGTTCTGTTTTGTCACAACTCACTATCAAATCAATTGACGGTAGCAATGACGCAAATTGTAATACAGGCATCAAGGTGTGTGTGATACTACGAGATTCTGAATTGATATTATCAGCACTCTTTCAAAGATAAATCGTATTTTACCATCTGATTGCTTTTAGTGACTATTTTTACCTAATCTTGCTGGAAACGTTGATTGGGTTTTCCTATTGGGAATTTCTTTGTTGATTTTATCTTCTGAAAAAAGATTGTCTTAAAATGGAATACTGCATTCATGACGTATCAAAACCTGTGTAATATTATGTTATTGCAAGAACTCTCTAATCATTTTTATACAAATCTGATTGAATTGATAAAAATTGTCCTCAATAACAGCTGTTTAGAAGAAAAGGACTGGTTGACACCAAAAATCCTGCTTTAAGTAGACATCCTCCGCCCCCTTCATTAATTACCAGTAACTATTAAGACCAGGTTTATTCCCTAGATTACAATCCAGTCAAAGACACGTCCAGCAGTGGATCACCTGAATAAAATGAAGAACATCATTTGAGTTCAGTAGCTTAGTCCAGTTATACCCAAAACTGGGGATTGTGGGCGACTTCTCTTGTTTCTGTCTCGGAAATAGTTCAGAATGCAATTGAATGCATAACTTGCATTCCTGCAGGTGGAAGTGGAAGTCATTAAAACTAAAATTAATATTGTCGCATAATGTACAGAACTAAGCGAAAGGTATGAATGGGAACACGAAACGAACACTTTAGTGAACATCACAGTACCTACTACGCAGATGATAAGACCTGGAAATTATAAACCATATATACGTGACAGATATTACATTAAACTACGTCAATTAATCATCACACTTATCATCGCGTACCTCAGCAATAAGATATACCATCAAAAACATTCTGTAAAAAAGTCCAAGTCTCGCACCTTATCAGTTTTTCTACCGTAAAAAGTTGTGAGATCCATGTAATACCAAGTCGGGTTATTTTATTTAGTCCCTACTTAAGGAACCTTCTGTCTCAAGTTATTATGTAAATTGTTACCATATCAATATTACATTGATTTTACGTTTTAAATAAAATAGATCGACTTGGCCATCGCACGTAATCATGCAATGGACCATCGTGATTTGTGATCATGAAATAAACAAGGTATACTAATGTTTTCCCAGATAGTTAAGTAAATCCTACTAGAGTACTTAAAATACATCATGTACCAGGTCTGACGTGGCATCGAACGTGTGCCGTAGGTAAATGATCTACATAGCGTCGCTTCGGTGTGACCTGTATGAATAACTACTATTTCAACGATTGAAAATGCAACTAACGTTGTACTTTCTCTGTACTTTGTCTTTGTTGGAGAAATTTACGCACGCTGTATATCGATAACTGTAGGAATTGTGTGTGATGGATACGTTTACCCAATTTATGTATGAACTATATGTTACTTATACACCTGGTCCTGTAGGGGTAGTTCATACTATAGAACGCTAACAGGTATCAATTCTTACATAAAATAGACACTTTTATTTTCAACGGTTCCAAAGCGTTCTTGCCCCTATATCATGGCTAGCCATTTTTCGAAAAAATCTCCAATGATACCAGAATTTAGTAGCGAAAAATTTGGTAATTAAGATAGACTTTTTCAGACTTTCAGACGTGAACTATGGTCTAATTAGTTATAATTAGAATCTCGTATAATACCCTCAGGTTCGCCGTTCTGTGGTATTTCTGTGTGTTTGTTGACAAACTGTGCATCGCTGCAATGATTCAACCGCGCATATTGGAACGTGTCGCTTTACGTCCCAAACACTTCCACTTTCATACCTTGTTCTATTAAAAGAGACCTTAAAAACGTTAAAATAGGACATATATTTGTAATTCCCTCGTAAATAACCGTGCCCGGAAGTTTGCTAGACGCTTGAATTCGTAAAATAATCCTTTAATGCGTGTTGATTTCTTCAGCGCTTTATGTAAAGGTTATAAAAACTGATAAATTGTTGATTCACTTTATTTTTTATCCGTCTGGTCTAGGCACTCCACATTTTTTATTTGTTGTCTGAAAGAATAGCAAGTATCCTTTGTAGCATAGTACTTTTCCATTATATTCGATAATTTTTTGTCCATTAGGTAGATTCCATTAAGTTCCACCGAATTAACTAAATTACTGCTTACTATTGATAGTTGAATTTCGTACAATAATTTGTATTAACTCGAGAATATAAAAAGATCACAATTCGCACCCAAATCGAACATCGTGAATCGTGGTTGTTTTACTTGAAGCTTGAAAAGAGGTCGTTTACCCAGCAGAGCTAGTAAACGCCAGACGTTTTTTGGTTTTTAAATTTGATCGATTTTTCTTTTTGTTTCAGACAGTAAACAGGTGCATGGAAAACTACTGGGGTTAGTATCAGTATCTTCGTATTTGAATTAATAATCTTAGCATAAAACAAAACTCGGAGTTTATAAGCGCAACTGACAGAAATTGACCTTATTCGTAAAAAATATTATAACGGGTTTCCAACTTCACAGTTCTCAATAAAAGCACTAAGATCGATACACTATACTTTGGGGAATTTTAGAGCTCTGATGGCAAGCGAACGCCAATATATAAACACACTTGCATACATCAGACGTATCACAAATACGTTGCGGATACTTATAGTCACACAAATAACAGTGAATAGCGGACTTAATGCCTTAAGGCATTGTCTGACAGTCAACAATAGGGAATGCCGAGCAGAGAAATGTATCGGATGGCGCAAAGCCAGAACACAATCTCAAAAACACAGATTGTACTTATTTAATTTTTATGGAATTCACGCCTTTAATCCCCGAAGGGGGAGACAAACAAACAGACGTTTCACCTGATGATAAGCGCCGCCCTTGGCCACCCGCAACATCAGAGGAGACACAGATCTAGTTAGTTAGTTAGTTAGTCAGTTATAAATACTAATTACATATGTGTCGTCTTTTATCCTAGCTCCAGAACAAAGTATGCCACAGTTATCTCCACACGTCAGGATACGATGTTGGAGGAACAAGAGCATCTGGTTCCAGATAAAGCCTTCAGAAAACTTCCAGCTTGTGGCGTTAGTGCCACATCCTAACAATGACGATTATTTTGTAAGTATTTAACTTTTATAACGTTTTTAATACTACATCGACATCTATGACAATTGATTGGCCGCAAAAAGCTTTAAACAGAGAGGAGTGGAAGGAGGGTAGGGAGGCCTTTACCCTGCAGTGGGACGATCATGGCTGAAATCTAAATCTAACTTTTAATAAGTACTCATCCGCTCTGTATCGTCCGGTTTGGTACGATGTTTTCGTTATTTCTCCCATTTTCAGTTGGATGATTCGAAATCCAAAATTGAGCACACCTCCTCATAACAATAGAGACGATGAAAAAGTTAACTATCAATCAATCAGTGCAGTTTAGAGAATCCTTGTATGTAATGATAATGTGACGAAAAATCATTTGTGATATGTGCCTAATAAATCATCTTCTGCATAGTATTGAGGGCGCTCTGATTGGCCGGCGCGAATGAACAAACCAATAAGAGCGCCGAACGCGCACTCGTTTCGATCTCGTTGAACGTAAAACAAACTCGTACTAAGGTTACCGTATAATAGTATAGTACATAAATAACATTTACGAAGGGATATTTCACACATGACATCATTGATCACCTTATGGGACCCTGATGTACCTGTTTACTATGGCCGTGAAGCATTTATTATATTTGCTAATGTGCTATTTGTAGTTACTTCGAAGTACAAGTTGCAGAGTTCAGTCCCACCTGTTGCGTGATCTGATTAGTCTAGCCATTGTCTCTCCAGTACCGTTGCGCACGATTTTTCCCGAAATCGTTTATCTATGCCTACTTCTATATATACAGTATGGAGATCACTCATACTACATCTACAGAAGCATTACTAATACAACTAAATAATCCAACTGTATGAACAGCTCCATGTACCTTGATCACAGAAGAGCTGTAATGTTGTAGGTTGTCTAGAAATGTTACAGACATGTGGCGCGGCAGTCGCAATGCCGTGTTTGTAAAGAGTGTTCAAATTAGCTCAAAGAGAAAAATGCACTTTTTGGCTTACCTACTGGGCCTATTTCGCTAATTTTTCGTATATTGCCAGTCAAGATGATAACAAATATGTGGTTTAATTAAGTCATAAGAGGTTTCCCCATACGGTGTATTGTACGTCCTGAGGCAAACCTTCCTTATTATTTATTCAATCTACGATAGTCCGCCATTACCTAATATAGATTTTTTAAATAATCCCTAAAGTTTAATGACGTAAATAACAAAGGAATTTCCATACGCATCTATAATAATTTGTCATATTTTTGTAACCATAATGAATCCATTCAATTTATCCGCACTCGTACGTACGTCAATGCGGGTTTCGCAGATAACGCAACAAGCGGGCGGGAAAGCGTTTCATATACCCACACTGTTTATTTATATCCATGAAAGAACTGTTATTTCCAAAATGACATTTTACAGGAATGTAAATCTACCTACTATTGATACGAGTCTGTGCACACATAAAAGGTCCCTATGGATACCTATTTTCCTTAAAAGAACGTTAACATTATTAGCAAAACGTATTTTAATTAATACTTTTTCAAAAATAGGTTTTATGACACCGGAAAGTCCGATGATTTATAAAACTAAGCTACCAATTGCAACGGGTTGCATTTTAATTTTAAAAATTTTATCTATACTCGAAGTAGGTAGAATGCAGTTATATAAAAAAAAAACATACCGGCCGAATTGAGAACCTCCTACTTTCACCAGGGAAGTCGGTTAAAAAGGGTTCTATCTACAAATCAATTGATTTGTTACAGATACAACACAGTATTATAGAACCTTGGGGTGAATTCGAAGAGATGCCCATAACTCCTCAGGTTAACTACACAATATGGAGCACGGAACTCAAAGATGGATCACCAGTAAAGTGGAGGAGAGGTGACACACTGCCACCACACGACAGACTTATGGCTCAAGAGAACAAAACGTACGAAATTAAAAAGTTCTTCCACCCCACTGTGGACCCTTCGGTCTTGGATGGAAGGTTCACATGGAATACTAGTGGAGGTAAGACTTTATCCAATTAAAAAAGTACTTAGGAAGTAGGTACGGCTAACTACGAGAATTGTTTGTAAAAATACTCGGCTAGTTTCAAGATAGACACGGGACTTATAATAATCATAAGCTTGAACAGTCGGCAAGGCCGTATCGACCTATGTTTCAAACAATTTCGATATCACAGGATAGTAAATCTTCATCCAAGTCATAATAAAAAATCACATAATTTCGACAGAAGAAATGTACTTAGTTTCTAGAAAATATTTTTCTTACAGATGCTGATGTATGCTTCGATGTTTTGAACTTTTGCGGGAAGTCGAATTTGAAACAGAAGAAAATTTGGGTGAGTTACGTTTTGGTCAAAATAGAATAGAACTTGTGAACTACCTAAACTTGTAAATAAATATAGAGAGAGCAAGAGCAAGAGATTGAAAGGAAAACATCTTTTTAAAATTATTTTTGCCTAAGAAAATACTACATGAAAAAACTCCAAAAATAATCACTCAATTTTTAAGCCTTTAACTGCCATCAGAAAACTGTTGAAGGCAAATCCTCCACTAACGTAGATCACCGGTGACCTATGTGGCAGTTAACGTGTTAATCTTAGACTCTTTTTTTCATATAAATCTTAGACGTGGGGTAAAATGGTAGAATTATTCACAGAAGAGTTTATATTAATTTCAGCCAAACAATGAAAACATCGAGCCATATGTGGTGTTCGACAGGCTGCCTGTGGAAGATGAGTGCATCATGGAAGTAGTTGGCATGTACGGGACCACCAAGGTGACGTACCGCACTCCTTTCTGCTACCCTGGCGACTGTCCTCCTTGTAAGTGCCCCATTAAGTCTCATCTGTTAGTTTATGAGACACAAAAGCAAACACATTGTGTTGTATAGATCTGCGTTCCGACGTACCACTGGCTACCTTCTAGTATTAAGAAATTGGTATTATTGACAGAATAAGTAGCAGCTCTTAACTGTTACTAAATCTGAGCCAAACTTTGGGTCCTAATACCAATCCTTAAACGTGGAGATTCCACAATGATGCAATTAGGAAAATAATGTCGCGATTTTCCCATTTCGATATGGTGCGATTGTGTTTTTTGATATGGCGACAGAATTCAAATCGTAAAATCTACTTTTAACAGTAAAATTACAATAAAAACACACATTGTATGCGGGGAAAATCATCCTATGATCAGACTCTCATTGACTAAAAACCACCCTGTTCCTACTCATGCTTTTCAAGCCAGACCGCAACCCTCTATGTAGTCCGCAGCTCCAGGTTGGGCCTCAGCCCTACCGCGCCCCATCTGTAGTGGTCTGATGGCTCTTTGAGGAACGGAACGCGACGCGCCGTACGCCCGGTCCTGCACGTGTCTAGTTCGTGGTCGGGCGACGATAAAAACTTTTGTTACTTTCGTTTCCCAGCCCCAATGGAGCCAGAAATGGCGACAAACATCACAATATTTGCGATAGAAGATTCCTTCGACAGCTGGGAGGTGCACGTGAGCTGGGCGAGGCCAGATGTTCTCCATGACTTATACAACGTGTCTCTATGGATGGATGAAGTGGAAACACAGAGAATCATCTTGCCTGGGGTTAGTTTACTTATTTATACTTTACATTTAAAAAGGGGTTGTATGTCAACCGCTGTCCAAAGCAAGACTGAACGGATTTAGATGAAACTTAGCACAGAGATTTATTATAGTCTGGAATCATACATGGGTTACTTTTTTTCCCGGGTAACGCCGCTGAAGCCGCTGGTAAAAGTTACTTACTTTATCAATAAGATTCATCAAGACGTACTCTAACTAAATATAACTTACTTATGGCATTAAATTATTCTTTCCTCAAATATTTCTTACTCGAAATATTATTTTACAGGATGTAACAGAAGCAGTGTTCAGAAACGTGACAAGTAACAACAGCTTCGGCTTGTACCAAGTGGCCATCAGGTCCAAGCTGGGCAACAAGACAGCTACCACCATCAGACAGGCCCAGTTCCCTGGTAAGTTCACTCTGCACTACACAGACGTGGATGAAGAATACTGATCAGGAAGAACAGCGTTAACAACACCTTTAGACAACAAAGTTTGGGGGCGATAGGAGTCGCCCACACTCCCATATATGCAATATCTTGCAGAGACATTAATAGGCGACTCTCCAACAGACAGGTGGAAGCTTGGTCGCCACCAAAACACTTCAATAATACTAACACATATTAGCAGACGTCCTGCTAAATTACCTATTCAACAAATAAACTCAATGCAATTTGATTTGATTGGGCCGGCTCGACCGGAGTGATACCACGGCCTCACAGAAAACCGACGTGAAACAACGCTTGCGTTGTGTTTCGTTGTGTGAGTGAGGTTACCGGAGGCCCAATTCCCCCTTCCCTATCTTCCCAATCCCCGATTCCCGAACAACAACTCTTAAATTCCTAACTCCCAAAAACAACGGCAACGCACTTGTAACGCCTCTGGTGTTTCAAGTGTCCATGGGCGGCGGCGATTGCTTACCATCAGGTGATACGTCTGGTCGCGTTTACATGTTTAATAAAAAAAAATGCAACCCTTTTCCTTCATATACTTACAGCATCGAGACACTGACTGTACCTGAAAACCAACCTTATTACAATAAAATCAAACTTCACAATTCCCTCGTCTGCATTTTTATTCATCCTACACATAACAAGGAAATAAACTATCACCACTGATTTTAACGCATTTTTCGTGCACCCTACTCATCTTATACATAAGATTACACATAAAATAAACAAAGTACATAACAAACTGAGAAAGCTCTACTGCTCGTGTGTCTAGAATATGATGATTTTGGAAGTTTCTAAAAGCAAAAAATGTGCCTCACAATTTTATTATCCCAGAAACAACAAACCACCCTATAGATACCAAAGTTCACCAAAAGGTACCATTAATAAATTAATATTATGATGTGTAATGCTCAGAAATATAAATCTGTTTTAACACATAAGAAATACGCACTAGAGTTACTAGATTAGACTTTTTTTGAGGGGAGAAAATCATCCAATTACTTTTCCCGCCTTGGGCGAAGCGAAAGAGAGTGTCAGACTTTTACTGACTAAAAACCATCCCGTTCCTACTCCTGCTTTTCGAGCTGGAGCCCCGGTAAACAAGCTAGATAGTCCGCAGCTCCGTTAGAGTTAGCTGTAGTTTTTCTAATAGCACGATAACTAAGCACAACTGCTTTTAGAGATACCCGAATGTAATCAAGGTCTTAATGCATAGAATCAACAAAATGAGGTATGGTACTTAATATTGAACTTGCTAAAGACCATTATTTCAATCCAAAGAAGATTAATGAAAATAAAATTACCTATCTACTAATTCTCGGAATGTAAGTACTAAAACACTAAACCACAATGAGAAACTTATCAAAAACAATTTGGGTATACTCGATTATTCTACCATGCAGATTGATATAATAACCAAAAGCTTATCGTTTTATCTGTATCCTGTATGACTTATATCATAGAGAGCGACATCAATCATTATACAACATACAGAAAGCAGTATACACTCTATTTACGCCCACTACACAATAGGCAACAGAAACCAAATCCTTTCTTACGAAACAAACAATTTCTTATACCATAATCTACGTACAACTAAGCATAGTACATACGTGCCGCCTGGTGATGGCCACCAGCTTACAGCTGCAATACTAAAACCATCGTTATTACATTACTACTTGTTTTACGATAAAGGTAAGCGTCCACAGACCCGCATCGTACGGAACGCACGCATTCCGTATGACGTCATCGGTACGCACCGCATATTGCCGATAATGCGGTCCGTACGATGCGGATCAGTGGACGCAGTTGTATGAGTTTCTATACAAGACAAACTAAAATCCGTTGCGTGCGATGCGAGGGTTGCGTACGATGCGGGCCTGTGGACGCGTACCTTAAGACTGCACATCATAGAAAACACATACAATAGCTTTGAGTATAAACTTGTAAGATCTCAGATCAGTGACTTAATGCTAGTTTTCACATTAATGAATATAAGATGTAATAGAATGAGAATAACGTGGTATAGTGTTGCACGTGGTCAGACACTGCGGGGGCGGCGCGGGGCGCGGAGCAGGCGGGCGGGGCGGGCGTCGCGGCCGTGGGCGCGGGCTGCGCTGCGGCCGCCGCGCTGGCGCTGCTGTGTCGCTGCCGGCGCCGCAGGGACCACCTGCCTGTGCCGTCTTACAAACCGGTAACTTGCACAAACCTTAGCACTTAGTCCTTAAGATCAAAGAATTGATGAATCCAAACTCAAAACATACATACTTAATCATTCTTCCAAAAATCTGAACTTTATTATTCTTCCAAAATTCTTCTTAATGTCATTCCTCAATAGAGGATATAACTAAACCACCTAGACTAATGGCCCAATTAACGGCCTCAGCAGGACGACAAACCGTTGAAAGAAGGCGACACCGATGTGCTAGAAGTATGGAGCGAGACAGAAGACCGGTGGGAGGTGCGGGCAGACAAGCTCGTGCTGCACGAGGTCATTGGAGAAGGAGCGTTCGGTGTCGTTCGCAGGGCTACACTCGCGCCGCACTCCATGCTCGTCGCTGTTAAGATGCTAAAAGGTAAAGCTGGTGAAATGACGAGAGACACCATGTCATTGGTGTAAATAAAAACTGAATAAACAAAAAGAACTTCTGAACAATTTTCATTTATTTGCGGATAAAATCACCCCCACAAAACGTCAATGAAAAGAACAAACAAATCTTATTCACTCGGTTCGCAAGCAAAACAGCAGCAATTGATCACAAGTTTTCTCTTTCCCTAATAGACTTCCCATCGCTGGAGGAAATCCGATCATTTCGTTCAGAGATGGAGCTGATGAAGAGCGTGGGCGTGCACCCGCACCTCGTGAGCCTGGTGGGCTGCTGCAGCGGCAGGAGGCCGCTCATCATTGCAGAGTATTGCAGTCGAGGGGACTTGCTCAGTTACTTGAGGTACAAGAACAGACCGTATTAGATTAAAAGCACTTTATTTGGTTTATTTTTAAACTTATTCAAAATGAAAAGCCCCTGATAGTTTACCAGTTATTCTTCATTTTACTTATTTCCAGATGCACATGGGACGTTATGCTGTCCAAACGTAACGCGAAATACTACAACAACAACATAGACGTGTCGGACTATAGGAACGACTTGTTCAAGTGCAAAGCGCAGATGGAGAGCTCCAAGCTAGTCGTCAACAAACTGTATGAGCTACAAGAGATCTGCGATAAAGAACTCACTGCTTTAGACCTTCTCTCTTTCTGCCGGCAAATAGCGATGGGTATGGAGTTCCTAGCTGCGAACAGAGTGGTCCACAGAGACTTAGCAGCCAGGAACATTCTGGTGACAGCAGACAGGACTTTGAAGATAGCAGACTTTGGTCTTTCAAGGGATGTGTATGAAGAGAACCAGTACAAACAGAAGGGTAACGGCAAGATGCCCATTCGGTGGATGGCCTTGGAGTCGCTGACGCGGAGGATATATACTACGCAGAGTGATGTGTGAGTATTATTTGCATAATTTAGGTAATAAGCATGTTGCTAAAAAGTAGACGTTCTTGGTAAGAAAAGATTTGTCTTCTGATGTCAAGATTTATAACCTGGAGAAAAGTTTAACACTTTCTGGAACAAGACAACTGCAGAAAAGCTATTTTCTAACAACACACACATATACACATATTCCTTTGAGATAAAATATAAAACACTTACCAAAACAACTTGTGTTTGTCTCAGCTGGTCGTTCGGTGTGGTGGTATGGGAGGTGGCGACAGTGGGTGGCTCACCGTACGCTGCAGTGCCGGCCGCTCGACTCCCGCGACTTCTTCGAGCTGGGTACCGCATGCCCAGGCCTAATAACTGCAGCCCGCAACTGTAAGTATACTTTTGTACCTATTACAGTTGTTGATCATTAAAATGGATGATTCAATGATTCGCCACTGGGCACAATCGGAACATCATTTACAGACCTTTGTATTTAAAGCACTCGTAGAATAGAAAATAAAAACTTAAGATAACTTACCATTCTTCAATACTTACTTTTATTTCAATATGCGCAGATACGACATAATGCTATCGTGTTGGCGCACGCACCCCCGCGACAGGCCGACGTTCGCCGACCTGCACCAACGCCTGGACGAGCTACTGAACAGCGCGTGCGCTAACCAGTACCTGTCGCTCGAGATAGACGCAGACGACGCACCGCCCACGCCCAAACACCACAGATACATTAAGATGCTGATGAGGTGAGTTCCCATTACTTTAAAAATGTTTATTTTTGGTGTTGAGGACTATTAAATGAACTACGAGGATTAACTACCTGATGTCCAATGCTCATTGGCAAGGAAACATTTGATACCGTGTGTGGTCAGACTGTCAGTTCCATAATCGACAGTGGCGCCATCTGGACATTGCAAGAAATATAAACTATGTTATATTTCTTTTTAAGTTTTATTTACATTTAATTATGTTATGTTTGTAACACTGTCAGATATAGGTAGTGCGCGTTCTATTTATTCACTAATGTATTGGATGATACACAGAGGCAAGCGCGCATGGTCCCGCGGCGAGACGTACGAGCGCCCGCTGAAGGCGCCGCAGAGCAACCACTACACGTCGCCGCCCGACTCGCTCAGCGCGCAGCCCGCTTCCTGACTAGCTCCCAATACTTGAACAGAGTACATTTAGTTTTCAAGAAAATAATGAAGTATTTGATACATCAACACTTTGATTAAACCTTATTAAAGAGTGCTAGGGTGAGTTTTCTCTCCTATTCAATCGCGTAAATGACCTGCACAAACCGTAGTTAATCAAAAAAGGGAGAGCCATGCTTCGGCACGAATGGGCCGGCTCGATCGGAGTGATACCACGGCCTCGCAGAAAACCGACTTGAAACAACGCTTGAGGTCCAATTCCCCCTTCTCAATCTTCCCAATCCCCGATTCTCCAATAACCCTTGAAATTCGTAACCCTGGTAGGTTGGTAACGCACTTGTAACGCCTCTGGTGTTTCAAGTGTCCATGGGCGGCAGCGATTGCTTACCATCAGGTGCTCTGGCTGCTCGTTGAAAAATGTTAAAGCAATTGAATAGGAGAAAAACTCGGACTGGACACTCAGAAATATGAGATAATTATTCAGATTTGTAAAATGTTGCCTAACTCATTACAAAGTCTGAGGATTAAATTATCAATCTATTGTTTATATCTAAAATGAGGGCTATGATGTGATAAATATTAGGTGCAATACAATATAAATATTAGGTGCGAAATGTATATAAAATAATGTGTTTACTTGCTGTGTTGTGCTGTGATACGTAACTGTAGCTATATAGATAGTTAAATAGAATTTTAAATAAATAAGGTTACTCGTACAATTGTCAACAATCGACTGTTGACGAAAATTTTGCTTGAAACTAAAACATCACACTAATGTTATAAATGTGAAAGTTTGTTTGTTTGAATGTTTGTCTATCAATCACACTGAAACTACTGAATGTATTTTGATAAAATTTTATATACAGACAGGGTATGAGCTGACTTGCGTGATAGGATACTTATTATCACACGAAAACGCGGGTGAAAACGATGGCAGAAGCTAATGTTAAATAAATGTGTGTGAAATGACAAATGCATAAAATGATACGATATCAACTATTCGCTCTAGTTGTTTGTAATTTAAGTATTGAAGGCGAGAAATGCAACTTGTCTTTCATAAAGATTAACATGACAATAGAAATATGAACATTGTTTTTTTTTTATCAAAAATTTTGCTAATCATGTAGAATTGGACTAGAAGTTCAATTTCTTAAACGTTAACTAATTTGTGTGTTTAATAATTAAAATGATGTACAAACTATAGTTTTGTAAGAAAAAGTATTTCTTTTAAAGATGCTTTTGTAAACAAAATGTTCTGAGCTATGTTTTACTTAGAAGTAAGTAAGTGATAAGGATTAGTTTTGTAAATAAGTATTGAGTTTTGTACTTAAATTTTACATAAGATTAATAATAAAGTAATAAATAAAGCACTGACTAAACACATTCAAAATGTGTGCAGAAATATGTCTTTTTAATTACCAACCTTCGATTCGATTTCTAAAATAATGACACACGATGCGGCGACTGTTGCAGAATGCTGCTCATGAATATGAGCCTCTTAGCATGGCTTGAAACCAGTCGAGTTCCTTGTGAAATAATAACGTGAATAATCCGAAAAACATAATAATTATTTTAGTATGTCTTACGATGTCACGACAATGTCGTGGTGGCATTCTTATGCAAGAGAGTGCGTATTCGAAACCTACCAACGGCAAGTACCAATGCGACTTCTTCCGAGTTATATGTACTTTCTAAGATTATTTAGACATCACTGACAAACGGTGAAGGAAAACATTGTGAGGAAACCTGGGCTTTTATAATTTCTAATTATAAGTTTGACATCGCCAACCCGCATTGAGCAAGCGTGGTGATTAATGCTCAAACCTTCTCCGTCTGAGAAGAGGCCTAAGATCAGCAGTGACTACTTATAGGCTAATGATGTGAAATAAATAAAACATTTGATAGATTGATATATTAACTTCGTATATTTTACAGCAATATAACTTATCTCTAGATATAAAAATATCCATATGATCACACCTCGCTTTTCCATCATGGTGCCTCCGATACATCCTTCGTGGTGCGTGTGCCCTGTACCACACACTTAAAGCTTGCCAACACGACTCCGTATATTACAATACACATTATTATAAAAGTAATAATACAAGACACACCCACATCACGACCAATCACATTCCTTTATTATCGATACTAGTGATGTACCAACTATCACAATTTATCGACTATTCCCACTACTGGCACATTAGAAAATAAAACGACAAAGCTTTGTACAGAGGCAAACAAACGAACCATAATATTAAAAATGATATACCAGCGTATGTTAGCTATCAACATATCGCAGTAGTTGGTACTCACTCACACTATATAGCTATAATACATATTATATTATTAGGACGTACTCAATGAGCGAACATAAGAGCATCATAATTTCCATAAAGTATAAACGCCTTAAAACTCTATGATATGACTAAACCAAACATTTTAATTTCCTTTACAATATCACACATAATTTTGATGTAAATACATAATTATATTTTGATAAAGCTACGTACAATACGCTTTATTTAATTATCAGTTTGTTAGAAAGCTACAAATTATCTAATAATGAATTTATCAAATAAGAAAACAGCTGTATATCCCTTACAACGGGTCTTCAAAAGAAATGTAAAAATAAATCTAAAATACATAAAATAAATTGCATTTTTTGTAATGATAATTCGAAAAAAAAATGTAATGTTTTACCAAAAGCCTCAAAGACTTTGTATATCTAAAAACATATTTTAGTGCCGAAATTAAAATGATTTATTTAATTGATTTTCAGTCTCAATATAACTAAACATGGCAAGAAAGCCTTTATATGTCGCGAATACACATATAAAAACTGTACTAGTGAACTATGTCATGTACGCACAGACTATTAGGTACATACATACAAACATACATACATATATTTAAATACTATTTTCGTAAAAAAGTGCGAATTCTATTACATTATTGACATGAATATTATACATTAAAACTTTAACAGTAATTTTACTTGACGATCTGTTTCGATGCGGATTTCAGGAAAATAACATACTTATAATCATCACTGGGTAATATGACTATATGTCATCGAATTATTGCAATTGCTAAGTTAATATTGCCATAAAATCACAATTATCATTGGTACATAAATCGCCGGCAATATAGAGTATCATTTATATTAATTAGCAAATAATAATTATTTGTTTAGCACTATTTAAAGTGCGCATCTTTCGTTATTATTCACTAATCTACATTCATATAAAAAGTGCGAATCTTATAAAAACCTATGTCGCTAACGTAATTAGGAATGATGTAAACAATATTTGCCTTTCGTTAGAGATCAAACTTCTATACACATTCTATTTTAGACGAACAGAATTACATACACATAACTTTGGCTGTTAATACTTCGAGTGTACCACACACTGGTCGGATGTTGTGTTCATATAATATACTTTTTAATTTACAATGAGACATCGACAAACCACTTAGAAAATAAAAAGAGCAGCAGCTTAACTATTTTTACATAAGTACAATTGAATTTGCCTTGTTCACGCGAATTTAAACTTTAAGCGCATTACAAGTATTGCTATAATACATCGAAATGTGACGATATCTGACACTGCAATTATAGCGATAGGCCGCGGAGTACGGCAAGACAAATTCGCTAACACAGTTTCTGAAAGGCTGAACTTTTTATTGATCATAAAATATGATTTGTTTCCAATAGCAGATAGATAAATAATTAATAAAAAATAAAATCATCAATAATTTGATCGGAGGATTTGTCCTCAACAAATTTCCTCTTTTCGAATGAATTATTTGGGTAATTAGAGATTCTACAGAAGACTTACTTGAGCGTTTGTCTGGGTCAGCAGTAGTGTTGTTTCAGAAACACGCGTGTGTCTGTAGTGAGGCGGAGAGTACCGTCGCGCTGGGTACGGGTCGCGCTGCCTGGTCAGTCGATGGGCGGCGGCTGCGCCGGGATACTGGACGGCGGCGCCGTCAGGTAGCCCGCCGTGTGCGGGGCGCCTAAGGAGGGCACATAGTGAGGATGATAAATAATGATCCTTGAACGATATATTTCTAAACTCTAAAACTATCTTTCTTTTTTAAAAAATGTCAATAGTTATAGAGCATAGAAATCAGTTATTTTGAACCCATCACAAAACAAACTCGTAAAATCTCTAGTCTATTTATGTTTACTCGCAATAAACTACTATTTTAAGTAATTTATTGTAAAAGAAAACTACTGAATAGATTCTCACAAAATTTACACTAATGAATAACAGCGATTTTTACGGAAGGTTTTATATTTAATGCAGAATTATTGCCCATACAAGTTTAGTAATTTCCTTAATTCCAAGAGTACCTGTGAGTAAATTATTCTGCGGCGCGGCGGTGATGAAGAGGTCGTGTCTCTGCGCGCTGTAGTGTTCCCAGACAGTGGACCTGGCGAGCACGGCCTTGACGCGCTCGCCGTGCAGCGCGGACCGCGCCATGGCCTTCAGAGCCCGTACTAACTGCGCCGCCGTCGCTCCATCAAGGCGAGTCTCCAGGAGAGACAGCAGCTCGCCTATTAAATCTGTTTCTAGTGCCTGTGGATATTTTTGTGTTGAGGTTAATGATTTTGGGCGTTGACTTAAGTCGTATATAGTAAAAATTTTACGATTGTATAAGATCGAATTATGAAGATAATCATTATATGACACGAACGTTAACAGTTTACCGAAATATACACAAGATTAAACTTTTTGAGTTTTCAAATTTTACAAACGTTATCTAAATTATAAATGATATTTATTTTTGCAAATAGGTTACAATGTAACTCTTTTACACGTCAATCTCATGGCATTTCCTATCGGACTACTCTGAGAATTGTTATATTAAAAGTTATACAAATTTTCACTAAGCTTTATGGCTTTAAAACACTTATACAAACTAGAATATAAGACAGACCTGTAACACCAGTCGGTCGGTATTGGCGTTGCTGGAGAATATAAGTGCGAGCGCCTCGCACGCGCAGCCCACGGCCTCCTTGCACGACTGTACCGCCGTCTTGATGCCCGCCATTACGTCCGTCTGGGATAGTGCCACCACACATGCCTGGAATATATATGAGATTTAATATCGCTATTGGAAGAAAGGATAAATGTATAGTAGTAGGAAACTTGATAAATTTCATTGTTTACAAAATGGTGTTCACGAGTTGTTACGTTGAACAAAATCGAAACGAGAGTGCGTTCAACGCTCTCAATGGCCGGCATAAATGAATCAACGAAAAGCGAACTCATACTAAGGGTACTGAGTAAAGCGAATTATTGCTTATATGTTATGATTATTTAAAAAATTTGTTCAGCCACAGATTGCAAGAAAATCTAGGGAGATTTAATACATCCTTCTCATCAAGAGGTGGCTTTTATTTAGCAGAAGACGGCTTTTAGTCGATAGTACCTGTGTGGGCGCGAGTGCGGCGAGTACGGGCAGTGCAAGCCTGGGCGCGGCGGGCAGCAGGCGCGCCAGGCGCGGCACCTCGCCCAGCTGCGCACACACCTCGCCCAGCGCGGGACGGGCGCGGAGGGCCGCGCTCAGCGCCAGGGCGCAGGTCTCGCCGCGACTGCCCTGCGGGGGGGAATGGTGGCTGTCACTTCTTTACTTACGGAAAGATACACGATATATCTCATTACTCAATATTTTATTTTAAGGATCCGTAACTAATAAAAAGCTATGATGTAGTGTGTACTTCTCGCCTACCCTAAGCGAAAAATATATTTTAATTACTCCTTACAGGGCAAGAACCACTACAAATGACCCTTTTGTCTAGACTTTAAACGAAATTGTGTCCATATTTCTTTCTTTTCAGTAATCGATTAAAAAGTTTCAAGCAAAGATTCACTTGAATGTTAACGTACAAATACCAATGTCCTATTTACATCAGACCAACAACAAAAAATGCAAAACCTTAACAACCTCAAACCAAACAACTCCACAAAACATACCTCTGACGAATCCTTATGCACGGCAGTGATGGTCTCAGTCAACAACTCCTGGAGGAACCGTTTAGGGCTGCGCAAGTTCCAGTGCGGGTTCTGTAGGTAGAGCTTGAGGTAAACCCCGTCGACCACGACCTCGCCGGGCGGCGCCCACGTCTGCTCGCCCGACGCCGCGCGCTCCAACGTCTCCCGGTCCTCGAACGCCGCGTTTGGAGAACGGAGCTGCTCGGATTGGTGTCTGGATAGGAATAAAGTTAAAGTTATTTCGTGTTTTATGTTTTATTCGTGATTGTAGAATGTCAATTTGCTGTTAACATTGTGAGCAATTAGATTGTATGATAATTGAACAATAAACCAGCTGTGCAGATTTTGAACAACAAAATAAATTTTAAGTACAGACAACAGCAAATCAACCTCCTCCTTTCTATCAAACTACATTAAAATGTCCACCCTATAGTTCTCATATAAAGTCAAAAATTCAATGAAAACAAAAAATACTGATTGGCAGGTATCATCAACAGCAGGTACCCTTAGTATATTTAAAGTAATCTAAACGAGAGCGCGTTTGGCGCCCTGATTGGCTACCTCGAATAAACTAACCAATCATAGCGATGAACAAGCTCTCGTTTCGATTACTAAACGTTAGGCAAACTCGTATTAAGGGTATTGTACATAATATGTATTTTTTTTTTAAGTTAGTCACTGACCTGTCTCTCAGTTGCGTGATGTGTGCAGCGAGTCTCCGTCTCGTGTCGTCAGTCCACACGAGCTCTGGGTGTTCGTGCTGGGCATCGAACATGTGCACCGCGTTGGACGCGCTAGACTCGCGCATCGCCTCCGCAAACACGCCCGGAATGTATCGAGATATTGTTAGACGAACCTAAAAGATAAATTAATGATTATTTTTTCGTATTTTTTTCTTTATTTAAAGTCTTATTTATGCTGATACTTCATAGATCTTTCGAGAATTCTGTCTTTTCTGGAATGCGATTGTTACAAAAAAGCGAGGCATTCAGTTAGTAAGTTTATAGAAATCGAACAATGTTGACTTACTGCCAATTTCAATAACCGATCTTAATCAAAAATACATATTTGAATAGATATTCATTTGTGACAGAAGCTCTATATAAGTAATGTCAAAAATCAATCTTGATCTAAAGATCGAAGATCTAAGATTCGTATTGAAATGGGCAGTTAATGTGTTAAATTGTTCCAGAATTGGCTGTCTAGATTTCCAATCGGTCGATTATCATGTCATAAAGGGACGCCTTCGTTCAGCAGTGGACGTCAGATATCTAATAATTATGATGACAATGATGACGAAAAATGAGATTAATGGAACATACCTTAGGTCCATGTAATTTGTCTGCCATCATCCTGGCTAGCAGTTCAACCGCCGCCTCTCTCGTCTCTGGCAGCTTACTATTGCAGAACAGATCTAACAAGTATATCACAGCACCTGTGTTAGGACAAAGATAATAATACTTATTAACAGTAGAAATAAGAAGTATAATCATGAAAAGCATATAAGAGAAATCTTTTAACGTGTTACATTGTACACAACTAGCAAACCCGGCGAACTCCGTTTCGCCACCAATGATTTTCTCTGTTTCCTGCTTTTCTCTTGAATATTTTCCTGAATTTTCTTTGCTACAAACCTCACGGAGCTCGAGACCTTTCCAACGAATGCAAAACCGTGGAAATCGGTTCCTGCGTTCTGGAGTTATAGCGTCAGGAAGGAAAACCCGACTTATTTTTATATAATAGATATTATTTTCATTAGCGCAATGATTGCTCAAAAATTTTACACGCGAAACCATTGCGCAAAAAGCTTTAAACAGAGAAGAGTGGTCGGAGGGTAGGAAGACCTTTGCCCTGCAGTGGGACGATCATGGCTGAAATGGAATTGAATTGAAATTGGACCATTGCGCAAACAGTTCATACGCTAAACATTGCGCTAACATTTATTATGCGCAACATTACGCAACAAGCATAAGTAACCAACACATAAATAACTATCTACATCACACACTTACCTTTATTGAGTGCCTCTCTAACAATAGCAGTATTGGCGAGTAGAGCAGCGAGCGCAGTCAATGTAGCTGGGCGCGGCGGGCGCTCGGCCAGCAGTGCCAGTAGGTGGCCCAGTACCAACAAATAAATAACTATCTACATCACACACTTACCTTTATTGAGTGCCTCTCTAACAATAGCAGTATTGGCGAGTAGAGCAGCGAGCGCAGTCAATGTAGCTGGGCGCGGCGGGCGCTCGGCCAGCAGTGCCAGTAGGTGGCCCAGTACCAACAAATAAATAACTATCTACATCACACACTTACCTTTATTGAGTGCCTCTCTAACAATAGCAGTATTGGCGAGTAGAGCAGCGAGCGCAGTCAATGTAGCTGGGCGCGGCGGGCGCTCGGCCAGCAGTGCCAGTAGGTGGCCCAGTACCAACAAATAAATAACTATCTACATCACACACTTACCTTTATTGAGTGCCTCTCTAACAATAGCAGTATTGGCGAGTAGAGCAGCGAGCGCAGTCAATGTAGCTGGGCGCGGCGGGCGCTCGGCCAGCAGTGCCAGTAGGTGGCCCAGTACCAACAAATAAATAACTATCTACATCACACACACACCTTTATTGAGCGCCTCCCTAACAATAGCAGTATTGGCGAGTAGAGCAGCGAGCGCAGTCAATGTAGCTGGGCGCGGCGGGCGCTCGGCCAGCAGTGCCAGTAAATGGCCCAGCACTGCACTGGCCGCCACGTCCTCCACACACTCGCGCCGCGCCCCGGCACTGCCCACTACTCGCAGCGCCCCCTCTTGGAGCTGCGGGTGAGCCCGCGCTGATAGAAGACCGAAGATCAAACCGAACTGACCGATGCATTGGATCTCCGTACCTGGAAATTATTATAGCTTGTTAAAATTACTGTTTGATAAACGCATCGTCGTATAAAGTCGATATTTGTAACAGCTGCGTCTTAAAATTACTGTTTGGCAAACGCAGCGTACAGATGAATGATATTTGTACCAGGCGCGTCTAATATGTAACAAAACTACACAGCTACATTCGTAGAGATTAAAATTGACAAAAATAACCACTGGCTTGACTGACTTCGATAAACAAACAAAGTGTTAACCAATATTTACTGTATTTTCTATTATTATTACTTTTTTATCTAAAACAGTACATACTAGGTATAACTTACCCGGGTTCTTAATAATAACGTTGGCGAGTGCAGTCAACGCATACGTGACCTGTTGCACTCTCTCCGCAGTCATGTCGTTTTGTGTCTCCTCCTGGATGAACTTCAGCAGTTCCAGGATGAACTGCTGTGGATTCTGGGCAAAAGGAAGTAAAAGTTGGTAATGGCATGATTGAATAAAGGATTATCATCAATATTAAGAAGTTAATTTGTTGCGCAATCTCTTTAACAACATATAAAGAAGTTATTAATAGTAAGTCTACCTAATAAGTTTATTATATGCAACATATATTCATTTAAAGTCAACGGTGGCGTTGCGCAAAATTGCGCTAACTGCCAGTTGACTTCTTATACACAAAACATTCAGAAAAATCGAAAAAACATTATTCAATAGACGTTCCTTCTGAAAAGTTAGCGTAAATGCCGTATTTGAAAAGAGTGTTCTAATTCAAAGCTCAAAGAGTATAATAAATTTTTTGGCCTTCTACTTCGCTCATTTTTCGTATATTGTCAGCTAAAATAATAACACATGTGGTTTAAATTAAGACATAAGAGGTTTCCCCATACGGTACACTAATGTACATAGTTATAAAATATATCCAACCACGTTTTATAAAATCTATATCTATATAATAAATATGTATCAAAATCTTACCTCAATAGGGAAGTCAGGCTGTTCATTATAGATGTCTATGTACACGCCGCCAACAGACACGAGTCCCTCATGGGCGGTGTACGTGAAGGGTTCTATGATAGGTCCCTCGTCCTCCATCAGAGGGCGCGAGTTGCGCAACACGTCCTTCAGTTCTGCGCGAGTGCTGTTGTCCCACACTAGGTATGGCGTGCGCCAGTTCGATGTTAGGGTTTTTAGAAGCTGTTGATTAAAGAAATTGGGGTTAAATGGAGTAGAATATGAAGTTTGGTGAGAGGCTTGCGATTTATTTGGTGTTGCAAACTTCTATAAGCTATAACAGTAGTTATAGCTTACAGCAGTAGCTTATTCCACCAAACAGAGGGCTTAATACGAATTCGTTTTACGTATAACGAGATCGGATCGAGTCTGCATTGGGCGCTCTGATTGACTGGTTTATTGTAGCCAGTCAATCCGTGCGCCGAACGCCGAACCATTTTATTTGGTCCCCAGATGGCACAAATCTAGCAAAAGGTCTGTTTGGCCAATCATTGCAGCTGTCATAAATATTGAACGTGCGATTGCTTATTGAACAAACTAACTAAATTCCTTTTGGACGGAAAACGAGATATTCACATTAGCGCCATCTATTAAGCAAAACACAATATCATTAGTGTATTTTACATAGAAAAATAATTAGATTAGACATACCTCATGTTGATCAGGTTCCGCGAGTCGTCCACATAGATACGGCGTGAGTAACAAATGTAAGGAGTTCTGTATGTTCTCGTCCAGCGGAGACGGGGTAGCGTGGGGGCCGTACATCGCTGCTAGCGCCACCACGCACTGCTTCGCTAGTTGGTTCGCTACCTCCTGTAGTAATAGAAAAGGACGTTAGAAACAGATCTTTAAAAAGGAGGGGGGTATTGAAACTCTCATGGGATAGTTTCCGAAAGAGAAATGCTTTAATAAGCTCTGAATATTCAACGAATAAAACGAAGTTTGCAGTTCTAGAAACATATCACAGCCAATTTCTTAATACGATGAATTTTCTTACTTATTGCGATCTTCGAAATTAGAAAACACGATTCAAAGTCACAATTCGATCAATGGAAAATGGCTGGGAGATTCAATCCCCCAACCCTACCAAAAGCGCCCAAAGGGTCTGTAACTCTTCTGGTGATACGTGGGCGATCCTGATTATAATTTGCTATCAGGTGATCCATATCCCCCATCCTCCCCCTCCAGGTCCCCCTTTACGGTTGCATTATATTATAATGCGTAACTTCTCCAGCAAAATTTAAAATAACAAAGTTATAAGTGACCTGTTTATTAATCTGCGCGTCGGTGTCGACCCCGGACTCGGTGAGCGTGTAGTCGTACCGCAGCGCGGCGGGCAGCAGTGCCTGCAGGGCGCCGGCGCGGGCCAGCTGGGCCCGGCACCCGGCCTCCGCCGCCAGCGCGCCTACTGCCGCCGCGCCTGCGCACGCTGTCTCGCCCAGGTTCTAGGGACAATCAAACATAATGTAGGTAGAGGAAATAAAATACACATTAATGAAATGTTGAAAAAATAAAAATGAACGTGTGGAGTGAAAATGATATGTATATACTCAATGAAACAATCGTTAATAGTCAACACATGTTTTCAAACAAAATCAAGTTATATTATGTTGATGGATAAAAAGAAAAACGAAGTTTCAAATGTCGAGTCTGATGGTGTAATGACATTTAATAGAGAGAATGTGGTAAAAGAACAATAAACCGACTCACAAACTAGGAATAAAAATCAAGAAAATATTCCAAAAGCAATACTTACAGGTCTCTTGAGCAGTGGTACAAGGTCGTTACATAGTTGCGGCATCTCTGCACAGAGGGCGCGGCAGGCGGGGAACGTCGCCGCCACGGCGAAGCAGCGCGCCGCGTGCGCACATACCTGCGCCGATATGTCGCCCGGACCGCGGGCGCTCGACAGTACGGGGACGCAGCGAGACATGGCCTCGTGCAGGACCTGGAGGAACAAACAAAATTTCTATGTAAGGATTCACATACAAATGGAAAACATATATTAATTAATATAGAATAATGTACTAAGTAATGGAAAGTTTTCCTCGCGATTTTTTTATTTTTCTTAGCTGATCCAGCAACTTTGTGTTTAGTCTTTTAACCACTTTCGTGACGTATTTTTATGCAATTTTCACTTGTAGTTTCGAAGCTACGTCTTCGTACATATGACAAAAGTGACACCACGCTTTTTGACACGCGGCAATGGGGTTTGCTACTCTATATATACGTAACTCAATGCTTTCGTACGACATTTCTGGACATTAGAATAATCTCGAGTATAAGTAAAATTAGATATCGTCACGCCTTTTATCCCCGAACAGGTAGGTAAAGGTGCATATTGCGGCATGTAATGCCCCAGTACAGTGTACACACAATTTTCACAATTTATGTTGTAAGTCCCATGTAATAGGTGGTAAGCTAGTGTGTAGTGGTTGCCATATACTGGGCACAATTATAGACTCCGTGCTACTACCGAGAAATTATAAAGTAAGTAAAATAAACAAGTCCTAGTTACCTGCAGGCCGCCCTCCCGGCGCAGTTCCTCAGCGTTGAGCGCGGAGCAGCGCACGGTGGCGTGCGCCAGCTCGCAGGCGGCGGGCAGCAGCGGGGCGGAGTCCCGCTCCGCGAACAGTTGCTCGGCCTCCGCCTCCAGCCGCGCCGTGCGCAGCAGCTGCGGGTAGCCCGCGTACTTGTACGGGGCCAGCACTACAGACAAATATTATAGGGTTCAAAAAAGTGCAGTAACAGTGCAACGTCACGCCTTTTATCCCCGAAGGAGTAGTCAGAAGTACACATTACGACACGTATTGCCGCTATACAATGTACATTATCCACTATTCACCACTTTTGTTACAAGTCCCATGTAATAGGGGGTGAAAAAATGCTACAATGTTAATGGGAATGATTTATGAAAATGTACTTTATGCTCGACTAGTTTTAAGTTACAACCGGAGCTCAATAACCACAAGCAGTATACGAGGCGTTTCACGAGCGAAATTTTTAATTTAATTTACCATTCTGCATTCAATGCACAAGCTCTGAGTTACGGAATAAAAATACTTTTTATATCATTAGTTTCCCTCGGCAACAACATTCAAAACATCCATCCCCTTTCTTTACTATAATTCTCTACTTTGACCATTTTAATGTTACTTTCATTAGTCTTACCTTCAGAGTATCTCTGGAAGAGTATAGTCTGCGTCCTGAGTATGAGCACAATGTTGTTGGTGTTGGGTCCGTCGCCGGTCCACACGTTACGGCTGCATAGGAACTCATACGCCTGGTTCACGGCCTCGAAGCGATCCTGTAACATAAATATTAATTGTTAAAATCTCAGAAGTGAATTTCTTTGTTACAATCTGAGAAAATTAAAATCTAATAATCAATTTTAACAAATATTATTTGTTAGAATTGATAATTTTGGTTTATGAATAATGTTGACTGTAACAATAGGCTTTGCCTATTAAATAGTTCATTAAATGTTGAAAATACTACTCATAAGTTGCGCAACAAATCACAAGATGCGTATGATTGCGCAATGGTTGCGCAACTAAACAACCAAATAAAATGGAACGACGTCTTTTTATCATGGCCTATTGGCGGCGTTTGGAAACATTCCGTTTACAACCTATATAATAATATCTCTTATAAATTAAGTTAAGATCAACAAAAAAATAAAATAAACTCACCCGTCCTTCAGGATTCTTATCAGGATGGTATTGTTGCGCAAGTCTGTAGTAAGCTTTGCGCACCGCGGCCTCGTCGTGTTGGCCGGTAGTCAGGCCGAGGGCGGCGTACGCCTCGCCCGCCGTCATTGAAGGCGGCTTCTTCTCTACTTCGCGTCGCCACGCTTCCAATACGTCTTTGAGAAGACCAACCTAGATGGTAGAAAGATTTTTTGGCTTTATTTTTTGCTATTGATTAGTGAGTGTAGAGTATTGATAGCAGTTTACAGATTAGGTTAACAAACTTCCTTTATGGAGTAATCAATAAAATAATCTATGTTGACTGTTAACTGGTTGTTTCTGTATGGTGCGGTCCTCAAGTCATAGAAGTTTCAAGATTATTCATAGTACATATTATGAGACATATTCTTTATTGTTGCTTTCTAAAAAAAAACGTGTGTGTTTACAAACATACAATTTCACATACATATGACACCACGATTTATGGATGACAAAGACTTGCTCCATGCGGGAATCGAACCCGCTACACGTTACGCGGTAGCGCGGTATCCCAGCAGGTTGGAGGATGCAGATATAACAAAACTCCTAATTTCTCTATGTGTATTTCTAAAACTAAATTAAACTTACAGGGTCAGGTATAGGCCAATCGGGGAACTTCTGAGTATCACAGAGATGTCTGAGATAGAACATGTTGCAGAAGAGCTCGTGCTGCAGCTGCGGGTAGCAGACGGCGGGGATGGCGAGGTACGGGTACCGCGCCGCCACGTGCGCGCGCAGCCGCGGCGTGAACTCGCCGATGTGCGCCGATACCTTCATTATTAGCATCCGTCTGGAGGTGCAAATATTATTAACATATTAGAGGCCATGTCGGATAACACTGACCGACAATAGTAGAGCAATATTTATGTATATACAATAGCTTTTAACAGATTTTTATTGGCAGTTAAAGGCTTAAAGTAACTGTTTTTATTATGAGTATTATTCAGTTTTAGATAAAACGTTTAGATATTTAGCAGCGTTTTACTGATTTTATTAATAGCTCTAGACATAGTTGGAATTTTTAACTTTATTAATTTGATTATGGTTATTGATTAGTTTGCAGACAAATACTATTTGTGGTACAGTAATGGATAATTGATTCGTGGAGTTAATAAAATTCTGATTATAGACGTTTTTAACACTCAAGCTCTGAAGTTTTGAGAAAAATCAAATTAAAAATGATTTCAAAAGCTGCCAAGTTCGCTTCTGAACAAAACACATACATAATTGATGTAATAAAAACAGTATAACATAAAGAATATAGCTACAAACCTCATTTCAGAGTTCCATATAGCCTCAGGCGTGTCCCACTCTCCAAGGAAGATCTGCGCGAATTTCTCAGCGCCGTGGTTTTCTAAGTAACAAACCATCGCTTCTGGCAGTAGTTGGCCTAATATCGACCTCTGCATTATATCTGAACTCGACTACAAACAGAAATATATTAGAAACATCGCAAAATAAAACATTAAAACTACAGAAAGTTCATTGCATTTTAAACCTTATTCCAATGACATACAACTCAAAATAAAATATACCAAAAGAGTTACTCTCTTTTTACAAGAAACATATTCTCATAGAAGTGTTCACAAACCTGATCAGCTCTGAATGCTTGCTTCATATGAGTCAATCTAAGGAACCTGGCGATAGGTAACAAGTTTGATCCTGTGTATAACAGCATGAAGTAAAATACTCCAGTCAAATATAACTTGGAAATTTCCGGATTATCCTGCATCACTTCGTACAGGAGTGTAGCTACCTGAAAATGTGTAAAACGGTGGAAATAAATGGAATTGTCAAAGCAAGTATGTTTAGATTCATCAAAGGCGTTTGATACTCCACAACATGATAGAACAATATAACACATGCTAATAAAAACTGAAATTATATTATAATCAACTATTAGCTGAATAACGTAACTCAGCTAAATTATGGCATCGTTAAGTTAATGTTAACTAAAAACTAACAACATTTAATTATGTTATAAATAGGAGTTCCTCAAGGACCCATTTTCGGTCCAACGTTGCATTTTGCTTACTTTATGAAAACTTCTGTAAATAACTTGGACTTTACGCTGTAACTATAGGGCCGAGGGTCCAAATTAGCTTGACTGGTTTTTAACAATGCGAAAATGTATGTGTATATGTGTTACTCAATCACGTCAAAACGACTGAAAGGATCGAAACGAAATTTGGAACAGGAGTAGATTACGGTCTATTTTTGTGAAAATAAATAACTTTAGAAGGAATAATCAATCTCTTACCTTTTCGACGAGTATTGGATCAAACGTGAGTAACAGCTGCACAACATGCGCCAGACAAGCTGGTTCTGATAACATTCGCTTTACTTTTGGTAACGGTCTTATTACTGCGTCTTCCTCATCCCTAAAAATAACCAGAAATGTTAAACCTCTTTCTCCAGTACGTAGTTCCCATATATAAAAGTAAATAGAACTTAAAATTTAGTTTTCAGTTCTACGTATCTATCTTTATACAAAGACTAGATAGATACATAGGGTTAAGGTTTTTATAATAGAAATGAGCCCATTTTCCAGCACTGCCCATCTGTTATCTCATTTCGAAGTCTATAATGCTAATAGTACTGTTCGACTGCACGGTTAGCGCGGTATCTGAGTAACCGGCTTCCGCGCAACGTGTAGCGGGTTCGATTCCCACATGAAACAACTCTTTGTGTGATCCACAAATTGTTGTTTCTGGTCTGTGTGACATGTGTATATGATCTCGTATGTTCGTAGACGCACCCACTAAACAGGAGAAAATCCTAATGTGGGGCAACGTTTTTTAAAAGGAAGAACAATAAAAGAAAAATACCTGCTAGGATAATATCTGGCACAAGTAATGAGCAGGTCCAGTACAGTGGCAGCCAGTGCACTCTCGTCATACACGGCGGTTCCCCTCGCAGCGAGCGTCCACTTGAGCTGCGCCACTCCGCCCACGGCGCGCCAACCTTCCATACTGTTGGCCCACGCCTTCGTC
The DNA here is from genome assembly GCF_023101765.2 of Spodoptera frugiperda. Taxonomy (NCBI): domain Eukaryota; kingdom Metazoa; phylum Arthropoda; class Insecta; order Lepidoptera; family Noctuidae; genus Spodoptera; species Spodoptera frugiperda. Next base: position 2,663,601 of record NC_064218.1, read on the forward strand.
TTGTTGTTTATCTCACCAGATTTGTATAGGTCTTTTAACTGTGGAAAATTAAATAATATTTATATCAAGCTATGCATGACCAGTATAACCTGACCTTTGAATGTATGAAAAGATTATACAAAGGGTGACCGTGTTAAACTGGTTGTGTATTTATAGCTCGATAAGTAACTGTGTACAAAACCATATGTGGGAGAACTGTACTTCGGCACGAATGGGTCAGCTCGACCGGAGTGATATCACGACTTCATAGAAAACCGAAACTGAAACAATGCGTTGTATTTAGGCGTCTGAGTAAGGTTACTGGAGGCCCAAACCTCACCTTCCCCTTCCCACCCCCAATCCTCAAATCCTTTACCCCCCAAAAGACCGGAAAAGCATTTATAACTTCTCTAATAGTTAAGGCGTCAACGTTTGCTTACCATCAAGTGGTCCGTCAGCTCATTCACCGGCCTATACCACACATGACTACATTAAAGATCTATGAACATACCTGTTGGAAGCTAACAGGTCCCTTCCTCTGTACTTTGTCCCCCTGGTCGACATTGTAGTACCACTCCCTGTCCCCGCCAGTCTGTTGTTGCGGCCCCTCTATAACGTTACTCTGTGCCGGTACTGTCGCTCGCGACGTATGTAAGTGTGCTAGTGTCATTAGTTCTACTAGGATTCTGAAATAAAAATCAAGCTGTTTTATAAATCCAACTCTTAATGAAGCTTGAAAATATGGTAACAGTATAGTAATAATTTACTTTTGAAACAATTGTATGTCGTAGAAGAGGATTTGAGAAATGATTTTTGGCGATAACTAGGTGGCGCCACTATCGAGTAAAGTCTTGTTAGTCCTTCCATTGTCGCTTATAAAAGTCAATAAAAGATATAATGGTTCATTGATTACTCGTTAGTAAAACTCACTTTACAATAGTAAATAAGTATTTTTGATACTTTAGTAGTTAAAGTTAGTTAAAAGAACACTGTACTCACCTAATACCGTTCCATTCTAAAATATCGCTAACGTTTCTTCTGTGTAATATTAATTTCGATAAGAACTGAACTAATCTATCTCTTTCCATTCTATCACATGTCTGAAACAAAATCACAAAACCATAAAAGTGACATACATGTACAGTTGAATAAAATATGATTGTATAAAAATGGTTGGTCTTTAATATAATGAATGGAGATTATGTCACATTGGGGGCTACCGTTTTCTTGGTCACCAGATGGCGCTAACTTAGAAGGAGTCTGATTGTCCAATCACTGGAGCCGTCAAATATAGAACGTCCAATGTTGTGACACTCGCTAACTCCCTATTGGACGAAGAACGAGAGCACACTAGCACCATCCAGTGAATATTGAACTGACGACAACTTAGTAATGGCGTTGCAGTTACGATAAAAATATTTTTGCTGGTTGTTTACCGTTTTAACAATTGAGAAGTATTAAAACAACATTATTATATCAATAATCAATGAATGGCAGTCAAATAACTTGGTAAACTATACTGCGCTATTAGAAGGTTTATATTTTGTAGTGCTATGCTAAAAAAACAGGCAAGTATCGTAATTTAAAATATACATTTTAAATGATTCCGCCGAATTTATAACGAAAATAATCTTAAAGTAATGCGGCGGTTCATTTTGGAGGAACGGTAACGAACTCAAGTGTTATGTTGTGCCCACAACATAACACTCAAGTGTTATGTTGTGCCCACAACATAACACTTGAGTTCGTTACCGTTCGAGTTCGTCATTCACGTCACGACATCACTAGAAGTGACTAACTGATAGGTGTCAGGAACGCATTCTCTGAACGGCCGAAGTATAATGAACATACAATGTGTCATGTACTGATGAATAAATTATTAGAACTAGCTGTGTGCTTACCCTGTCCAACATTTGCACGATATACTTGGTGTCTGCAAAGGGTCCTATATCCTCGTAGTACCGTCCGTACACAATGCTCATTGCTTGCAGACACATACACTTCATCTCGATCTTAGGAGTCGACAGAAACCGGTGGTACAGGTCGTTGAAGAATTCGTAGCTGGAAAGAATGAGCACTTATGATTACTGTATCTTTAGTATAAGTTTGCTTTACGTTTAAAGTAATCGAGAGCGCGTTCGGGGCTCTAATTGGCCGGCTCGAATAAACCAACCAATCAGAGCGCCGAACGCGCTCTCGTTTCGATTACTTTAATCGTAAAGCAAACTCGTACTAAGGGTAGTAAGTGACCTATAACTTATCAATGCAATGCAAAACAGGGTTCTTGTGATATCTCCAGTGAAGTGGATAAGAATAGATACTGAAAAATGTAACATAATACTCACCAAAAGTTAATTAACTATAAAAAGTACTTGTACATTTAGAAATACACATAGATATATAAATTACGAAGTAAGGTACTACTTTATGCTGTTGTACCTTAATGACAAGGCATTTTTTGACACAATGTGTCTCCCAAAACGTTTAATTAACGCACTTCAGACATTAACACCTCTTTACACAAAACAGTCACACGTATCAGTCTTCCTCAAACCCAATTTCGAACATAATAAGACAGAAAAAAACATCAATAAATAACTTACGACTTCCTAATAGGGCTGTCATCATTATCCCTCTGTTCGAGCAGTATCCTGAGGTAGTAGTCTCCGATCTTGACCTCGTTCTGCAGACACTGGTAGTGGACCTCCAGCTCGGCGTGGTTCCACGACGTCAGGGTCGTACCCGCCACTTCTCTGTCCGATGTAAACGCTCGTAGCTCGTTCTCTAATGCATTGCGAAGTTCTTCTCGAGTCTTTTGGAAGTGAAATGTACTTTATTTTTATGTGTTTAAGATTGTTTTTAGATTATTAATGGAGGTGAATTTTGTAATGATATCTTTATAAAATTGTTCGTAAAGTACGTTTCTAAAAAAGATAATAAGTACTTGACAAGAGGTCTTACACATTATGTAAATCAGATTTAACTAAAACTATTACTAACTTTAACATCATACTGTTTAAAATTCTATGTCAACATACTTGTAAATAATGCTATAGAAATAATGATAAGAACTCAATTGTTGTTCATATAAGAATAGGTTATAGCTTATTGAGCTTGGCAAGACAAAAGTTACACGCTGACATTCAATTATATGTATAGTCAAAATTAAAGTCAAAATTATTTATTTCTAATAAACCAGGAAGACACTTTTGAAGGTCATAATATAATTATATTTCTACTGTATACTTAAAAAGTATATAAATCAAATAATCTCAATAACAACTTACAGTATGATTCCATATGAGGTTCGGTAGCGCGTGGTCCTTGTGGAACTGGTAGTAGAAGAGTGGCCAGTTGGCAGTGGACTTGACTCTCTCCCTCCGTCTCCGGAGTACCACGGGCCGCTCCCGCGTGGCGTCCCTGCGCTCCGCCGCCGGACGACCCAGCCGGGCCGCCCAATGTTGGAGGGCTAGTTGGGCATAGTGCTGGGGGGACACGACAAAATTATAGATGTCTTACGCCTGTCTCCCGTGGGTGTAGGCAGAGACAATTGAATTGAGAAAACGATATTATTTGATTTAAGTTACATGTGCTATGTACAGACACATTACAACTTCTCTCTCTCTTAATTCAAACTTTAGAAGTATTTAATAGTAGTGTGTATTTTAATTTCAGAACTAGTAGTTTTAAAAACACTTGAAAGGCGGAAAAATTAGTAAGAGAAAGTTAGATGGAAGGAGGGTATACGAGAGAGAAAGAATAATGTAATATTCTCCTCTCCTTTTTATTTTGGAAACGTGGGGTTATCAGGTTTTGTGTTTACTCACCTCCAGATGTTTCTCAACATATTTGACCTGTCTCTCGAGCGCCTCCCAGTGCTGCGCGCGCGGCTTGACGCTCGCCTGCGCGAGCGACAGGTTGTCGCGCTCGGGCTCCACGTCCGCCTCCACCGCCGGCGGCACGTCCGTCGACTCCAGGAATGCTAGCAGACCTGACGGCTAGGGGAACGAGGGTAGGTATGGAGTTAAAGAGTGATCGATGTGTAGTTGTTGTTTAAGTGTTTTTTATAATAAAGTGAAGTCCGATGCTAAAGTTTAGCCTTTGTAAAATTTTGCATGTGTGCATGACTGTAATTTTGCATAATTGTATGCTTAAAATATCCGCGAAAACAAGTTTTAATTAGGAAAATACAGCAAAATCCAATAAATTTACGGGCAATCAGTAATACTTTTTAGTGGTGTAGGAGTCAAAATGTTTTATCAGTTCATCATGCTTTCCAACACAATATCAAATAGCAATCACAACAACATTCACAAAAGTACATACCATAATCCGTCTTAGCAGACAGTGCGCGGGCGCGTGGTCGACGAGCCAGAGCGCGACGAGATGGCGCGCGAGATGGCGGTGCTGCAGGCGCGGCGGCGCGTACAGCGCGGCCAGCAGGTGGCGCGGCAGCGCGGCCTCGGCCAGCGCCAGCGCCTGCATGCGCCCGCCCACGCCCGCGCTGCCCTCCTCCACCAGCGCGCGCATCACCAGCCCCGCGCCCTTCACTATCGCCATCGACGGGTGCTGCGTGACGTTGGGAACATATACAGTACTCAACAGAGGCCGCCCTATTACTTAACCAGACTATTACTGAACAAAGATCTTCCAAAGGCAATTGGTATTGCCCGCAACTTCAGTAAGTTCATCTCAGTCACTTATGTAATCTACATGAGCCAGACTTCCGCTTGGTAGAGTCTACCTAACACACATATTACGCCACATCCATGTTTTTTTATGTTTCATTGCTTACTCATATAATTGTAACTAACTGATTAGGTAACTCGACAAATTTTAAGCTGGGGGTGGGGGTTATGGGTTCATAACCATTACGCAACAAACGATTGGCCAAGTTTTACGCTGCTAACTGCCCCTCAAGCCGACTATGGCATCTCTGCTCAAATAAAATTGAATCATTACGTATAGTTTTTCTAATTACCTCAAACAGTTTGAAGAGCACCCGTCCCCTCTTGGAGACCATTTCCAGCAGCTGGTCGAACTGCTTGCCGTCCGTGGTCTCGCTGTACGGCACGCACAGGGCAAACGTCAGGAAATCCAACATGGCCGCCACTACTAGGGCACCACTGCCGCCAGTCTACAGGAAAATAAACCTTATGTAAGCAGAAATAGAGAAGCAAATATTTTCGTGTAATAACTGTCGCAAGACATACTAAATTAAATGAAAATTCGGCTAGACTGTACTCTGTAAACTAAGAGCGGAATACTCTAGTAGTTTCAGGTCACATCGGGACTCAAATTCATAAGTAAAGTCCGCAGCGCAGCAGCAAAAGGGAGACTCTTACTGACTAAAAACCACCCCGTTCCTACTTTTCGAGCCGGAGCCCCGGTAAACCCGCTAGGTAGTCCGCAGCAATGTGTATACCTTACTACTACAACATAAAGCACAATTTCAAACAACAACATCAACAAAGGCACTTACGACATGATCAGCCCACATAGTGAGCAGTCCTTCGAGGAAGGTGGCAGAGGACAACATGCTGGCTTTGTTGAGCTGTTCCTGGCGGAGGTCTGGTTCCGCGTGCATGGGCTGCAGGAGGGCGCACACGGCGTCCAGCGCGGCGTGCGCACACGCCGCCGAGCCACGACGCAGCGCCGCCACTGTCGCCGTGCCGATCCATTCGCGGAAACTTAAAGGAAATGTTTGGCTGTTAGTTTAATTATATTATTTGGTTATAAGGTGTTTAACATGATTAAATAATATAATATGAGATAATAATAATAATAGTGTGAGAGAGAGAACGCGAGAAAGAGAAAGAGAAAGAGCAATAGACAGAGAGGAATAGAGAGAGAGAGAGAGAGAGAGAGAGAGAGAGAGAGAGAGAATGAGAGAGAGAAAGAGAAAGAGAAAGAGAAAGAGAAAGATTGAGTAACATTAAATTTTAGTCAATAACATTAGGGGATTTATAAAATTAGGCTAACTGTCCTCCATCGAGAACAATTTCAAAGCCCTTGCTATCAGATTAAGTCAAATATCCTGTATATCCTTGAACCTTATCAATATATAGCACAATAACATCGTTACAAGATAACGTAAATAAGAGATACGAGGCACATGTCTTTGTTATCGCAATACGGAACAATTACACGCCCCTTTCAACAACTGAGATAAGAACTACATCGAAAGTTAATAAGCGTTTAATTAACACATCCAGCCTCTCATAAGTCTTCCGAAAGGCGGAAATAAATAATAATTATTGACATTCGAAAAACATGTTACTTTTATAATAATGATCGTGACTAAAAATCACGGGTTTACTCATCTATATATTAATACGTGATGCAAAAACTTTGGACCGCTTTTTACGAAAATTGCGCGGACGTAGGAGCATAAAATTTGGTACACTTATAATTTATGTGTAGGAGAAGTACAGAACGCTAATATTTTTCAAAAATAATGCTTATAAAGTACATTAAATCAACAAATAAAACATAACACACACATGCATAGTATCTGATTGTATTTGACAAAACGTCAAAATCGATAGACATTGCGATGATATTCTCACGTCTCATATGAAAAGAGTTTGTTTGAGTTTGAGTTAAATAAAAATTATCCTTGAACGTATGTTAAGTGGTATTGTAAATTAAATCGTATATGGTTGAATTTCGACCACTAGGCGACCACTAGTATAAATTAATAGTAGTATAATTAACTCTACTAGTTTCGAGTCACAGAGGGACTCTTTATCATGATCAGTGTGCGCAGACGCAGTGGTAATGCGCCTACTGATCATTAATTTACGTGAGCAAAACCGTGATTTTTAGTACATTTACTGCCGTACTCAGAGACATTTAATAATTACTTAAACTACTCCTTAGTAACAATATTGTTCCGAAAACAATTGCTAAGGACTGGGTTAAGTAACCATTGAATGACTGTGAGTGCGGCGCTTAGTATATTTAAGATAATCGATTGATTTGTTACATAAAAAAAAAACAACTTACCCAGGTAACGCAGTAAACGCAGCGAAACCAACTTTGCTAGCACATAGTCGTCTTAACGCGTGGAACTGTGCTTCAAGCTCCCGGGGCGTTAAGTTGCTGCCGGACGGCGCACTGCTGACTAGCGCGGACAACGCGCCCGTGATCAACTTCTCCTTGTTCTCCGCAAACAGACGCTGCGATGCAACATTTTAGTGCACTCGGCTTTGTAAACACAACTGACTTTCATCATTTCATTGTAACTTTCATGAGACATACTAAATTAATTATTATGTTATCGGCTTACTCACGTATCGTTTTGCCTCTAGCATGGCTTGAAACTAGTCGTGTTCCTCGTTAAAACAATACGTGAGTAAGCCGATAACATAATAATTAACTGAGTTTCATGTTGGATTTTCAAGGTCTCTCAATAATATCGTGCATCTTTATAGTGTTATCCCAACATTAAAATATTACCCCACTCAAAATATAGTACCCAAGACTAATAACAACATAAATACATTATGCAAAATGTACAACATTCCAATAGTTAGTGCAGACATTGCATTGTAAAACTATGGTATTTACATGTATATATGATGTTTCTAACCCACGACCACGAGGCCCTAAAGCGATGGGAAGAAGATACTGACTGCGAGTTATTTCTACGTAACGCTATCGACACGTTTATTACGTTCGGCGCTCTGATTGGCTGCTCCAAGTTAACCAACCAATCAGTACCCTTATTACGAGTTTGCTTTACGAATAAAATAATCGAAACGAGAGCGCGTTCGGCGCTCTGTACCCTTAGTACGAGTTTGCTTTACATTGAACGAAAACGAAACGAGAGCGCGTTCGGCGCTCTGATTGGCCATGAATGAACCAACCAATCAGAGCGCCGAACGCACTTTCATTTCGAACTCGCTAAACATAAAACAAAATTGTACTAAGCCCAGTGATTAGTCCGGCTAATCGGAGTTCTGGACGCGTTCTCGTTTCGATAACTTTAAACGTAAAGCGCAAACTCATTCTAAGTATAAACGCTAAACGCAGTAACGTTTCGATTGCGTTCACGCAAAAGTAAACTCTATCTGGTAGATAACCTGTCCCTCTACCTTTGATAATACAGAGTAGCAATGTAAGAGTGTAAAAAAATAAAATCATCAGGGGACTTACAAGATCCCACGTAAGAAACAGCCACAACAGGGGACGGGCCTAGAGGCACACAATGTACATTAATATGTCCCAGGAAACAACAATACAATATATATAAGAAGCGTGATGTTTGTGGATAGCGTGACGTGAGTATTTTAATGTATTTCTGTACTCTTTTCTTTCTGTTTCCATCAATGTAGGTATTTAATGAAAGCAGTATAAAAAATAAATAAATAGGTATAGAAAAAGCAAAAAATGTCTAAACAAATGGACATAACATGGGTTTCGCATCGTATCCCATAAAACACAAATCCGAATATCGCTTAAAAATTCCGTCTGAATATAAATTACAACATGCGTCAATGTCAATGTACGATCGTATGCAAAATGCATGCGTAAAACAAACTCTTTGAAAACGAATCTACGCACACGTAACTAGCTAATCAATTTTACACACAAATTCGATAGTCATAAGGTCGAATTTCGAATAAAACTTTATCTATGAAAAAAAAATGTGTATTGTTAGGAGAAATGGGTATGTTATTAGATTAGTTTAGTATGCATGTATAGTGCAGTTATACAGCGTGTCAGAAACAGGGCTTACGTCTTGGCTGACGGAGTATATGAGGCCGCTGTAGCCGACGTTCGCGTTGAATCTCTCTATCACCTCGGCGCGCGACATGCCTACTGGGTTCTGGAATAATCTGGAAACAAATGGTTATTAAGGTTTATAACCTGTGACGTTTGCATGTAATAAATGTACTGTGGGTAATTTGACTGCAAAGGTTGGCGCGGTTCGATTCCCGCACGGAGCAACTCTTAGTGTGAACCAAAAATTGTTGTTACGGGCCTGGGTGTGATGTCTATGTGTGAACTTTTATGTTTGTAAACGCACTCATGACACAGGAGATAATAATGATGTGGGGCAACGTTTAAAAAATGTATTTGCATAAACTTTAACAACAAGAAGAAATATTTAATTATCAGTAGATCCTTACTTTTTTTAATATATTTTTATAACTTATTAATTACAAGTTAAAGTTGAATTTGCAAAATCATATACGGTATGAAGAAATACCTGAGGTGATTGGACTCAGTCTCCTCGTCGACAGGTTGGTGCAGAGGTCCCAGTCGGTAGCCGCGAGGGGTCGGCACTGAGCGGACGTGTACGTCGCGCTGTCCAGCGGACCTCACGCCGTCTAGCAACGATGCTAGTAACGCGTCCCTGGAACAAACCAAAAATATAAAGTTTAAAATTACTACAACTAGCGTATTCATGACATATTTATAATTAATTGCAATAAACGTGAAACACACGTCAAAGCACTACTAGTTTCAAGTCATACGGGGACTTATAAGTCTTTATCCTGTGCTTCACATGAGTAAGCCATATATTTCAATTAATTGATAATATAAATGTTTATTTAAGTGTTACAGGATTTTAAATAGTTAAAAAGATTTTTTAACAAAGGATGGAAGGAAAGAGGAGGTTCTATTTATGAAAATTAAATAATTTTTGTGTAGACCCATAGATTATTAATTACTACATACCTTTCTCCCGCTAAATATGTGCGTGTTTGTCCATTAAGGTATTCGATGGAGAACTTCTGAGGATGTTCCGTGTCCCGCACTAATGCGAATACATCGCTCAATGGACGTAGACATACCACCTGGAAAAGAACATAGATTTTGAGTAATTTCTGTCATGCCATGTCTCTCATATTTCACATTATATTGAGGAATATAAGACATTTGTTTATCAATTAAAATTAACGCAATAGGTACATATTTTTTAGCATTAATAAGTCTGCGTTTGGAAGCAGAACGGCGAAGCGAAGATTTGACATATATCTTATATCCAATGTGTATAGGTATCATTTGCCAATCGCTTAAATAGGGTGCGTGGAAAGTCAATTAAAACATAGAAATTTGCTATTCTCAGTATTAAAAAGGCTTTTAAACTTAAAACAAATAAAAAACCTATTAATCAAATCAACTTACAGAGTACGTCTGTGGATCTCGCTCCAGTATGCAGGTATCAGAGAGACAGAGCGTCCGTCGCATCGGCTCCATGTGGCGAGCCGGGTTCACTTTGTGGACTATAAATTCGCTTAGAGAGGTCTGATGTTGGTCGCCACTGCAAAATAAAATAACAAAACTTATGTATTGCAAGATTTTTTAAAGTTTATAACTGCCGTAGGTACTCACCGCCGCACTCGAGAGTCATTTAATTGGTCACCTAACTCAGAGTCCTTAGCAATTGGTTTCGATACAAAATCTTTACTAAAGATTAGTTTTAGTAATCATTAAACGTCTGTGTTACGGAGTACGGCGGTAAGTAAATAAAGACATTTTTATTAGGCTCTTTCATTATATTGAGTGTGACTTCTTCAATTCGATTTCTCAGTAACTTTTTGTATCATCCACAAATTGTTGTTTCGGGTTTTCATGTGTGTACAGTGTATATGAACTTGTATGTTTATAAATGCACCCACGACTCAGGACAAAATTCTAATGTGGAGCAATGTTTATTTAATGTATTGTAGATAATAAATATATCATGTACATACAACTGTTACTTAGCTTAAATACAACCCGCCATAGTCATAAACATAGCTTAAATATAATTAGGAAACATAAAAACACCCATATGACTGTTTCCTCCTAAAACATCATCAGTAGAAATGAAATAATTGACAAAATTGATACGTCCACAAAGCGGGTGTATCGCGTTAGATAAATGAGTTCACACTCAAGGTCGCACAAATCAACAGACCACAATCACATATAGGGTAACATGTGTGAATGAACAATAGCTGTAATTACGTATGTATATGGTTAATTTAGAAGGCCAACTATGTTACTAATTTTATAATATTTTGGGTGAAAGCTTTGAGGATAAACATGCTTATAATAACTATTGTGAGACATGCTTACTAAATTAACTAAAAATTGTCGCCGGTTTGAAACTAGTCGATTTAGTAAGCCGATAACATAATCATTAATTTTTAATTTAGTATGTCTCACGAAAGTTATAATAAAATTATTTTATTATGTTCATTTACAAAACACCATTTAAAGTAAAGCTGCTATATCTCTGTCACTTTGACCAAAATCTAAAATAACTAAACATTGTAATATGATTCATAAGGAAAAAAATTAATTTAGGTGTAATTAATTAGGAAATTATCCAAATAATACATACGCGCATTACGCATACCCATTACACTGCACTGAGTCATCAATTAATTTAAAAATAAAACGTAGGTAAATACATACCTGTACTTTCCAAATCTCTGATCATGATAATCGTCTAACGTGATCATTGTGGACAATACTTTGATGCTAATGCTGAGGGTCAGGCTGGCCATCTCCAGCATTTTGTTTATGATGATCTGATGGTCCATGGCGTTGGAGAACAGGTGGAGTCTGCTGTAGCCTCCCACAGCGAGGACAAACCCGCCTGGTACATCCCGAACTGGCAATATTCCTTGCACATCGCAGTACGGGTAGCTGGCGAGTAAAGTGTGTGTGGACGGGTCCAGCTGTTCCAATGCACAGGGACCAACTTCTAGCACTACTGGCAGTCGAGTCCCGCTCCAATGGTGTTTGTATGCTTGGTATCTCTGGAAAACAAACATACAAAAAACTTAACAACTTAATGGACCTTAACCTTTGGAAGGTAAGTTAGTAAGTAACCACTTACGAAAATTGGATAATCTCAATAATGTGCTGTTGAAGCCTTTTGATACACTATATAGAATAACCAAAACAATAATACTATTCTCAACTAAACAATTAATGTAGGTAGGCCTGTAAATCCTGTAATTACTAGACAAAGGAGGTTTATAGCCAACAGAATACAGGAAAAGAAATCCTTCATTGAACAACATTACTAAGTAATAATAATTCTATCAGTATGAAAATGTATATCAACAGTTGGTACCTATTTCCTTATTTACATTTGAATAAACAAATACTCACATAAATATCCTTAGGTTTTTCAGCGAATGCATGTCTATATTTAAAAGCCTCAGTGAGAATCAAACATTTGTGTTCCGAAGAAAACTTCATTGAATCCACTTTCTTTTCTTTTTTCATGACAAGTGTGAAGTCATGGTTGGCGGTCGAATTTGAATGTTTTGCAGATGCAATAGTGACTACATCCGCATACAGCCATTTGTTGGTCACCTCCAAACAGTCGGGGTTGTATGTGGTGATACCGTGAGTGCCGATGGAGAAGACTCGCTTGTACTTCCCCCTCCATGAGTGCTTGGTGACAAGGAATGATGCCACATCCTGGTTGTCTTTTAATGGAATCATCTTAACATCGCCTGTGGACAAAATAAAGGGAATGTTTCTTAGAAGCCTTATAAAAAGTATGATATATGTAACTGTAAGTAAATTGAGCTGTGTCCTTCTCTGTACAGTAAAAAAATACAAGAAGTCTGGTTGACTAGATAAAATGTAAAGAGGTAACAAACTCAAAACTTTTGAATCTCTATATCCAAAAATTAATTTCTGTTTGTTAGTCTCGCTAAAACTCGAGGACAACCAGACTGATTTGGCTAATTTTGGTCTTGAATTATTCTTATAAGTCTACGGTAGGTTTAAAAGGTGAGAAAAATATATTTGAGACAAAATGAAGTTTGCCGAGCCAGCTAGTTTATAATAATTATTTTAATTGGAATTATCTGAGTCATAACAGCATCTACTTACATTTGTTTTTTTGTTGTTACATAATAAAATTATGCTCTAAAAAGTAACTTCCTTAACAAAATTAGTTTGTATTTCACTTTCTGCATCAGATATTCTATGATGTAATCTGGACTTTTACAATCATTTGATGACTCATAACTTGTCAATGAGATTACTTTAGTATCACTGACTACTATCAGATACATCTTTATACCATTAAGATTAGTTTTTGACGGTTTTGTTGGTGATATGTACCTAATACCTATACTGAGTATGAGTTGAAAATAAATCTAGATCATTCTTAAATCAGATGTTTATTTTTTTATTACTAATTCTAGAGTTTAGTTTTAGAAAGTTTATAACGATTTACTTTAAATTAATATGCCTATTAATTTAAAGTCAATTGTTATAAACTTTTTACTAGCAATAAAAAGTTGTTTTTCAAAATATCTTTATATCAAAATAAAAAGCAGGTTCAAATATGAGCCTTATCTACAAATGTCAATGTAAAAATCAATAAAACATCAATCATTGTTTACTTTAATGACTAGCTACTAACATGTAATTTATCATGTTCAAACAATAATGACTTTATTTTTTGTTCTCTTTTTTAATTGCCTCACACCTACCTCACAAATCCTGGCACACGAGGATTTACACACTGACAAATTCACACTCAGACTATGTTAAACTATTTTTAAATGTTTGAGTAATAAAAATAGAGTCATGAAATCATTATCACTATCACAAAACTAGGTGTGATGGTGGCCAAACACCATCCTATTATAAATAAACAATAGTAACTATTAAAACTTTACTGTTATAATTTCTATATCAATGTTTCCTGATTCTCCAATAAGTAATCTAATAGGACCAGGGAACCATAACAGTTTAGTTAAAAAAAAATAAGTGTTGTTTTTTTTTTATTCAATGTTTATTAGATAACAGCTCTTGTCAGAATCTGATTCATTTATTATCAGTCATGCTTGGGGGCCGAGTTCTTATCATTAATGTGTCAGGATCACCTCTTCATCCCAACTGGTTTGTACAATACAAAATAATAGTGATTCAAAGTTAATTCGCTTTATTAATCAAGTAATTTGTAAAAAGAATTCGTCAATGATTAGATCACAACCGGCAATACAATGTGCGAATTACGAAAAAGTGGGTTGCAATAACAAACCCGTTCACCATATTATCTGAAACGCATCAACCAGTAGCATCTCTTTATAACCTCTAGACCTACAAATTATAAGAATTCAAAACAAAAACCATCCAACCGGAACCTAAACAGAATTTAATGAGAACAATCCACCCCTTTGTAAATAGATCGGGAAACCATTGATATCGAATACGTGTAAACAAGGAACAGTCAGTCTCATTTTTATGCGACAACCAATAAAAGGTACTTTAAGCAAATACTCACAAATTGTATGTGGATAAACAAGCTTCAATACTCTCAGCTGGTATCCGATAAGAGCCACATATTATACAAATAAACGTAAAATTTATGAACAAGAGCTCGAGAAAGGGCCGACCAATCGTTCAACAAATTGACAATTACGACAGGTGTAGCCATTTGTAAAAATACACAGGTCGACGTCAGTGAATAAAAATAAAAGTCATGGTTCCTACGACTTTCTCATTTTTGAATTAAGACCGATAATACTCCTTATACTTTCATGCCCTTTCCTCTATCCCTTATCTATCCAATTTCAGATTTTACGAAGAGTTGGTGTATGAATTTGCCATTAAAGCTCCAAGAGTAGAAATCTCGGAGTCCCTAGTCAATAATATTTGTAATAGGTAATCAATTCTTTTTTATATATACTGAATTTCTCAATATCAATATTATCAACGTCTTTATATAGTTTTGAATAAATTTTATTTATTTAATATTGATTTCATACATCTGCGTCGGTATCAAACGGTTACCGATGTTTTGAACGTATCTGTATCTGTCAAAAAGACAAAATTTTGTAAACGTCAACCTGACTACGTTCAGAATTCTTAAATTTTCATAGAAAACCAAATTTTTTCATTAATTTACTTGAAATAAATAGAAGTATTTTACGCTTTAAGACTAAAAAATACTTAAATTTGAATAAGTCAGGTTAAGGTCCGATTTTAACATTACTATTATTTATTTCGTTAAGTGCGTTAAGCAAGGCGTTAAGTATTTGATTGAAGGAACTGTCAAATATTCAAGATTTTGAACGAACCCTCTCTCTTTTACCGCATGCAGTGCTACGTGCACTGTATTCTTTTACATTTTTTACAATAAACTCGAGTCTGTACAGAGTGCGGCATCATGGTGCTAGACTTAGACTTATTCCGTGCCGATAAAGATGGTAACCCGGATAAAATCCGTGAAAATCAGCGTAAGAGGTTCAAAGATGTTGCCCTGGTCGACACGGTGGTGGAACAGGATACCCTTTGGAGGAGATTGCGCCACGAAGCTGACAATTACAACAAGCTGAAGAATGTGTGTAGCAAAGCCGTGGGTTTGAAGATGAAGAACAAGGAGCCTTTAGGGCCGGAGGACGAGCCAGTGCCAGCTGAATTGGCTGAGAAACTGGTGGACCTTACTGCAGATGACTTGAAGCCTCTTACAGTGAACCAGATCAAAAAGGTGAGAGAAAGTGTTCGGTAAAGATGAATAAACTGCATTCACTGGCTAGCTTATCTCATAATTCATATGTGGCATGATTATACCATTCCATATGGCTATTTAAAGGTTCTAAAATGGATGTAGTTTGAAATAGTATGCAGTAATTTATATAAAAAATTCTATTACTATATATAAATAACATATAAAAATATCTATTATTTAGTAATTTATAAATAGAAGTGATTAATAAGTGGATAATTATGTAGTGTTTAATCCAAGTAGTTTGACTTTGACTCAATTACTCAAGCCACTTTACATTGTTATTGATTTCAGTGAACCAAAGTTTGATAACATTGCATCATGCTGTATAGTACAAACATTTGTGACTCATGTTGCTTATGTAAACCAATGTTAATTTGAGTTTTTAAGTTTTATATGTACAAAAAAAACTGGCCTAAATAAGAAATAATATTAATAAGAAAAAATTTGTTCCCCTTTAGTCACAAAATAATTAATCTAAAATCTCATCAAGCATCTTATTAGACAAAAAAGAGAATATTCCCCTTTGCCTACATTTACACGAACCTATTGGTAGAATACCTTTAGTTCTCAGTGTATGTGGCTAAAATAGGTGCTCAAACTATTTTTGGTAATAGGTCCTTCAAAAATTATTTACTTCAAAATATTTTTTTAATAATCATAACAATTTTCAGATCAGACAACTGATAGATGAAGCCATAGTAAAGAATGAGCAGGCTCTAGTGGTGGCAGAGAAGGCTCGTTCAGCAGCTCTCCGGGAAGTAGGCAATCACCTCCATGAGTCTGTGCCAGTAGACGATGACGAGGACCATAACAAAGTGGAGAGGACACACGGAGACTGCACATTCAGGACCAAGTACTCCCATGTAGACCTTATTTGTATGATTGACGGTGAGTTTTACCTTTTTCCAACTAGATTAGATTGAAATGTTCACTGATTTCTAATTAGATTTGTCTTTGTAAATACATTTAAGATATTCTAGTAAGCATTATCCTCTTATATATTAATTTTATTGTGATGATTTGGAAGTTAAAACATTAATTAAAATTTGACTTAAATAGCACTTAAGTATGTATTTAAAAGCCTTATTTACTACAAATAAAAAAGTTTTTAGTAGTCACGAAAATTATTCTATGCAATCAGTATGTTTGCAATAGACATGATAATAGTGTCCAATATTAAACAGTCCTTAACTTAACTTCAACTGAATACAAGATCCTTATTCCCAAAACAGGCCTGTAGTGGTTGTAGCATGATCTTTTATATCCTAGAACCTTCCTCAATAAATGAACCAGTACTTCCAGAGATAAGTGTGTTCAAACAACAAACTTCAGCCCAATATAATAAGTATAAGATTATTATTCTCTATAATTGAGTTGTTTCACATTGTGCTCCACTTGTGTAAACATTATCTTCATGTAGTTGACATTATTTCCTTTCAAGTACTTTGTATTTTAAGTCCCATTATTCAGTTCCATAATATTCAAGTTGTATTTAAATTATTTACTTATCTAATCATACATATTGAGTCCTTTTCACAATGAATAATTGCATAACTATTGTCCGTAACATCTTCTATGTTTTTCCCCTCTTTGAGTACTGCTTTATGAGATACAATAGAACAAAATACATTGGTTCTTGGCTCTGATACTAACGAGAAATTAAAAAGAAACCAGTTACTGTGCAGGGCATCTTGGTGTTTTTACAAGTCTATTAATTCAAACTATTAATTTTATAAAATCTTCTTTAAATTTACAGGTATGGATGGCGACCGAGGATCAGCAGTAGCTGGTGGCCGAGGATACTACCTCAAGGGTCCCGCAGTGTTCCTGGAACAGGCCCTGATCCAGCTCTCCCTTAGGATACTATTAGACAAAGGCTACACGCCATTGTACACTCCATTCTTCATGAGGAAGGAGGTTTGTTCACTTTCCTTAATGCTGTATTATTTAGGAACGAAAGGTGTAATATATCCTCATTGTATGTCCCCATACACCAGACTCCTTCCTTGTTTTGAGACATGGGATATCTCAATATATCAATCAGGTCATTTTCAACCTTATTTTTTTGTAATGAAGTTAAAAATCTATTGAATGATTTAGCCTTACTGTACCCTTAGTACGAGTTTGCTTTACGTTGAACGAAATGAGAGCGCGATCGGCGCCGTGATTGGCCACCTCGGATGAGCCAATCAACCAGAGTGCCGAACGCCCAGTTCCGATATCGTTAAACGTAAAACAAACTCGTACTAAGGCCTCTGGTGTGCACTTTTTTCACATGTATAAAAGGCACAGAAATACTCATCTTTAAAAATGAGATACATAGTTACAGCTTATTCCAATTGAAATCTCTGTCGTATTGCAGGTGATGCAAGAAGTAGCTCAACTAGCTCAATTCGACGAGGAGTTGTACAAAGTGGTGGGCAAAGGCTCGGAGAATAAGGGAGACGCCGCTGTTGAGGAGAAGTATCTCATCGCCACCTCCGAGCAGCCCATCGCTGCTTACCACAGGGATGAGTGGCTGCCTGAGGCTTCATTACCTATTAAGTAAGTGGATATGACTTTATAAATTACTAAATTAGTTCTTGTTCTTGACACATTGCTTAAGAAATTATTTTGGCATGCTACTGTATAGTGTTATGATTAAATGTATAAGAATGTTGTGTCTATTTGATATTTTCCCTAGGAAGTGGTCTGGAGATATAATAAAACATTAAATCATGATTCAGTAGGAGGGCAAACTATTTAATTGATTGCCCTTTGTTACTCTCAATCCAAAAGTGTTCCCAGAATTCAGGTTTTGACAACTAGTTTCAATAGTATATATGTAATTAAATCTTTGTTTACTTCCAGGTATGCAGGCCTCTCAACTTGCTTCCGTCAAGAAGTAGGCTCCCACGGTCGCGATACTCGCGGTATCTTCAGGGTACATCAATTTGAAAAGGTACATTCATGAATTTACATTCTACTACTGCATTGTCAATTTCATAAGTTAGGTACGAAAACTTCTACAGACTATTTACTCACGAAAGTAAAGTAGATAACCTATAAGCTTGACTGGATTCTGAGACTAGTCACACTCTATTTACAGGCATTAAGTTTCAAAAAAGTTAATAGATATTTATTCTGTCTTGCATTTTTCTAATCCTCCTTTGAACCTCATATTTCTTCTTTACCTAGTAACCATTAACCATAGTAAACAAAGGAACGGAAAAGTAAGAGTTTTCTTACTAACTCTCCTCTACTCTTGTCTCCAGGTAGAACAGTTCGTACTGACCTCTCCCCACGACGATGCCTCATGGAAGATGATGGATGAGATGATCTCCAACGCCGAGGAGTTCTACAAGCTACTGAACATACCTTACCGTATCGTGAACATCGTGTCTGGAGCGTTGAACCATGCTGCCTCGAAGAAGCTGGACTTAGAAGCGTGGTTCCCTGGCTCAGGAGCCTTCCGTGAGCTGGTGTCTTGCAGCAACTGTCTGGAGTACCAGGCTAGAAGACTGTTGGTTAGGTAAAGTTGGATTTTTTGTTGGATGGTGGTTATTTTTGTTATTTTTTTGGGTAGAGATAGAAATATTACCTAGATCGTTTCAAAGGATAATGGTTAGTTGTTAGCCTACCTGTTACCTGTTATAATAGAATCCTCCAAACTGTTAAATTTCTTTTGGATTTACAATAATTTTCAACATAGAGAATGATGACGTTATGATCTGTAATGTATTTTGAACCTTATCTTATTGTGTTAAAGTCGAAAATTTACTTAGCAATTAATTCCCTAATGATTTATAGCCCTCATTGATGTTTTAAAAACATCCGAATTCAATAAACTGATTGCTATTGAAATAATTTTCCCAGATACGGTCAAACTAAGAAGATGAACACGGCGACGGAGTACGTGCACATGTTGAACGCGACCATGTGCGCCACCACGCGCGTCATCTGTGCCATACTCGAGGTCAACCAGACTGAGGAGGGAATCAAGGTAATACCTCTTCAACTTAACAACACAATACAGCCAAATTATAGAATAAAGCTACAAAAAAGGAAGAGGACATTAGCCACTCTAACGTCCAGCCGCGCACGGCATCCGAACCGCGCGCGACTCGCAAGTTCGTCGTAACAAAAAACCTATATAGCTACTGAACCGTAATGCCTAGAATAAAGAAAAGAATACCAAAAAAAAGATTGAAGAATACTGATCAATCTTAACGATTTTTTTAAATCTTTAGTTAATCTTTAAAATACAATAAAACGGGTTAAACATGAAACACAGAAAAAAAAAACAGAATTATTTCTACCTTTTTAGAATATACGGCACAACTATTGCATATTTTATCAATAAAATATTTTTACAACAAACTAGACTCATTACCCTTTCTTTTGATGTATATATGATTATATTCGGTTAACTCTAAGTATTGTAATTAAATCGAAAGAAAACACTACTCGTAATTTTACACATCAAAAAACCTGAGGAACACATTGACATTATTATTGAATCTTCAATGAATTTAGTATATTTCTCTTTGAAAAATGTATTATTTTGCTTATTACGAAATGTATTTCGATATTTTATATACTATTGTAATGCAAAGTATGTAAAATATGTATAAACAAAACTAAAAGTGGCCAACACCAGACCGGCCATTTTTTTCGAAACAACAATCGTTTGAAGTTAAAATTAGACTAGATTTATCAGCTAAAACTGTGATATTTGTACATCATCGTAAAGCACAAATCTTCTAGTTTATTTTGATGTATAACACTTGCAAGATAAATTAAACAAAACTGTAGTATTTACGACATAATTGTTGGAACTCACAAAAACACTTCAAAAACGAGTCAACTAACTTTAAAAAATTATATTTTGTTTGTCAAAGCATATTACAACGCCATGTCTTATTTTTTCGTCGAACAATTTATTCAGCTGTATAGATAATCAGTCAAAACTCACCAAACAAGACCGTATTTTAAACTAGAGGGAGTTAAACAGAACTCGTCACTTTGGATACTATAGTATCCATGGACGCTAGAGTGGTTAGACGCCATGTCGGATATAGCTGATGACGCTAATGGAGGAATAGCGCTTATCAGTATTTTGTTGGCAGTGAAAGGCTTGCACAAAGAGAAACAGCCACTTTTGCTGACTATGATATTAGTTCCTTCTTAAGGATCAAGCTTATTGCCATTCACAGGGCACAATTACAATTTCCATAGCTCAAATCTAATAAATAAAACATTCCTTAATTTACTACAGACAAAGCAATATCAACCCTCTATCTATACTACTAAGAACTTTTATTCTTTAACGCAGATACCTGAAGCTTTGAAACAATGGATGCCCGCACAATACCAAGAGTTGATTCCCTTCACGAAACCAGCTCCCATTGACTTGGAGGAAGCCGCCGCAGCCGCCAAGAAAAACAAGAATAAGAAGTAATTTTGCTGGCAAAATAATATCATTCCTGTGTATGAAGCATTTTATTTATTTTGTTACACTAAGCTTAACATATTTTTGCAAAATTAAATGAATGGCCAGATATAATTTATTGGTTGGTTTTATTTCAAAGCCTTATTAAACTTCGGATATTTACAGTCACTTCCAGTATGAATCGTAATATCAAATTGTTACTTGACAAAAGTATAGTTTGGTAGTGCGTGGTGCCAATGTCGAATAACATACTAAAATCATTGATATACCAAGTAGTGGTTAACTATCACATAAACTGCCTATACCTATACAAACAAAATTAATAATAACTGACTACAAAATATCTACCTAAAATCTACTACCTATATAAGTACCTGAGTAGTAGTAACTGACTAAGCACTTTCCGATTAATCGCCATGTTTAGTCGATTTTAGTGATCAACGCTACCTATGACGTAATGTAAACAACCAGACAAACATTTGATAACGGCAGCTAAATGTGACGAATAAAATAATCTTATCAATGTGGAAATAACGCCTTCAAATGCATACAGTCACAACAGGCATGAATCAACAACTTTACTATGCTATTTATTGTCACTCATTCCAAAGGATGTAGGCAGAAGTGTACTTCACCAATTAATAATTGTGCTTATGTTGTTCATAAAAGTAACGCAACTTCAAGCCTTTCATCCCCGAAGGGGTAGTCAAAGGTACACATGCACATTACGGCACTTAATGCCATTGTACTATGTACACCCAGTTTTCACCATTTGTGTTATAAGTCCCATGTAATAGAGGGTGAGAGTATGTTGTTCAGAATACACCAGTTTCTCAAAATCGATTATACCCAATTGATTGATTGATGTACTATTGGTAATAATGAGACAAAAATATTTATTAGGCAGATTTAGACCTTTGTGCTCTGTGATAGAGTCGAAAAATTGATTACAGATTGTATTAGGCTTTATCATGTTGATATGCTGGGCCTGACTTATGTATATTGAGATAGGAACCAGTGGACCACAAGCTTAGGCTTTTTTTTAACGTTGATAATTCTGCGTTTGGCCACCAACCCGCTTACTGCCAGAGAGAAGTGAACATGTGGCCGAGGATGGAGCACACAAACTTAGAAAGTACCTATTTACTCTGACCTTGAAAATAATATAGTTAGTTCCTTAGAAAATAAAACATCAACTTGCTATTTTCATATTTATTGTGACAAATATCAGTCAGCGCCGATTATATGCAATGCAAACTTAAATTATTTACATTCGTCAAGATACAAAATGATAACAATAATCTTTCAGAATGTCCATGTACATTGTGTACTGGTACCTACAAAAATGCACTTACAGTTTAATATTTTAAAGTTCAAAGTTGCTGTTGGTTACATATTTGTTCATTACAGTACCTGCTGTAAACAGTAAATAGGGAAATATTTATCCAGAAACCATTAGATACCAATACACAAATGTGGCACCCAAACGGGACTTCAACATGACAACACACTACACGAGCTTTAAAAAGCGAACTCCACAACTAACTAGTGCAATGTTACTAAATATTCGTCAAGCAAAAATCCCGTTTTAACTATGAAGCTATACAATAAAAAATAAAACTATACATAATCTGTACAAATAGGGAAAGCAATCCTCATGGCTAACAAAAAACGATTAAATAAATTGCATTAACACTTCTACAACGTGTCCAATAATGTGTTAAACAGTGACTTATTTACTTTTTAATACATACAGACAACGATAAACAAGAATATAAGCTATTTAAGACAAACACTCCGTAATCGCAACTTTTAACATAGTTACAAGAATTTTCAATGTGTATAATATTGAGATAGGTACTTATATACTTTAATAAAAGATCTTATATACACAGTCTTGGTAGTGCAAAAATCGTAGACATACAATAAGGTAACTCGATGTTAATGAACGAGAAACAAGGGCTGAAACGTTGAGGAAATAACTACGTGACTTTAATTACTAGATTCATGCAAACGTTGAAATTAAAACAATTAACTATAGCTCCTAGACTATAATTGATTATGTGAGTAGTGTAGGAGCTCGCATGCAATTTTCGTAGTATAGAATAGATAGTACCTACTTAAAACTACTTACTAACGACTTATGAATGGCTAGCTTGATCGATAGATGACATCATGTCGCGACACCGTAATTATCGTGGCCGTGACATTGCTACGCAGTAGGCAGTTGGTATACACTAGAAATAAATAAAATTTGATCTAGGTATATAGCCTTTCCTAAAAGGGTAAAGCAGTACAAGAGTCTGTTTAGCTAAATTTTCATTTGTGTAGGCTTTTATCGTTATAAAATATCATTAATTCCTTTTATAAATACGACACTACTCTTAACTTATTATCCATGAAGATACATAACACATATGTGTTGCTGCATAAATTGCAGTTTATCCTAATTAATTATGTGACAAAACAGTAAATATTAATTAAATAATTTCTCATCCCTTGCCTCGTCATGGCACATTGATTTACAACCAGATCACAACGCCCATAGCACTAGTTAATGATGTTTTATTGTCTACCACTTAAAAACGCAACCCTGTATCTTGGGGGCAGTGCACACCAAAAGTATATTTTATTGCTGACTTTTTGATAAAAAAATTATGGATGAAGTCCTTTCTGCTGTCCTCCCAGTTGTTCACAATTATAAATATTTAAAGCAGCTTTTAACTGAGTTTCAGTCATGATAATCCCACCCAAAACATAAATGTGAAAGGCTGCCAAGTTCGATAATATTGGAATGCTTCGCCTATAAAAGAAGTGAGATCTAAATAAGTACCAAGTTCCATACACAGACCTCAATTAAAAATGATATAACTTGCCAACAAGTTTTCACACACTTTGTTATAAACCTACTAAACGCAATGAGTCAAGTATATAATTTTCTATTAAAACTTGCCAAGTTATATCATTTTTAACTGAGGTCTGTGTATGGAACTTGGTACTTATTTAGATCTCACTTCTTTTATAGGCGAAGCATTCCAATATTATCGAACTTGGCAGCCTTTCACATTTATGTTTTGGGTGGGATTTCATTTATTTTTGTAAGGTTTATTTTCTTTATTTCTTATTTTACTTTACTATGACTAAATACAAACCTTCGTAACGAATTTTAGGTCGGTACGACCATTGGAAGATATAGATATTTTTTTTGTTTTAGTTCCTTAGGGGTATGAATTTACACCTTCATTATTTTTAAAACCGACTCACACTTGGCCATTTTCAGATTTTTTCTTTTACCTTGACCTAAAGACCTACCTCCATGCCAAATTTCAAGTCAATACGACCATTGGAAGTGGTTTAGGTTTTTGATGAGTGAGTCAGTCAGTGAGTGTATAGTAAAAATAGATTTTCTGACGTCAATATCTCAAGACCTACAATAGGTACATTAATGTATTTTAGATAAGTAAGTAGATCTCGACAGATACTAGAAATTTCATATGCGTAGATAAAATAGATTTTGAGTTATAGGTGGGTCGAACTTGGCCCGAAATGGTTCGTGTAATATAACCCACGGCCGGTGTGTCGGTTTTTTTGCTCGAACTTGGCGGACACACTGCCGTGTGTCTAGATATCGTATATAGGTTGACTGGTAATTAGTGACCGATATTTCAACACGTGATTGTACTCATGATTACAAACTACTTTCCCAAAGAGACTTTTTTGTATACTCATTTGTTATATTTTTATCGCACGCGAGCGCGCAATTTTGTTGTGTTGGTATTGTGATAAAAATATAACAAATGAGTATACAAAAAAGTTTGTTTGGGAAAGTTGTTTGTAGTCATGAGTACAATCACGTGTTTAAATATCGGTCACTAATTAGGGTGCGTTGGGGTAACATCGGACGGATTTTCGAATAGTTGCAAGGATGTTGCAAAAACTTTATTATCTCAATTTTGGTACACAGTAGATTAATGAAAAATAGTGGAAACGAATAATGATTAAACACAGTGTAATTTAAAATTTAATTTATTTATAAATACTTAATACTTTTTGCTCTGCAAGCCTATAAAATCAGGACAATTTTTTTTTTAATGTGATGACGATTTGGCCGTCATGGGGTAAGTTCGGACAACAATTTAAAATAATTTCTAGTGCTAGGAGCACAAGGTGTATGAAAGGAACGTATTCGATCTTTCCTGTACTTTAACATGACATCACAAAAATTTACCTAATACAACAAATATAGATGTTCCAAATGATTCTTTTTTTTTCGTTTAATTTGTCCGATCTTACCCCGCATACCAAATTTCAAAGAAATTGAGTTTCTCAAAGTTTAGATTTATCCACAAGCATTTTTGAAGTGGCTGCATACGTGAGTTCTTTATTATTTATTTGCTACATGGCTAATTCCAGCGCTTCTTTTGTATAAGAAGTGGCCCGCGAAGAGGTTCGGGATTATTTACGTGGCAACTGAAGATTGGAAAATCACCCCTAAGTAATTATTTAAAATTAAATTAAAATCATGTGTAACAAAAGTTTGACAATCACTGCCCATTTTCGAATAGGGATATTTTTGCCCGATCTTTACCCGACATGGGTAACACCGGATTTCAGCCTACAGAGGTAGTAGACAAATCTGGATTAGTTTTATCATATTATCATTGCTCAAAACTTAGTATTTAGGCAAAAACATGTCAAAATAAGCTATACTTTTGCTAAAATATGCAAATAAAAATGTAGGTGAAAGACCGGATAAACAAATATTTTATAAAATTTGCGTTTTTTCTAAAACGGCGCGGGTACACGTCTGTGTTGACCGGAGCGAGTGGTGGTCACCGCGGGGTGAGGCGGGACTTAATGACGTGCCACGCAATGTGATCAGCATTAAAAAATATTGCCAAATAAGTGAGATATTTGATTTGTACGTTCTTACCCCTCCGCCGATCTTACCCCAACGCACCTTACCACTCACCCTATATAAAGTGTGTCAAGCACCCAAGTTAATCTTCAGCTTGATGTGCACTGCCACTTCTGATAGAATCTTTAGGAGATTCCTTACGTTTACAGTTGATAAAAAATACGTAAATAAAATGTTTAAGCAAATATTTACCTGTTCACATCTATAGTATAGTTCGTTACATCTAAGCTATATTTCTTTAGTTGAAACGTGATTAGAGTAGAGTACAACTAGACTGCCAACTTCCACTAAAAAGATTACGCATTCTATCTTACAAGCTATTTTACAAATGTTTACAATTTATTTTTCTTTCACAGTCAAGACACCCCCTGTTACACGGGACTCATAACACCACTGGTGATAAGTGAATGTTACATTTAATATGTTCACCTCTGCCTACACCTTCGGGTCTTTTAATTAATCTATTATATTATATTATAGTTATTTTTTTTAATATAGCATTATCAAGTACTAACTACACTTTATTCTCTAAAGTGTGAGTCAGACAAACGCATATTAAATGCATCATTTACTCTTTGCCAGTTTCTAAGTCCTATGTAACAAGAGTTAAAACATATTCTCAAATATGGCTTTTCAAATTCCATAACGATCTTTAATAAAGAGAAGCTTAATTACCAATAATTAAGATAATAGGATATGGGTCTAAAGCTTTGAATAATTACATTACAATATTTTAATATACTAATTACGATATTGATAACATGATAATATAACCCAAACTGTTTACATAATGATAGCTAGTCACCTACTTTAAGAATACATAGTAAATGCATATTCTCTAGAAACATAGTGCAAATTCTGTGCAAAATAGAACTTTATGTAATGCACTTCAAATACTTCAACGAGAATGAGTTTGTTATCAATCCTAGTTATAAATGAGTCACTGACTTTAAAAGATATAGCAATATAATAAAAATATAATGTGATGCTACATAGTGCTTTTATTATGTTGTTTACATAGCATAATATGCACAGAGATATTATGCGGTGTGCACTGTTACCCACTAATCCATTTGTGTTACTAATCTCATAGTAATATCAAGCAGCCTATTGGAAATATTTTTAAACCAATATGAAGAAGCCCAAAGATGTTTTTTTGACTTAAAGATCATCCAAGACCTCATTCTGAGCTGCAGTAACTTGAAACCTCTCAACCCATGAGGATTTAGCTATAATTTTTATAACCAGTGCTATAATTTTCATTTTATATGTATAGCCTAAATTCTAATAAAATAGATTTGAAAGACAATACTTTTTTTGATATTATATTTACATTTTATTCTTCAACATAGTTTTGTCATAGAAATTATGCAATTTAAAGACTAAAGATACAATGATATTTATATTCACCAACATTACAAGGTGATACACTTCTTGAATGGGGTCTCTATATAGAAAATTACAAGTGATAGCATGTACTACATGTCATTTACAGAGTTCAAAGCCAAGTTGGTTATATTTTATGTATAAAGATATATAGACACAGGAAGTTTTAACAAGTTAACAGTTTTGCAGGCATTAGCCTCAACCAACACAGTCCGTCCACCACAAAATGATGTAACATCATCCGAGTATGACTCATAACCAATTACAAACAAATCACAGAGTATTTCATTTCTGGCAAAGTCTTAAGGAAACATTGCCAGAAACGACGCCACTATTAGCACGCCAACTGAGCCTTCTGCCGACACTTGTGCATCAGGGCACGCAGAGTGAACTGCCGACGAGCTAGAGTACGGACCTGCTTCAAGAATGTGTCCAGATCAATAACTTCCTTCCGCAGCGCCTCACCCATGTAATAGATTGCATCTTCCAAAGTTGCTTCTTCAGCAAAAGCATTCAGGAGCTGTGAGTACAAAGGAGCAGTGGTCACAACAGCTTCATCCACATCAATGCCTTCTTGTTCTTCCAGGCGTTCAATAGCAGTGTGCAATTCTTTCTCCTTCTCTTGCAAGATTGTCACATTTTTGTCTAATTCAGCCCTCTCCCTTTGCAGCCTTGAAAGAATCTCCTCAAGACGGGCTTTGCCCTCACGTAGCTCCTGCTGTGTTCTTCTAAGAGTTTCTAATTCTGCCTGAGACTGTAGAGACTGTTCCTTCAGCCTCCTTCGTAGTTTATCTTCTACTGCAGATA
Organism: Spodoptera frugiperda; assembly: GCF_023101765.2. Lineage (NCBI taxonomy): Eukaryota > Metazoa > Arthropoda > Insecta > Lepidoptera > Noctuidae > Spodoptera > Spodoptera frugiperda. The sequence continues at coordinate 2,691,612 of NC_064218.1, forward strand.
ATAGTGAGGCTTTAATATGTTCCTCTGTGATGGTACCACCCGCTACATCTGCTGTTACACTGGGGCCTGGGTAGCCTGCTGCAGGAGGATAAGGCGTAGCTGATGAAGAAGGTGGATACGGCAAACCATTGCTACTGACAGACCCAGGATATGGTGCACCATAGCCCGGGTACGGCAAATTTGATGTTGTAGGATAAGGTGCTGGTGTGGGATATCCTGGTTGAGGAGCTCCTTGCGGGAATGGGTACCCGGTAGGCTGTGGCATGAAAGAGTTTACTGGGTAAGGCGCTCTAGTTTCGTTGCGGGGCTTCGAGTAAACTGGTGGCAGTTCTCCAAAGGCAGAGATCATACATTGAATAAGCTTCTGTAAGGTGGAGCCATTCTGTGTCCACTCGTGTAGATAGGGCAGGTACACCTTTCCATTGCTGTCTACATATTTTGAGACTTTGATAGACATGTCTGACGTGGGTTTGACGAAACACAGCGGCGCATTTTGCGGGTGAGTGTCCATTAGCCAGATACAAACGGGTATGTTGTAGTAGGCTCCTTTATAGTTCACAGGAATGGTACCTTCTAGGTTTAATAAGTCTTTTCGAGCGCCGTTGTTGAACACAAAGGCTTCTAGACGATAGGTCAAACTTCTGTACGCTTGAATCAAATTAACAACTTCCCGAGCCGTATAGTCGCGGTGTTTGTATTTAGATAGATATTGTTTTAGCACTACATCGTCGTTAGCCATGATTTGATAGATATTTTATAAAATATTAAACGAAATTCACCAATTAATTGAAGAAAATTACTAAGAAAATCCTCAATCATAAAATCACAGAATCACATCATCATAGACAGTAGACAGTTCAAGTGATGTATCAATCAAACAAATGTTTATTGAAATTAGAAAATCGACTAAATAGATTGTAATGAATAAAATAATAAATAAATATTTTAATTCACGCAAAACACTGTTTTATATTGTATATAGGAATGAAATAAAATTTATTCGAAATCTCTCGCTCTATTCTAAGAGATTTTCCTTATGAAACAAAATGTACACGATACCTTCACAGAAAATATAACTCCGATGTTGCCCAAATGTAGTGTACGGTGATTACCTTACACCTAGTTTGTTTATACTGTTAAAATGTTATGAGTACCGCGCCGCGACCCTGTTAGGGAATTTGATTAAGTAAAATTACACGGATTTATTGGTACTAAAGTAATTATTGACAACAGAGCGCGATGCGTCGCATCGTGAGTGCAAGCGTCAGCATTATTACTAAACAATACAAAATGTACGGATTTGTTCGTACATGTAGCTACATACTAAATATTTAAATTATTATGAATGAAACTATACTCTTTTATGAAATTGGTGATAAAATACAAATAAATTGTGATAAAGATTTTTAATCTATAATATAAAAATTAGTCGGGTTTTCCTTCCTGACGCTATAACTCCAGAACGCTCGAACCGATTTCCACGGTTTTGCATTCGTTGGAAAGGTCTCGAGCTCCATGAGGTTTATAGCAAAGAAAATTCAGGAAAAAAATTAAGAAAAAAGCAGAAACAGAAAATCATTGCTGGCGAAACGGAGTTCGCCGGGTTTGCTAGTCAAATATAAATAACAAGCAAGTACTGGATTAAAAGACAAGGTTCCCGTCAGGAAATTTAATTAAAAAAACGATTTTATGTCAAAGAGACCTAATGTCAAATTGTTTCAGAACATTTCTTTTTCGGTGAGCTGTCAACGTTGCCAAACGTTTGATTGCAGTTCGCCTTTTTAATCCAAGTTAATCACCTTGGAATAGTTTGAAATACGTTAATTTGTATTTTAAAAATACAGCACAATGCCGCCTAAGTTCGATCCTAATGAAATTAAAATCGGTAAGAGTTCATGTCAGTGAAAAACATACCGGTTTCTGAGTGATGGTGTTCTACAACTTTGTGTGTGTATTTTTGCAGTAAACTTGCGATGCGTCGGTGGAGAAGTTGGTGCCACTTCATCTTTGGCTCCTAAAATCGGTCCTCTTGGTCTGGTGAGCATATAATTTATCTATTTACCTCCTAACCTAGAAGTTTCGCATGGCAGTCCGAATACCAATTCCATACGATCGTACCGTTCAATATTCAATCAATGGTACAGAATAGAGACAACTCAATTTATTAGATAAAGATAGAAAGCTTATATCTCTTTAATTTTCATAATATATGATAATTAGCGAGCTCAAATCGATTTTCTTGATGTGTTGAGAAAGTACAAATTGAGTGGTCTCGTATACAAGTTGATCATCCTGGGGGGTGCCTCCCTACCAGGCGCGTCCTTCCGGGTGGCGGATGGAAGGAACCCGCGACTCAGGATAATTTCCCTGTCGCGGCTACTCCGAATGTCCAATAAGGAGTCGCGGACCAGGCAATGTGACTGCCATGCTTTCTAGGTACCTACTCACAGATGGAACTGAGTAAGTTGCACATACATATATTTCCATAGCTGTAATACACGGAATAATGAACAATGTGTTTTAAAAGGATCTGGTAAACAGGTACATATTTGTTAAAGCAAGGGATATTATCACCTTTACTACTTGTCAACATTGTTCAACTTGTACATAAATGTCTTACTAATATTTATTTCCACACACAGTCCCCCAAGAAGGTTGGTGACGACATTGCCAAGGCTACCAGCGACTGGAAGGGTCTTAAGATCACCGTGCAGCTGATTGTACAGAACAGACAGGCCCAGATCTCTGTGGTGCCATCTGCCGCTGCCCTCATCATCAGAGCACTGAAGGAGCCCCCACGTGACCGCAAGAAGCAAAAGAACAGTATGTTCCAAGTCTTTTCTGCAACTAAAATGTTCAATACAGCTGTATCTGTACTTTACTACTATATATCTAAAAAAAAAGAACCGCCATGCTTGTTACAAACTTCCAGTAATATGCAACTACCTTTTGTAATGTTATAAACAGTTGCACAATATTAGGAAACTGGTTGTAGTGTCATTTGCTTTTTTACCAATATTAAAATTGAAAACAGCAAGTTTTATGGAGAAATTGCAATATACTCCTATGTTTTCTGATTATTGTTTTTTATATCATCAATTCTGTAATATTATAGTTAGTTACTTAGAATACTACTGGAAATACTACTAGAATATACTGGAAATTATTATAGTTAGGTACCTAGAAATAATTTTATGTCACTAAGCTATATGCATATGATAAATAATTGTTCTATTCTCTTTCCAGTCAAGCACAATGGCAACATCACCCTTGAAGATGTTATCAGCATCGCCAAGACCATGAGAGCCAGATCAATGGCCCGTTACCTGTCCGGCACAGTCAAGGAGATCCTTGGAACCGCACAGTCTGTCGGCTGCACAGTCGAGGGCAGGCCTCCACATGACCTCATCAATGACATCAACTCTGGTGCCCTCACCATTGATGAATAAACCTAACATCTAAGTTTAACTAAATTGTGTTTTATTTCCAACTTTCACCACTGTACCATGTTTTTCTGTTCAGTGATGAACTTATTTTCAACTGCATAACTTCTAATACCTACTCTAAGTAATAAGAAACTTCTTATTACTTAATCTAAACCACATATTTATTATCATCTGGGCTGACAACATACAAAAAATTAGCGAAACAGGCCCAGTAATCAAGCCAAAAAGTGCATTATTTTCTTTGAGCTAATTTGAACACTACAAATACGGCATTATAACAGCCGCGCCGCATGTCCGTAACATTCCTGGACCAAGATACAACATTTCAGCTCTAGTGGTCATACATGAAACCAATCCCACAGAATTTAATACTTAATTTTATTATCTATTTTGTTTGTAAATACAATTATTTTATTTTCGGTTTTCGTTCAAATATTTAGTAGTATTATGCTTCTGTGGACAAGCACTAATTACAGTTTCATTAAATCATGAGTTATCTCCATATTGTATAGTATGCTGGACTTCACAGCTAAACTTCACTTTTTAAGGCTTTATTATTCCTGCATAGTTCCTGTATTTGGATAAAAAAGGAATAGCTTATACAATCGCTATTAGTACTGTAAAATCTGAAATAGCCCATTTCCCCTATACTTTTATACTCTGCCATTTCCTCAATGTAATACGCACATATTCCTTCCGAGAGAAATCACCCTTGTGCTTGGATTTGGATGTGTAGTGTTTATGGATAGAAATAAGGGTGAATTTGTTGTTACATTAGAGACATCGACTCTACGCTGATCTAGTATCGAATCGAAATCATAAGGAGCAAATAGTATTCGTTAGGTAGATACGGTTGGTCATTGAGACGTTCCGTTACGGGCAAATGCAGCAATCAGGGAGGCAGTATAACGTCGTACTGCTCAAAATAGGAGCCCGTAACATGTAGATGTCTCTAAGCCCGCTGACTCCCCTTTGAGTGCCACTATAGTTACTGTACGATAGGCACAGTGGTTGCTGGATGAGCAATTATTACTACTACAAAGCATGTCACAAGTTTGATTCCCGCACGGAACAAATCTGTGTGATTGAGAAATTGTTTCGAGTCTGGGTGTTCGTACGACGCAATAGAAAATATTTTTTTTAATAGCTTGCAGCCTTGATGCGTTTTTGGATGTCCGAGTGATCTGCGGCCTCTCCACAACCTATAGATCAGTAGGTCCAAAAATTATATAGGTAAGTTAAAGTCAAAGTCAAAATCATTTATTTCAAATAGACCAGGAAGGCACTTTTGAACGTCAAAGCAAATATTAATAACGTCTGTCTGTCGGTCAGTCCTCTAGTGAAGCTATTTGCTCGTTCCAAAGTGTAGATTCCTATGGAGAAGAAATTGTAAGGGAACGTCGTCGGTTTGACGTTTGTCGAACTGTCAAATTCAATTGACAGGATAAGACAAGCGTCACTTCCGCCCACTTCCGCTCCAGACCGCACCGCGACCGGTGCAGGATATCGCTTTTGAATCGTATCTCTTTATTGTTATCCTTTGTAGCCAGAAATTGGTAATATCAAGCATTGTATTTGTGTTAGTAATATTAAAACCATTTAGTAAGTTGTAGAGGTGGTTTCATTCTCCTTACATCAGAAGTGGGATTCCTACCTATTGCATATCCACGTGCAGTCTTTAATTATCAATTTCTGGCTTCTTGATTCGTGGCGTAACTAGTGACGGATTACTGTGTAATTGCGTGTAACAATGGGCAAACGTGATCGTTCACGCAGTGGACCTCACATATCCCGAGGAGATCCGTGTTCGAGGAGTCGACACCCATACGGCGTCGGCATCGTAACCGTCTCGCGCGCAGCCCGCGAACTCGGAGTAATTCAGTGCTACGTAACTCCTTTCAAACAATTCTTATGAGGCTAAACGCGTTAGAGGATAGATCTTCGTTAGGTACGTCGTCTAATATCGAAGTACCACCATCAAATTGTGATTCGACAGAAAAAGTCGTTGAGGCAATTCATTCTTTAAAATATGGCGGAACACGTGATTTTTACGTCTCAAATTTCGACCCGAATATACACAACGTTGATGCCTGGTTTGATGAGGTAGACCGAGCTCAAATTCTTAATAAGTGGAATGATGCTGAATGTTTGTCACGTATCGGTCACTGTCTTAAAGGCGACGCGAAATCTTGGTTAGACGAGTGGGTTACCTACTACGGATCGGTCCTGGAGTAACTTCAAACGAGATTTTAAATCATTGTGTGCGAGAAAGATTGACGTAGCGAACATTTTATACGAGGTCATGAGTACCAATTCTGATAGTTTTGTTACGTATGCTGAGTACGTAAGACGATCATTATTACGATTACAAATTGTTAAAGGGTTAAGTGACGAACTAATTAGCGCGATCGTTATGCGTGGGGTCAATGAACCTAACTTAAAAGCTGCTGCTACAAATAAAAATCTGAAACCGTGTGAGTTACTTAATTAATTATTTTTCTACTTTTGTAAAACCAGTCGGGAGTAAAAATGAAGGTCGCGTAAATCGAGACTGTTCACTCTAAAGAGGCTGTAAAATTACATTACTTAATACAGACCTGCTCAAAATCCTACACTTAAATGTTTTTCCTAAAGATGAACCTATTATCGCTATCTTTGAAACTGATTTAAATACGAAGGCACATACTGATGCTAGTAGTTATGGTTACGGTACTTAAAATCTTTCATAATTAAAATTGTCACATCGGTGCATATAAAACTATTGGATTGATCCCAAATCACTTTTGGTTAAGGAACCATGTCTTAATGCTTTTGTGATAAAGTATATGGCATATTGTTTAGCTTGCATGGCTAGTAAGTGGATTCTTTAAGCACCATTACAACCCATTACTTCATGGCAAAAGCCAGAAGTTGCTTTCATACCTAAATTAAGTTGCTTCATACCAATGTCCTGGGTCCTCTACTGGAATAATAGCTATGAGCATGTTCTTGTTCTGGTTGATGCTTTTTGTAATTGCTGTCTTATTTACCTACTGTACAGACAGTATTCTTATGAGCTACAGAAAGCATTTATAAATGCTATCTCCTTGTATTGCACTCTGCATCTTATAGATGCTGATTGTGGTTGCATGTTAGAATCAGCAAACTTTGTAAAATGGGGTAATGATTTAGGATGCTCCATTCACTACATAACTCTTGAGATGTATCATGCCAATGGTCAAGTGGAGCGGTGTTTGTACTCTTTTCAATATGTTAAGGGTTGAGACCTATAACAGGAAGAATAAGTGGTCTGAAGAGCTGTGGCATTCGCAAAATGTCACCAAACAGGAAACTACTCAAGCGTCTCCACTCAACTTTTTGATTGGCATTGGAGTGTGACACAGTATGCTGAGCACCTCATGTTTTCCAAAAGGAAGACCTTGCTATTGTCATAACCAGATCCTGGAATGCACGGACCTTATAGGGTCACAAGAATCTTGAAGAATGACCGAAATGAGTTGAAACTTGTTGCTGGGGCTTATGGAAAGGTAACTTTGCTGTGTTGCAGTTCATAGTGCCCTGGAATGGCGAATGGACTCCTTTGGGTGTGCTGCTTTCTTTGCATGTGAGTACTTGCTGAATGGCTAACCATAGCTAGTTTTGTTGAATAACTAGGCCTTGTGTTATGTCTAGTCTTGCTTAAAACCTAGACCTTGTGTTGTGTCTGGTTTTGTTGAATTACTAGACTTTATGTGTTATGTCTAGTTGGATAACTAGACATTGTGTGCCATGTTTAACCTTGCTTGAAGTCTAGACCTTGTGTATTATGTCTAGTTGGATAACTAGACACATTGTGTGCCATGTTTAACCTTGCTTGAAGTCTAGACTCTAGACATTGTGTATTATGTCTCAAGTGCTCAAAAGAGCCCCTGAAAGTGGTTAATAACACTTGTGTTGGGGTTGTCTCGCTCCTCCCCAGTTTTGATATAGTATCGAGACATTTAAAATACATGCATAACTATATAACATTACAATCAATAGTTATTATAATAATCAAATTAAAATAATAATAAAATAAAAAACAAGATATACAAATTTAAAATATTACCAAATTAAAAATTCGAATTAAATAATGTACAATTTAAATATGTCTATGCAATCAAAGATATCATATAAGAATAGTTGGATAACTAGCCCTTATGTGTTATGTCTAGTTGGAAACTAGCCCTTGTGTATTATGTCTAGTTGGATAACTAGCCCTTGTGTGTTATGTCTAGTTGGATAACTAAATAACTATGTCTAGTTGGATAACTAGCCCTTGTGTGTTATGTCTAGTTGGATAACTAGCCCTTGTGTGTTATGTCTAGTTGGATAACTAGCCCTTGTGTGTTATGTCTAGTTGGATAACTAGCCCTTATGTATTATGTCTAGTTGGATAACTAGCCCTTATGTGTTATGTCATAAGCAATCAGCCCTTGTGTGTTAGATTGGATAACTAGCCCTTGTGTGTTATGTCTAGTTGGATAACTAGCCCTTGTGTGTTATGTCTAGTTGGATAACTAGCCCTTATGTATTATGTCTAGTTGGATAACTAGCCCTTGTGTGTTATGTCTAGTTGGATAACTAGCCCTTGTGTGTTATCTAGTTGGATAACTAGCCCTTGTGTGTTATGTCTAGTTGGATAACTAGCCCTTATGTGTTATGTCTAGTTGGATAACTAGCCCTTATGTGTTATGTCTAGTTGGATAACTAGCCCTTATGTGTTATGTCTAGTTGGATAACTAGCCCTTATGTGTTATGTCTAGTTGGATAACTAGCCCTTGTGTGTTATGTCTAGTTGGATAACTAGCCCTTGTGTGTTATGTCTAGTTGGATAACTAGCCCTTATGTATTATGTCTAGTTGGATAACTAGCCCTTGTGTGTTATGTCTAGTTGGATAACTAGCCCTTGTGTGTTATGTCTAGTTGGATAACTAGCCCTTGTGTGTTATGTCTAGTTGGATAACTAGCCCTTATGTATTATGTCTAGTTGGATAACTAGCCCTTATGTGTTATGTCTAGTTGGATAACTAGCCCTTGTGTGTTATGTCTAGTTGGATAACTAGCCCTTGTGTGTTATGTCTAGTTGGATAACTAGCCCTTGTGTGTTATGTCTAGTTGATAACTAGCCCTTATGTATATGTCTAGTTGGATAACTAGCCCTTGTGTGTTATGTCTAGTTGATAACTAGCCCTTGTGTGTTATGTCTAGTTGGATAACTAGCCCTTGTGTGTTATGTCTAGTTGGATAACTAGCCCTTGTGTGTATGTCTAGTTGGATAACTAGCCCTTGTGTATTATGTCTAGTTGGATGTCTAGACCTTATGTGTTATGTCTTGTTGTATATCTCGACCTTGTGTATTATGTCTTGTTAAATAACTTGACTTTGTGTGTTATGTCTTGTTGAATAACTTGACCTTGTGTATTATGTCTTGTTAAATAACTTGACTTTGTGTGTTATGCCTTGTTGAATAACTTGACATTGTGTGTTACTTGTTGAATAACTTGACCTTGTGTATTATGTCTTGTTAAATAACTTGACCTTGTGTATTATGCCTTGTTGAATAACTTGACCTTGTGTATTATGCCTTGCTAAATAATTTGACTTTGTGTATTATGCCTTGTTGAATAACTTGACCTTGTGTGTTGTCTTGTTGAATAACTTGACCTTGTGTATTATGCCTTGCTGAATAATTTGACCTTGTGTGTTATGTCTAGCCTTGCTTGCGACCTAGACCTTATGTTGCTTTGTATATGACTAATTATTATTGCAATAGATCATTTATTATCTCAACAGGACTGGAAATCTTAATATTTCTTTTCAACAGGACTGGAAATCTTAATATTTCTTTTCAACAGGACTGGAAATCTTAATATTTCTTTTCAACAGGACTGGAAATCTTAATATTTCTTTTCAACAGGACTGGAAATCTTAATATTTCTTTTCAACACTTGCTTGCCACTTAATATAGCTTGGGATGTGTTTTTATTCGTGCAGATCCTTCCGATGACAGAGGTGCTGAGCACTCCAGTCTTCGACGGTGAAGAAGTTGGTGCAACAACGCCTGTCGAGGACGCCAGTGTGTCAGGAGAGGCCGTGTAAGGGAACGTCGTCGGTTTGACGTTTGTCGAACTGTCAAATTCAATTGACAGGATAAGACAAGCGTCACTTCCGCCCACTTCCGCTCCAGACCGCACCGCGACCGGTGCATTATATCGCTTTTGAATCGTATCTCTTTAATTGTTATTCTTTGTAGCCAGAAATTGGTAATATCAAGCATTGTATTTGTGTTAGTAATATTAAAACCATTTAGTAAGTTGTAGAGGTGGTTTCATTCTCCTTACATGAAGTGGGTCATATGGTGAATTTACTGTGTTGTGGTTTCAGTGGTGCATGTCACAGACTATCAATGGGTTCGACGATGTTAAGTTTGAGGCAGCAAGTGTGCTGGCAGATCTGTTTGAGGCCCAGGGCCAGCCATCACTTTCAAAGCCCATTCTACGGAAGGCCATTGAGTTGTCTCAGCACAGTGTGTACTGGCACTGCAGGCTAATATTCCAACTAGCAGTGAGTATTGCATGTTTGTTGTTCTGTCATTTAAATAACCTTTTGCTCTTTAAGGAATGTTTATTACATTATCGGTGCTACTTATAAATGGTTAGATAAACAGTAATGTTGTTTGTGAACCTAATCTTAGGTTTCTAATACGTTTGTTGCAGTAATATGACAATTACTGTGTAATATTTCTCTTTATTTTAGATATTTATACTAATTTGATTTTAAAATCTCCAAATTATAATTGCCAAACAATCATATGTTTGAATGTTATTGTTTTGTGTCAAGTTTACATTAAGTTATTATCATAATGAGATGGCAATAATTATCTTCAAGTAATTGTTTTATCAAAGTATATGATTTATAATCAGATATTATTTATAGGACTTATCATTTGTTTATATCAATTTGAATATTAGGAATTAATAAAAATTTTTTATTAGTTACTTAACTAAATAGATTCATGTATATAGTTATTCAAATTATTTCTTAAAAGACGGATAAATTTCTTGTTATGTAAAGAAGTCTTTATAAAAAATTAAAATTTTGATTGTTTTATTGATTGACTAACAGTAAAAGTACAGGTTAAATATAGTTTTTAATTTCTATCTAGTGTTGGTAGCTGCAATAAAAATGTGATACATGAGAGTGTATTCTAAGCAAGTTATAATTTACATAACTAATTAATGCTTATAATAAAGCAAGAAGCATTTAGAATATGTACTTGTTAATTTTTAAAAGAACTTTTTGAACATAAAAACACATTTTTTATTCAAAGTAAGGGTTGGTGGAGGTTATTGAATTTAACACCTCCCTTAACATTTCAATAATAAAACCAATAAACTTTTCTATGGAAAATAATAAATTGGTAATGTTGTTTAGCCCTTGATTTTAAATTGTGTTTCTAAATGTACTTATACCGGGATTAATGTCAAATCTTTATAAACAAACCACAAATGGCACTTTTCTATGATTTTATTGTATTTTCAATTGGCACTGCCACTAAATTGAGTGAAAGTTAAAGTCAAATTTATTTATTTCAAACAGCTCAGGAAAGCACTTTTGAATGTCAATGCAAATATTAGTTAGTCCTCTAGACTTAGAAATACTAAGTTGAGCAAGGCCAGGAGTGTGGCCACATACAACAAAATAAATGGGATGTAATGCACTCTTGTAGAGACAAGAGTGGTTTGTTTACAAACATTTCTTATCAATCTTGAAATAAGAAGTGCAAAAAAAAAACTAATTGTGTATGCAAAGGAATGAAAGTGATGATTAATGAAATAATTTATTTTCAGCAAATCCATGCCACTGAGAAAGAGTATGAAGTGGCAAGCAGTTTGTTAGGAGTTGGAGTTGACTATGCACAGATATCAAATGTGGCCTATACACGCGTCCTTTTCTTACTCAGTAGGGTTATGGTAAGTTTATTTATACATATATTTCAATTGTGATTGGCTCTATACATATATTGAAACTATGTATGTACAAGTTTAAAGTTGTGAATGTAACATATTATTCTGTTATGATATAGATCTGTGTGAGAGACAATGTGTTTTCTATTATATCTCATGTACCAGCAGACAAGAGGTTAATAGATAAGTTGAACACTTAATAAAGAAATGTATAGCGAATTGGTAAAATATTTAACAGAAATTAATGTTTAATGTTTTGAGAAAGATTGCTTGCTCACAATTACGATTAGAACCGTTCACATTATTTTGTAGAAAAAAGCTCTACTGATTTTACTAGCTTGGGCGACATTACCGCGACGCATACGCTGCTTATGAATATAAATCCCATTGTACCTTGAAACTAGTAGAGCATTTCTCAAATAGCTCACTTGAGCAAGCCATATTCTTCAGTTTACATAGGTATAACATAGAAATTGATGTTATTGTTTTATTGCAGCTGTTGTTAATAGACAAGAGGATCACAGAGGTATTACCACTCCTGAACCAGGCTGGTCACCTAGTGGACGCATGGAGCGGCAGCCACCACCAGAAAGAGTACCTCAAGGTGTTCTTCCTTGTTCTACAGGTAAATTATTATATTCTTTGAGTCTTCCAGTTTTGTGAATGTTTGATTTTATTGAGCAGTCAGACTGCTTTGTTGGTCAAGTGGTAGCTAGTGCGAGTGATGGATCAGGATGAACTTCGGGCTATTTACGGTTTTTCTAAATTCTCTCAGTAGTAGCACGGAATCTGGAATTGTGCCCAGTATACGGCAATAGGCTCACCCCCTATTACATGAAACTTATAACGTAAATGGGCGTACAGTGGAAAAATGTGTATCTCTGCTTACCCCTTGGGGGATAAAAGGCGTGACGATATGATACGATGATTTGATAGGCTGATAGGACAATTATTAATCAGGAGATACTTATTCTTAAGTCACCCAAAGTGTTACGCGAAGTTCATAAAGTTCAGCCCATAATCAACTCTCAACAGTACGAAATACAAAGTAGACTTTATAAACATTACAAGTAAATAGTATACAGGAATAAAGACCTGTAGTTTTATAGTTTGTACCTCATAGCAATTAATGAAACCTTCATTACATCACCGTGGCTACAATACAATGGACTTATTAAAACATGGCAAGGTTAGCTATGTAAGGCGAGCGTTAAAACCATTTTAAACAATGTTTATCATAAACTAGCTATCATATGGCGCGGCTCCTATTGATAGTAGCGTGATGTTGTGTTATGTATAGTCTTTCTCTATAATTGGACTCTAACATAAAAAATAAATAATTCGAACCAGTAGTTCCGGAGAATAGCGTGTTCAAACAAAATCTTCAGCTATTATAAAAAACAAAAACAAAAAAAAAAAATACGACTTTTGCCCCACAGGAGAAAATCATATGATTTTCTCCTGTGTCGTGGGTGCGTTTACAGACAATTTACAAGTTCACATAACATAATCACCATCACCAGACCCGAAATAACAATTTGTGGATCACACAGAGTTGCTCCGTGCGGAACTCGAAACCGCAACATGACGTGCGGCAGCCGGCCAAACGTAAAACAAAGTCGTATTAAGCCATTGGAACGTTAAAAAACATCTCTCCTGATTGGTTTTGATATCATCATAGCATACATATTATTATGCGTTAATCATTTAAGCCAAGGGGTAGGCAGATGTGCACATTTTAAATGTAACATTATTTTTCACCAATTATTTTATGACGTGAGTCTCATGTATCAAGAAGTGATTCCATTGCCATAATTAGGCACGATTCCAGTTACATGTACTACTATTGTGCCCGATTCCGACCACTTGACTAACTTTCATAGGCAATAGAATTTGACCCTAGTCTACAAGTTATCAGTGACCTTAAATAATGTGTTTGTCGGCAGGTGTGTCACTACTTAATGGCCGGGCAGGTGAAGAGCGTGAAGCCGTGTTTGAAGCAGCTGCAGCAGAGCATACAAGCTATTATGGCGCCGCAGTGGCCCGACGATGACAGTAAGTATTGTTTACATTATTTTCCTTCGTATTTTTGTTTTTTAATAATTTTAAATGTTCATTAACACATACGTTTAAGTTTTTTTAACATTAACAAGATAGGCTTTATCAAAATGAGATTATGATTACTTAATTAATGATTTAGATCACAAACTGCAGAAATAGTCGCTAAAATAACCAAAACGAGATACGAAATATCGAATCGAAAAGATCCGTGGAACTTACTTCTTTAATGTCAATTTGAAAAGAGTTGGATGTCACATAATTTTTTCTTATACCATACTCATCTTAATTTGTCCTACAGCTGTTTGCGGCAGCGTGCAAGGCGAGTCGTTCGTGTGGATGTCGCGGCAACAGCTGTACGTGCTGGTGTACCTCGTCACCGTCATGCACTCCGCGCAGGCCGGCTACATGGAGAAGGCACACAAATACACCGAGAAAGCGCTCGCGCAGATCGATAAGCTTACCTGTAAGTCGCTAGTCTTGATACTTAAATTGATTATTATTCTCTTTTTGATTAAGTGGTTGTAAGTGCAAAGGCAAATTTTTGACATTTTGTTTACATCCTTTTAATGTGTTGCATTCCCCATTATGTTCAGTTCTTTATAGCCTTATTAGGAGCATAATTGCCATTATTTTAACACTGTGATTACATTTACAGCAAAAACATGCGAAAAGGATGCTTTGGGTAACGAGAAGTGTGAGAGGGAGGAGAGGGAGCGAGTCCGGAGCCGGAAGGGCGCGATCTTGGCGTGGCGCCTGCGCATGGCGCTGGTGGAGCACGCCGCGCTGTGCCGCCTCGTCGCCGGCGGGAAGGCGCACGCGCTGCACGAGATCGCGCGCGCCGCGCATCTACTCACACAGGCGCCTGAACGTTAGTAGCGCTCATAAATACCTAAAAAGTCACTACATATCTCCAAGTCACTTCCAAATCGGCTGATTTGAAGCAACTTGCATCCAGCCTGTAGTGTATTCTCAAAGTAATATTATGGTGATATAACATTTTGTTCGACTTGCAGCGGCGACGGCGGAGCTGCACACGCCCCAGCTGCACTGCCTGCTGGGACTGTACGCCATGTCCATGAACTGCATGGACGCCGCCGAGGCACAGTTCCACACTGCCATCAATGTGAGTACTACGTAATAATAATGGCTAAAATTATTAGTATGATTCCACACCAGACTGTGACAGTCCCGGAGCTGCGGACTGCCTACCGGGTAACAGGGGCTCTAGCTCAATAAGCAGGAGTAGTTTTTAGTTAGTAAGAGTTTGACACTTACTCTCGCCTTGCCCAAGGCAGGAGAAGTCATTTGTTGATTTTTCCTCATTAAAAAAGCCTGTGTCGACTACTGTGCTATGGGCAATCTCTACATAATCATTTCATGCTTTCTATTCTTTGTTTGCAGATGTCACAAGAAAGAGATTTATGGATGTTCGCGAAGCTCAACTTGGCGATTGTATATTTACGAGGGAGGAGAGACAGTGAACTGACCATACTCATGGAACAGGTAAAAACATTGTTCTCATATTAACTAAAATTTATATTCTGTATTAACCTTTAGTCTCCATTTCTCAAAGACTTCTCTGGTAAGCATATCATGTGTTTGATAGTGGATTTAAAAATAGTTTATAATTAATGTCATATTTATGTCTAGGTGAGGCCCGAAGCGCTACCGGCGTATGCGCACGGGTTACGAGCTGCCTCCTACTACGTATTGGGACTGCAAGCTTTCTTCCAGGCTCGGTATAACGAAGCCAAGTAAGTCACCTCAGAAAGATTCCTCAGAATGTCTGCTCGATATCGACGTTATTGATTTACTCATTGCTATTTGTTTCGTGTAGGAGGTACTTGCGTGAGACGCTGAAGATGGCGAACGCCGAGGATCTAAACAGACTGACATCGTGCTCCCTCGTGCTGCTGGGACATATCTTCCTGTCCATCAACAACTCTCGCGAGAGCATGAACATGGTCACGCCCGCCATGCAGCTGGCCAGCAAGATACCCGACGTGCACGTGCAGCTCTGGGCATCTGCTATATTGAAAGGTACTTTTTTGGCTTATTGCAGAGAAATGTTGTTGCTCATCCACCTCAAATTTCGCGTAAAATCTAACACTCATTTGATGTTTAGACTTGTACCGGCTGGCGGGCGACACGGAGCGAGAGAACGAGGCGTACCAGATGCACTGCAACTTCTCCCAGGCGCTGCTGAAGGACCACTTCCAGGCGACGCAGCTGGCGCAGCACGCGCTGGTGCAGTGGACGAGCGGTCCGCCGCCGGCGCTGCCGCCGCCGCAGCCCTAGTGCGCGTGGGACTGCGCCGGCCCCGACCCGGCGCGCGAGCGCTCTGGTACTACACTCAACCTTAAGATCACTGTCATCGGCCTAAGGGGGACCTATTCCCGGCAGTGATATTCCACGCCAGTGACTTAACAGATGTTCATAGTGATAGTGCGGAACCTTGTGACGTGTGCGGACGTTACGATCTGATTATAACGAGGATACTGCGCGCGTGTTAGTGTGACTGTTCCCGTCGCGGGGCCGAGGGGATCCGACTAACCTAGCCAGTAATTAATAGGTAAAGCTTGATTTATACGGTCAATTAACATCATCTTCATTGTACATCCTCACCCTTGGGTTTATCAGTCACGCTGTGGTTAGGGTTGTAGAATACGGCAATTAATATTGCTCAATTGTATCCCCTCATTCCCCAAATGTCATGGAATATTTAGATAAGCTGTGAAACCAACTGCTCCATTACATCTCTTTGAAACATTGGTGTAACAGTTGCTTGGTTTCTGATGGGCTACATGACACTGGATCGTCTCTGAGTGATTGTTGAGTTTGTATAAAGTTGTGACAATAATATCATATCAGACTAGTATGTGTCTGGGTGTACCGTGGGTACACCGGCGATGTCGCGACACCAGGTATTGCGGCACTCGTCCTGCTACTATCGTCTATATTGGTTCTCATAAATGTCTGATCTCATTCATTTATCATCATCACATGTGAAGCGAGCTGAGGGGAAGTTACCGTAATCAGTATCAAATTAACAAATGACATTTCTATTTAATGTTTTTTTATGGGGTTAGATACAAAAGGCAGTGTCAGTACTTGTCAAAGTTAATATGGCTTGTAAGCATTTTGTTTACAATTTGTAAATTAATTGCTGCACCTACTTAAGTACAATTATGTGACTGCCTTATTGAAGATAACTGTTAGGATTGAGCATGCAGCTGATCTTCAGTTTTCTGAATATACTTTAAATTTTCTTTTTGTTACTTTCTTTTGTAAATGTTGTGAGAGACAGTGCTTTACTGCCACTATAAGTATAGGTACATGTGCAAAGTTTGTGTAAACAGTATGGTATACTGTTTTGCCGTCCGAGAGGCCCAGCTACACACCTGCACATGAAATTAGTGGAGTCTAGCACAAACAGTTTGTACTGTGACATTACTATTCACCTTTCAATGGTTTGCCATTTCAACAAAACAAGCCTACTTTAAAAAAAGTAGTATTTCTAGTAGTTGGGCCTTAATGTGTACATGCTTGCTTATATGAATATTGTTGGAGCCTTGATAAATGCAGATGATACAGTAATGAATAGTTACATTGTTGGTGTTCCCCTGGGAGGTGAAGGGGCGTACTTGGAGTGTATAACATGCCTGTCACTTGATTAACCCTGGAAACATAGACGACACGCCAAAGGAGAGAGAGCATAATAAATTGTCTTATTTTGCACAATACACAGTTGAATTGTGGACAAATTTCGAAGTAAACGTTTATGCAGATAATATGGACTGATATATAAATTAATTGTACATAATGTGTCAAAATATGAACTTGAGAAAGAACAAAATGTCTCATATTTATTATTAATTATATTAACATTTATTTTATTAGTTATTTTCCTTAGTATCTTGTTAGGAGTGAGTGGATGTTGTTGATATGCTGGTTAATTAATTTTATAGTAGCATTTGATTGTTGTAGTTGGTCTCAATAGAGTGTTTCACCATAGTACATAGTGTCACAATACTGTTGATATCTTTCCATGTTCATATTATTTTTGTAATATACTAGAGACAACTGTTTTCCTTATCCCGAAATGATTCTATTGAGATTAAACACGACCGACCTCTTTAATCACACAATCTTTCGTAAAAACAAAATGGAAAGAACTCTGTACACATTTTTTATTTTATAGTAATTCCCTTTCGAACAGTTAGATGTGGCCTTAGACAAAGGGTACATTTGCTGTTGTTAATATGTAAATAAAAGTTGAATTATTGTAAATAATAAAATTATAAAATATATGTTTTTTGCTATATTTCGTCTATTATTTATACCATTTTATTGAAAATATTTATAAACTGTTGTATGTTCGTCGTATATTTAATCTTAGCTTATCCTAGCAAGTTCCTAATTGAAGTTACAAGAGTATTCGCTGCAGATGGAGGTCTGCCCGCCACTGGGCTCGCCATAGTGCGGCGGGTCGGGCGCCACGTTGTTCCTGCGGTAGAAGGTATGCTTCAATATTAAGCTTCGGCCAAAGTTCACGTCGCGCGCCTTCAACCTAGCTTGCTTCTGCTGCCAACCGTAATCCCAACTCGTAGCTACGCGGTAGAGAAATCTGCAAGAAAGTTAATTATTATTTCAAATAGATCAAGACCGACACTGCTGCGCAGCGTGGCAAGTGGAATTCACGTTTGCACAGTTAGTGCAGTAGCTGGATGACTCGTCGCTGTACCATGTGTCGTGGTTCGATTTCTGCCTTTGTGTTGTTGCTTCACAAATTGTTTCGGGTTTGGGTGTCACGCACATCTGAAATTGTGTTTGTGGCGAAATGTGGCAGTCGCATTATAATATTAATAAGTGCACTTGTTCTCAACTGCCAGTAAACAATTTATTATAAAAAAAAAACAAAATAGGCGTGCCTTAAACATTCACGACATACATCCTTCCATCTCGCAGCGAACAAATCTCACTCTGGTGCGGACGTCAAGAGAGCATTGATCATCGTCAATGAACGAACGAGTGGAGAATTTGCATACAATACCATACCCTACTTGATGACTAGATAATACTAACTTATCTTCCGGTGCTTTTTTGTATCTCTCCTTCAGATATCTATTGGCAGATCCTTTTTCAGTGCTTTTGTGCAGTATATCGAGAACTTCCTCTTCTATCGGGTACATCACGGCGTCTATTTCAGTCGGTATCACACGCCGCAGCGGCACCACTGCGGGCGGCGGTTGAGGCGCGTTTAATCTCTGAAATTAATTTAACGATAACATGCTGAGTTTGTTTCGGTATTTGTTTTCATAGTAGTCCAATAGATGAGTAGTCGGATAAGCCGGTAAATGAGTAGTCGGATCATCTGATCGTAAGCAATCCGGCAGCCTAAGGACGCACTCGAAACACCAGAGGCGTTACTAGTTCGTTGCCGGACTTTTGGGTGTCAGAAATTTAAGGGTTGTTGGGGAATTGGGATTGAGGAGATTGGGGAGGGGGTAATTGGGCCTCCGGTAACCCCATTCACACAAAGCAAGCGTTCTTTCTCCTCCGGTCGGGCCGGCCCATTCTTGCTGAACCATGGCTCTCCCACACTAGTAATCGAACTAAATAAATATATGCAACAAAGTACATATTACCTGCCAAAATACATCCTAAGACTATTGTCTAATTGCCTCATTTGTCGAGTGGCGACAAGAGCGACTGCCAATCAAGGGGTTGGATTCCCGTGAGAAGCAAATCACCTATTAAGTTTACCGACTATGAGAATGGAATTCTACCCGGTAAGTAAGTACTTATTAGGTACATGTTTCTTTTCTACATACACCTGCGTACTTCCTGACTAAAATGCTTAATCTTAATTAAGTACGGACCCGCATAAGTTCCTCAGCAAGCGCAATGGATGCGTCGATATCTCTCTGCTGGTTTTCCTTGGCTGCTTGCAGCACGTTCAACAAGTTGTCCATGTACCATTTTCTGTTTCGGCGTTCTGATCTTTTTGCCGCATCCGCGAAAAATGCGTGCGCCATGTTTGAGTGATCACTTTAAATTTTAGTCCGGAATATTAGCAAAATTGTTGTTACTTGTTATTTATTTAATTGTGGTGTTAGTTTTTGTTTACACTGGAATTTTGGGTTGACATTTTGTAGGGTTGTTACTTGTTAGTGGTTAATTGTCATATGTGACTTTTATATTTTTCTGGGTGCACGACCACAGGTTAATTTAGTGCATTATGAAAGAATATAGTAAGAATACGGAGGTCAATCAAAGAACAAGAACAAAACATAAATATTATTGTGATCATTTCTATTCAAAAAGCGTAGCTGAGTAAAATAGAATATACACTTATATAATAGGATAATAATAACTTGCATTAGGTACGCAGCATAGGAACCATTGTTAGTATTCTGCAGCACAACTTATGAACTTCAATAAAACAAAAGTACTAAAGCTTAACATTATATTATATTTGTAACATAAAATAACATATAGTACTCTCACACAATAAAATAACAGGAATGTATTTACAGATATAGGTACACATACAGGAACTATACAAGTTAGTTTTGGCTGTGAGATCGACTGGCTTTCCTGCCCATTACGGGGCTGCCTCCCATTTGTCGTAGCAAGCCTCGAAGGCCCTTGGCTTCTCGGACCCCACTCTCCAGTTGTTCTGAAGGCACGGCGCAGAAGTCATCCACCAATGGTAACGGGCCACTGAGTCGCTCTGAGTACTGAGACAGTCGCGACTGATGACCTATTGGCGACGTCTTCTCTGTTTGTTGTGGCTGACTCTGAAAATAAGGAATTTGGAAATGAATTAAAGTATTGTGAAGAAGTATGTGTTCTGCACTCTTTAAAGGGCCATAGAACTATCACAGAGAAAGCCTATAAGGGCAAACCTAGTCAAATACTGTGGCTCTGTTAAAGGACAGGAGTGTTGGAACAGAGTTGTTTTAGTGATTCAAAACCCGACTTTCTCACCCAACCCAAGTCAGGACAAATCATTTAATGAATTTGTATCCACATAAAATTACTATATCCATGTATAAATCAAACACTAGGCTTCAACAATTACCTTCCCAGACACAGCAGCCAGTTTGTCTTGGAGTCTCTTCACCATGGCGGCATCACTTTCATAGCTGGTCAGTGTGGGCTGCGGCATGCACTGGAACACAGTGGCCAGGAGGTTGTGTAGCGACACCAGCACACTGTCCTGCCATGCTCTTGTGAAATACAGGCTGAATGATGGGTTCTCTTCTGGTTTCTGGATGAATGGCAGCACTAAAAATTAAAATGATTGTGCTTTATTGGGTTTCTTTGGAGTTGGATAGGTTTTTTTTGGATTTTCATTGTAAGTAGTAGTTTTCATCGTAACTAAATTGTTACCTAGCTTACCTCAAGCTTGAGAATTCTAAACTTTATAATAAGAATTTATTTATTTATTTATTTATTGGTTTGTCTACAATTGTTACACATACATTTACATTAGGTATACAAGCACAGATGTTAATAAATAGCCTTTGTGTACAATATTACTTGACAAACACAACATTCACAAAATACATGGATGACAAGTTAGTCCACTATTAATTATCAAAATATTATCCTATATAATAATACCTACAACTTATACTATTATTTGCTGATCTTACGGACTTGGTTCCTGTATGCATTAAGGGAAGCACCAAACATATCTAGCTTACAGTCGAATTTATTAAAAAGCCTACACAATCTGGGAACTGGGGAATTAGTGCCTAAAACTGTTTTTCGTCGGGGTGGGTAAAATAACTTAATGGGTTTCCGCGGGTATTTGTGGGGTATATTAAAGTTAAATTTCGAAACAATTTGTGTACAGTCAATTAGATTGTTAAAAATCTTGTACAAGAACAGGAGATCGAGAGCGTCCCTACGCGTTTCTAGCATTTTGACATTAAAGAATTCCAAACGTTTAGCGTAACTTCGTACCCTCTTAGCTATGCCTTTAGTAAAAGCAAGATGATTCAAAAAACGCTTTTGTATACGTTCTATCCTGAGAGTGTGTGTCGCGTAGTGAGGACGCCAAACAACCGAGCAGTACTCTAAAACACTGCGAACGAAGCAGTTGAACAACAATATCTTCGTTTTAGGCTGGGAAAAGGGTTTACCGTTGCGTATGATGAAACCAGTAGCTTTTGCAGCTTTTTTTATTATCGCGTCTATGTGGGGAATAAATGTTAATTGTTTATCAAGAAGTACCCCTAGATCTCTAACAACTTCAACCTTGTTCAAATATTGGCCGTTCATATTGTAATTAGACTCAATGAATTTATGTTTTCGAGTAAATGTAATTTGGGAGCATTTCTTAACATTAAACTGCATATCATTCCGGTCACACCATTCCAAAAGCCTGTTTATATCTTCTTGAAGCAATTTAACGTCCGAAAACGACTTGATGACTCTAAGTATTTTCAAGTCATCAGCAAACAAGAATGCCATTGTATTATTCAAATAGTCCGGTAAATCATTTATAAAAATAGTGAACAATAACGGGCCCAGGTGTGATCCCTGTGGTACTCCAGATGATATTCTAAAGATATCTGATTTATACCCGTTGGCCACCACGTAAAAAAATCTTCCAGTCAAGTAAGAAGAAAGCCACTTGACAAAGGAACCCGCAAAACCATACGAGATGAGCTTATCTATCAGTACCGCATGAGAAACCTTGTCAAATGCCTTACAGAAGTCAGTATAGACTACATCTACCTGTTCATTATTATCAACTTTATCAATAACATGTTCAATGAAAGACACTAGATTACTACAAGTAGATCTACCGGCTATGAATCCATGTTGATGGTTCGACACAAACCGTTTAAAGTAACTTTGAATTAATGGGCATATCAATGCTTCAAAGACCTTGGCAATAGCACACAGAATTGAGATTGGCCTATAATTACTTACCAACTGATCGTCGTCACCTTTGTGAATGGGAACAACTTTCGCTAGTTTCCATTGTTCCGGGAAAACACCAACACAAAGCGATTTATTAAAAATTATGTTTAGAGGAATCGTAAGTTCCTCAGCACACCGTTTAATGAATATAGCAGGAATTTGATCGGAGCCTGGGCCCTTAGTAATGTCAAGTGATTTTAGCTTTTTAAAGATGTCTTCCTGTTTAATATTAGCCAAAGCAAAAGAATCCGAATTATTTATTACGATCCGTGAATTAATATGTTGACTACTAATGGATGATTGATTCTCTGAGGAGTAGACACTTGAGAAATAGGATACAAACATATTACAAACATCACTACCATCATTTGCAGTAGTTGATCCATCAGTCATAGTAGCAGGGTAAGATTTCGAAACACCGCGTTTGTTTTTTATAAATGTCCAGAATGACTTTGGATTAGCTGAGATGTGTTTTTCTATTCTATTTATATATGTCTTATAACACTCTTTCGAAAGTTCATCACACTGCTTGCTGCATGATTTAAAAGCAATTTTATCCATGGGGTTTTTATATTTATTATACCTTTTTCTATATTTATTTTTTTCACGTATTAGTCTAATGAGGCCATTACTAAACCAAGGTGGGTGTGAATTTGTGTGTATGAAGAACCTGGGAACATTCCGCTCAATCGTTTGATTGACGACATTGTAAAAGATTTCGACTAAAGTATCGGGGTCATCTATGTCAGAAAAAAGATCTTCCCAGTTAGTATTTCCAAGGTCTTCTTTGATAGATGAATAGTCAGCCTTTTTAAAATTCAACCTCGACGCTTTATGTAATTTTAGGAAATTTTGTGAACTGTAGCGCAACTGAATTTCAAGAGGAGGATGATAAGGGTCTATTTTACTCAGACACTTGGGAGCCTCTGCAACAGTACATTCCAAGCTATCAACAAGAACCAAGTCCAGGATCTTATTCTTAACGTTAGCAACATTGTTACATTGCATAAGATTATTCAAATGTGTAAAGTCAATAAATGTTTGGTTGATTTTGGTGTTCATGGCTGGTGGTGCAGGAGTGCCAGAATCTGTAGTGCCATTCACAAAACTCCAATCTATGCTACTCAAGTTAAAATCTCCAATCAATATAGTATGTAAATCTTTCTTATCCGATACCATGTTATATTTATCAAGAAAGTGTTCCAAAATATGGCAATGCACTGGAGGCGGTATGTATACTGCACAGATCGCAACCTTAAGTTTGGGAGTCACGCTTACTGTCACCCACAGATCCTC
This sequence comes from Spodoptera frugiperda, assembly GCF_023101765.2. NCBI lineage: Eukaryota > Metazoa > Arthropoda > Insecta > Lepidoptera > Noctuidae > Spodoptera > Spodoptera frugiperda. The sequence goes on from NC_064218.1 coordinate 2,715,346, forward strand.
GCAATCGCTTTCCCAAGTACATTGTCTATTAGCAGTGAAATTCCTGGCAACAGCTATTAAGACACCACCTCCATCTTTAGCTTTGTGAAATCCTGATGTTTCTCTATCGCGTCTAAAAACCTTGTACCTGCTGTCAAAAAGTTCACTACTAAAGACAGAATCTTTAAGCCAAGTTTCTGTTAACACTAGAATATCATAGTTAGTACATGCCAAATCTCTATAAAACTCATTACTCTTAGATCGCAGTCCTCGCGTATTCTGGTAATATATATTTAGACAACTGAATTTTACAAATCAAAAACAAGAAAAACTTTCAAAAATTAAAAAATTAAAAAAAAAAATTATGTTAGCATGTTTAAGGACTTAATATCTCTTACAATCTTATTATCAGAACCTTCATTTTTTTTAACGTAAATGCGCCCCCCTCGTATCCACACGTATTTATAACCCTTTTCTTTGGCCTTAAGACGAGTAGCTGCGTGTAATGCTTTAATACTTGGACTCAGGTGCTCGGTGATGTAAATGCCAGATTTTTCACCATCAAATCCTAAATGTGAAGTATTTAATTTATCCGTAACAGGTTTTGATTTGTTGAAGGTTATTGATGCAGCTAAGACTGTGTCCCGGAATCTCGGTGTATTAAATTGGACAACGATTGACTTCGGACGATTATTTGAGTTATTTTGCTTCATTATGCGCGTGCAGTTGACGATATTTTCATCCGTTATATCACAATTTATAACCTTGCCCAACTGTTTAACAATGTTTACCAAGTTTTCATTGCTCTTTTGTGGGACACATTGTATCTCAATATTGTTAGCCCTAGCATGATGCTCTAGATTATTAATACGTGTTGACATGACCTGTACACTTGTTGTCAGCTTATCGTTTTCATCCTGTAAGGCCTTCATTTTTTGCGCAGTAACCTCGTTCTCCTTTATTATGTCATCATATTCATTGCTTAAAAAGGCAACGGAATTCTTTAAACACTCAATATCTTCTCGCATGACGCTGAGTTCTTGATTTAATAAGGCACGCATGTTAAACGTAAACTTTTCAAGCAAGGATTCCATTTGTGATGCTATCACTTCCTGGATGATGGTGCGGACACTCTCCTCAGTCAGTGATGGATTTGATGCACTTGGCGGGGAGTCTAGTGCCACTCTCTTGCTGGAACGTGCAGTGACATTCGTTTTAAATCGATTTGGTATTTGACCCTTTTTATTGCTTTTGTCCAAACAAGATTGGCAAGACCACTGTGACAAATCGCTTGTGGGTTCAAGTTCCAAACATTCACGATGAAAATTTTTATTACAAATTGAACATTGAAGAGTACTTCCACCCTTACTCAACAAGGTACAGCACTCCCACACAACCTTTGGATCATTCATATTCAAGCCAGGTAAATAATAAAAAAAAAGTTAAAGAATAATTAACTTTACGGCAAAAGTATGCACAAATAAAGGCTCACGTAAGATGTTCGTGATTATTTAGTAGCAGCGGCACACTAATAAAGGCTTACTGACTCACGGTAGTCGTCACTGTCTCGGCTCACAACGTAATTCTCGCGACCAAAAGGTCTTATGTGCGCTGTATACGGCGTCGCTTACGCGTTCACACAAAACATCTGCTTATAAACGTTGCGCGGGTACACTCCACAATAAACTCACAGATTTCTAGTTTTGTTTAGTTGAATATAGGCGAAATCAGTTCAGTTGTGTAGTTATTCTACAACCAATCTATAGTACACTATTTTATCTTTATAAGTTAGATTAGCACTGCACCATATTATGACTTAAAACCACTGTTAAACTTTTTTATCGGCGGAGCGCCACAAACACAACTTGTCATTTGATTTTTGTACCGACTGTGTTAATAAAATGATTTACAATGTAAGATCAGTTTTTTTTCTTATTAGAAAATGTTTATAGTCAAAATTAAAATGGAGTACCAATTTGCAATTGATTTAGTAACTAGTTTTATCTTTCTAAATATACAAAAACAAACTATAACTTACTGAACCAGTCTCTCCACTCATTCTGTCCTTGGAGCTCAGGTAACATTTTAGATAAGAAGTCTGTGATCCTCTCATTTCGTGCGCCACCGGTGCTCTGCGCTGCTGTCACTAAATATAACTTGTATAGACTGTATTCCAGTTTGCGCACGGCTATAACAAACGAATATATGGCGATGTACTAAGGGCAATTCAGACATTAGAAAGTACGATTACAGATCAGATTTATTCTTACCAGGTTGAACATGGATCTCCAATTTCGAGAATACAAGAGTGTCAAGGTGCGACCAATAGTCCTTAAATCCGTTCAGGTCGGAAACATTAATATAATGCACAATTTGTTCAACTATTTTATCAACCCTAAAACCTTTGTCTTTATCAGCCTTCAAATCATTGTCAAACGCTTTCACTGTTGATGTAAATCCTCGGTAAAGTAGATATTCTCGGACTAATTCATCAACAAATTGTATATGGGCCATTGTCAGCTGGGAACTTTATTTATTTATCAAATCAAAAGAAAACAATACAAAGAAGCTGCCCAGTGATTTTGTTGACAATCACTTTTGATTGACGTATTGACATTAGTGCATTTGAAAATTCAATAAAAATAAATACCGTCAATTTATTTCTTTAGATTGAAAGTAATAAAATGATTTAAATTGCTATGCGAAGCTGACTTTCTAAAACTTTATAATTTTTGTGTTAGTTTTTAAAGGGAAATTTGTATTTCAATAATAATTCAGTACGGTCTATAATAAGTTTTTGAACGCTTTCAAAAACTTCAAATAGTACCAACATTAAGACATTTTGCAGATGCGTTCAGTCAAAAAACAAATTACTGTTATGGAAAATGTTTATACTGCCTCATAATTATGTATATAACAGATGAACATACATATTTAATAATTTCCATTGATAAAGATATAAACCCTATATTTGCACCATTTAACTAATAAGAATCAGTTTGTCATTATGTAGATTTGGGAATTTACTGAACGCAAATAATGGCCAAAGATGGCCAACCTATCAAAACAAAATCGAAATGTCAATCGCTTTCAATCAGCTGTCGATTTTTTATTGAAGAAATAGAAGACACCTAAATTATTTGTATATAAACCAAAATGTGCATTGTTAAATGAAAGGGTTTTCCTAGTGTTGAGTGGTGTAAGATAATTCGGCACGGTGGTGTTAGTGTTCGGCGGGGGCGTGTGCGGCGGGCCATGGCGGTGGTTGCGGTGTGAAGGTGGCGGGCGCGGCTCTCGGGCGCAGGCATGCGGCGGCATGGCGGTCGAGGCTGCGGGCACGTCGCGCGGCCTCCGCGTCTACAAGATCGTGGTGCTGGGCGACGGCGGCGTCGGCAAGTCCGCCGTCACGCTGCAGTTTGTCAGTCACAGCTTCTTGGACTACCATGACCCTACTATAGGTACTTGCCGGAATTAACACATTCCGACTATTGTTTACATTCGAAATTAACTAGCGGCCGCAGGTATGACGAGAACAATGCCCATATTTGATGGTCATTTTGGTTCCATATGGATTGATTGAGTACTGTCACTTTGTTTGTTTAGTCTACAGTTGCTATATGCTATACACTTGGAGTGCTTTTTGTATGGTTTACATTTGATAACAGTATAGCTATTGTTTATATTACAAATGTTTCATAAGGAGCAAAACATTGAGAGGAAAATAATGTGTTATGAAGTGAATAAAGCTATGTATTTATTATGTATACATAATTCTTTTGTTTATCAATATATTTTAAGACACAAATTATTTTCAATGTTATCTGACAATCTGATAATATTTAATCAAAAACTTAATTTACCCTCATTTTACATATAACTTGATGTTTTTTTAAATAAAAAAGTATTCTAATTAGACTCAAAGAATTTTCTTTGCACAAAATATACTGTCTACTTCATAAAAAAAGGACAGAGATTATTGTGCCTAGCTAATATACCTAATTATTGTGTGATGTTGCATACAATTTATACATTCACACAAGATTAGACATTACACATAAGTTAACTTTTATTATACTACAATATATTATTTATTTTTATTTTGCTATTAGAATATGTTCCTTAATGTCCATGGTTGTGTTTACAGAGGACTCGTACCAACAGCAAGCAGTGATAGACGGAGAGCCAGCTTTGTTGGACATACTGGACACTGCAGGACAGGTCGGTAATCCTATTCATACATAAATTAATATATATATGTTTTTCTTTTTTAAAAAACATTGCCCCACATTAGGATTTTCTCCTGTGTCGTGGGTGCGTTTACAAACATTCAAGTTCACATACACATGACACCCAGACCCGGAACAACAATTTGTGGATCACACAAAGAGTTGCTCTGCAGGAATCGAACCTGCTACCAATTGCGCTGCAGCCAGTTGCCCAGCCACCGCACCAACTGTGCAGTCATTATATATTATAGAGGTTATATTATAGAGGTTCACTTCAATACACTTCAGGTACAAAAGTTTGAGGGCCCAGTTGAGCAAAGTATTATTGGATATTTTTCAGGTTTTTGAAAAATCTCAGTAATTGAGGCAGGAATTGTGTCCTGTGTATGACAATGACAATAGGATCACTCATATTTACCTAATGGGACTAGGTGGCACATAATTTTTTTATTAATTGATGTGCCTCTGCTTACCACTTTGATGAATGAAACTTGTCATCTATAATATTATGTCATCTATTCAGGTGGAGTTCACGGCAATGAGGGAACAATACATGCGGTGTGGCGAGGGGTTTGTGCTGTGCTACTCCGTGACGGACCGGCGGTCGTTCCGCGCGGCCGCCGAGTACAGGCGACTGCTGGCGCAAGCGAGGCCCTCCGAGAGACTGCCGCTTGTGCTCGTCGGGAATAAACTAGATCTCGCACCCAGGTTCAGACAGGTAAGTTACATTGCAGTTTTGATGTGGTATGATTCTGATGATAATGATTTGTCATCTTAAGGTGGAAGAAGCTTAGTGCTGAACAAAACTCAGCATCAGTGATATTCTTAGTCAGAAATACAGTCCTATTATTGTTTTTTTTTAATGTTCCCTTAACTACAGTCAACTCTTGTGTCATGATCGGAATATGTTAATCACTCCCAGACTCGCAACAACAATTTGTGGATCACCCAGAGAAATTTTTCGCACCTGTGAGTAATTGCGTGGTAACTAGTTGCCCAGCTATTGGAAAATGACCTGAATAAAGCTCTATTAACATTGAAAACATATCTATAGGTAACGACAGAAGAGGGCAGGGCACTCGCGACGCAGCTCGGCTGTCCATTCTTCGAGACGTCTGCAGCACTCAGACATTTTGTGGACGATGCCTTCCACGCGCTCGTCAGAGAAATACGACGGCTGGAGAGACAAAGACAGGTATACAATTTATATTACGTCTTTTATACATATTTTGGAAGGTAGTTGCGCCAATAGAAACTTAATAATAACCTGGTAAACGATTCTAAAACCTTTAACAAAGGATTTGTTCTGACTACATGCTCAATGAGCTACTTTTCTAAAATTTGTTCAGTTAACTGTATGTGTGGTAGTGCACCGCCAAGGCTATTTCGTTTTAAAACCAATTGTTTATATTCCAGGCATCAATATTGGGAACAGGTATTTCGACGAGTGGTGGACGCAGACGGTGGCGACGTCTTCGAAGCATCTTCGCTCTGGTCTTCCGACGGAGAAGAAGGCACCACACATCGCCTTAAACACACCACATGGAGGTTCAACAGTCCGTAAGATCTTTATACTATCAACTATGGAAAGGATAATATATTATAATGTGAATATGTGAGATATTCCATAATACTGACATTGCGTTAAGCAAGAAAATCGTAACTTTAAGGAACATAACTTTTGTTATGTGTCTACCACGGTATAATAACCATTAAACGACGAAAATGTATTGATATGATAAAATGTAATAGAAACTAACGTACTTATTAAGGTTTAGGTACGTATATTCAAGTTTATTTTTTTAATTGGCAACTATGTCTTTGAAAGTTTCTATTCTCTATGATTAACTAAACCTTTACATATACTACTTAAACTATATGACTTTTGATATGTAATTAAAAAATAACCAAAAAGTTTCAATGCGCGTAATATCTATGAAGATTTGCGTGTATTTATTAAACCAATTGAATTTTATATGCCCCTTCTTCTACCTCAATGTGATGCTACTATTTATCGTTACGTAAAAGAGGGATAAGTAGTCTATTTAGCATTTTATTTGTTAACTTCTATGATATTTGTATGCTGTTTGCGCAAGATTGCGTGTTGCAATAAATTGTGATCTGTTATTATCGAATATATAAATGTTACAGGCACTAATGTAAAAGTAAACAGCATTAAATATGCCAAAATCTTTGCTCTATTATGCCTTTCTTCAATTTGTTCGAGAGCAATAATATTAATGTATGCTTAGTCTGTGTTAGTCAACTTAGTAAATGAGGCCTAAGATAAAGTGAGATACTAAAACGTCTATCTGTTTTAATGTATATGTCTTACGAATTATAAGAGTCAGGTGAAAGGAATTCGAATAACTGTGAAGGTAAAATTATGTACAGATGCTCGATGGACACGATTTTGCGAATCAATATTTCCAAAACCTTAACGGAAAAATAGGTCCATTTGAAACATTCGTCCTTTTCTTAATTTTTCCACCAAGTGTTACTTAATACGGAAGCCATAGAAATTAGTTGCCATATTGGAAATGCTATACTTCATGCATTTAAAAACCTTGCCATACAAAGCTACTTCAACAGGATACCTTGGTCCTCTACCTCTTAAACAATTCCTAATTAGATAATTGGATATATCTAGTAATTTATTTAGGACCCCTTTTTATAGTAGGTAATTTTAGAAGGAATTTAGGCCTAAATGACAAGTTTCTATTGATGTTATTGGTGACAGATGATATTGCCTTTAAGTGACAGTTGTTGGCAATTGCTAATGTCACGCGTCTTTGTTGTGTTTCAACTCTATTGTACTCTATAAATGTTCGTTTTACATATTTGATATACTATGAACCCCCTAATTGTAAAGATATTGTACTTAATACTTTTAAAACCGGTGCCATTCGTTGTAATATTTGAACCCCGTAATAGATGAATATATTTGTACAATCTTGGCTTGAGTACCTAATAGATTAGACCATACGTCTTCCGAGAAACGGAATCCGTGAAAGCAATAAATAAATGTAGAAGTTATTTTATTGTTCGGTTAAGCCATTGGTTAGAAGATGTTCATTTTGGGAGACAAGTTTGAATGTTTAGCTTGTATCGTAGCTGTAGGTAGGTGTAGCCTGGTGACCAACTGGAACATATGGAGATACCATATTCTAAGCGCATATTTACATTTTATACTACATTGAACAGTCGCGATTTTAATTCAGGGACAAACGTACTTTATGAAATAAAAACTTGCCTGTGTAATGTAATCTCAGATATTCTATGTAAAGGTGGGTCCACACTCAACTGTAGTGTTACAAACACCCACCACTAGGGATGAGGTTCGAATATTATTAAATAAGCCTCTGTATAGGTTATTGTATATTAATAATCTAGGCGATTTCATTGACTAGTCTAGAGTAAGATTTTAGATTAGATGATATGGAAGTTCTTTTAGAGTAGAGTAAGACAGGCGATGTTCACATCTATTCCAGTTGGTTCACAGACCTGGCCATAAGTCATAGGGGACCTTATGTATGGAAACGAAATTCGAAACGTATTATACAAATGCCATATTCGTGTATCCCAACCAAAGCAGTTTTTTAAAAAAAGTAAAAGTTTTGGTATTCTCATTGAACCTCGGAGTACAATTAAGTAATGTAAGTGAGATGTCGAGCTCTTCATTTATCTGTGTAACAGATGCAGCAATAAGTATATGAAGTAAATATATAAATATATTTATGTATAACTATAGAGTAATCGGTGTATGTATATGAGTACGGTCGGCGGGCGTGTGAACTTGTATAATACTAGGTCGATACGCACAAATACTAGTGTAGACGTAACGTACGGTCGCGTGTTCGTGTGTGTGTTAGCTCCGCCCCCCGGAACATTGGACGTGCACGTAGGTATAATGTTAATGTTAATGAGAGATTCCTAAATACGAGCAATATTAAACGCCTAATGTGGTAACTAATTGTGATGTGGATGTTAGCTGTGTCTACATTTAATTCATATTAATGGTAGTACTTGTCTAACCGGATTGTACCGGATTTTACCCCCATATTAAATATGTTTCAACGTAGATTTTGATGTATTTCTCGTGTTTTTTATTAATATAGTTTGTACTGTCGAATGTTTCGGGCGGGGAGGTTGTACCCATAGTGCAATAACATGGTGTCAAACTAGGGTAATCGTTCTATGGCGGCTTGGGAACGAGTGGGGGTTACACATAATGTGCAATCACCGTTAATAGGAGAGGAGCTATCTTTTGACTATAAAATAAAACTGCATTAAGGTCCAATTTCAAACAAACTCTAAGTACTTCTGTTTAAATAAGTTTCTTTATGCTGTATATACAATATTCTTTTATTACTTGTATAAAACAACTTTACCATGTGCTAATCACCACTCATTTCGAAGTCCCAAAGCGCTCGAGCTTTGCCGTAAGGCATACAAAGCCTATTGTCCTAACAAGGGATTATAATATAACTACCTAATTTAGTCCTAAACGCTGTTTGATTAAAGTACAATTTAATTTGTATAGTGAATGTTTAATGTCATTGTTCGTTGGTTGCATTGAGTTTGTATTCTCAGGGCGTCTTATGTTCATCTAAATCTCGATTCTGGCTAAGTTTAGATAGTCTTGTTTATGTTCATAAAGTGCTTTATCATTTTTGATAAAATCTTCACACATTATACAATATTAGACGAGGGTTGATACATTTTATTGTCTTTGACTACCCGGACAGCGAAAGTGAGCATCAACCCTTACGACATACTCGTATAACTACAAAAATGAATTAAAGTAATAACTTACCTCTGTTTTGTTATGCGATAATGCACCTTATAGCATACAATATAAGTGTCACTAAATACAAGGAGTGATTGACAGTCTAACTAGACTTAGCTACAATGGAGACTTATATCCAGTCTCAATAACCTATCTTTTAGTAGATAGCTTACCTACTAAAGAAGTAAATTCTCACACATTGTGTATGGAAGTTGTGTATAAAACCAGTTACTCCCGCGCATTTTCACCACCAGGAAGGCTATAGACCATAAGATATCAGTCCACAAGACAATCGGCGAGGCGTAACCGCTTCATGGTAGATATCCCACCCATTCGCACGAAGCGCTTCGCATCAAGCGTCCTTGTGCGAACTGCTAGGGAGTGGAATTCTTTGCCGGAGTCTGTGTTTCTTGATGGGTATCTTCAAAGCCCGAGTGAATAGGTTGCTTACGGGCAGACGTGCTCCATCGTAGGCCGCATGATCACTTGCCATCAGGCGAGATAGCGGCCAAGCGTCGACCCATCAAATGTAAAAAAAAGTCATAACTTCATATTTTATGGCCTACAGCCTTCCTTGGTAAATAGATTATTCATATTATCTTTGTAGCCAAATCTACAGATAGGTTTGTAGAGACTGGTTGATGAATACTGCCGACCCCTTAGTAACGTATGAATAGGTTCTAACTCTAGTCATTATTGTTTTGTATAGCTGTTAATAGATGTTCATCTTAACTTTATAATCGACGGTTCACTGGTAAATTGAGCTTTATTACTGCCTGTATACAAGTTATATCTTATTGCAAGTTTAGTATTAATTTAAAGTGGGTGTTATGTGCACCTCTGCCTACTCCTTCAGGGATTAAGAGTGATGTTATGTGATCTTTTATTTTTATTAATAATATTTTCTTCATGAATCTCTTTTTGATGTTATTAGTATTTAAATTGAATTATGAATTTGTGGTTAATTTTTTGATAAAATTGCTTTGAACAGTCGACTTGTCGTCTTTTTAGTCGAGTTACAGGTTTTCTACAGAAGGCTGTTACGACTTGATTAAGGGGGAAAATCGAGTCATAATGTAATTCAATCTTTTTAATGACCGTCGCAATATTATATCGCCCGCTAATATTATTGATTTGTATACTAATTCGTTCCAGAATCTTGCAATAATTTTCGGAAATATTTGATAATACTTGGATAAAGATAAACCGGGGATGTAACATGTAGTTAAATTCTAGCTTCAATTCACCAGTGAACCAGCACAATATTATTAAATAATATTGTAGTAGGTATTAGCGTTAATTGAACAAACCCTCTTTGTTCACTAGTAATTTTGCCACGAGTACTAATCATATTGTATTTTATGGAATACGAACTTTGAGGTGGAAACATATTTCTATCATACCACGTCATAACACGAGACCATTTCTCTAAAATTGTTATAATGATTGATAACTAACGTTATTATTTTAACTATATGTCGTTACATGCGTTGCATGTGGTCCTGTTTGTCTAAAGGTAAGCGTCCACAGGCCCGCATCGTACGCATTCCGTATGACGTCATCAGTACGCATCGCATGTAGGCGTTGCTGATGATGCGGTGCGTACGATGCGGAACAGTTGACGCGTACCTTTAGACAAACAGGATGCATGTTACAGCAACGACAGTTTATATACAAGACAAACTAAAATCCGTTGCGTGCGGTGCGTGCGATGCGTACGATGCGGGCCTGAGGACGCGTACCTTAATAGAGAATGTTCTAATTTTAAACCATTGGACACAGTCAGTTTTTGACTATATTGCCTGGACAAATAGACCTTACACTTCATTATCGCAATCTGGGTTTTACAAAAACGGTAGCTCTCATGCAGTGTGTTTTATTTTATATGCCTTGAGGCGTGGTGTGTGTCAAGTCTGTTTCCACCTTTAAAATCACTGCCTTGCGTGTTGTATGTGACAGCGGCGCAGAGTATAAAGGAATGAATGTTACCATATTTAAAAATTCGTATTCCGTGTTTGTTTATGTATCATTTGGCAGTGTAACTGGCCTAATTTGATGTCTTATGTATTGGTGTAATATTTATTTATTTAACACGAGGTATTTCAGCTTTATTAGCATTTTGTTAAAGTTTAAACTCATTAAATTATGTAAGACATGACCAATTTGCTACAACACTGTTTGCATAAATGTATTGAATTGCCATAGTAAAATATATTTTGTAACTAATTTAAAGTAAAGCTGAAAAACCTCGTGAATTTTGTTTGTGAAAAATAATTAAATATTGAATGAAACTGACTATGGAGATTTGAACTCTGTAACTAAAATAAAATCTGAATAATTTTAATACGAAATGGTGCGATAACTACATTATAACATTTTAATGAAACATTTACTTTATCATTTTGTCATATGAAATATGAATTGTATTCAGTATCTAGGGATCTGATAATTTACTTATATACTAATATTATATACAAACGCCAGCACTTAAACTTACTCCCTTCTTCAACAGATTTTAGACTTTATTACAAGAAGATAAAGTTGTTTTTAAGATATATGACAGGGGGTAGGTTGACTTGCTGGTTGTCTGTGCAAATTGTATGTTTTGTGGAATGTTTCGTCAGTGAGGTAAATTAGAAGTTTGTAAACTAGTTGTTCGGAGCCCGTAGTCACTTGTACTTGAGATTGACGCTTAAAACGTATATAAATTTAAATGTTTAATTAATATATTCCATAGATTAGCGGTTATTAAGAGAGTATATTACCCTACAGTAGGTGATTTGAACAATAATATTAATGAAAAATGAAATATTTCGTGTTTTTATGTACAAAAATTTTATATGTTGATAAAATTGTTGTATATTTTTGTTTTGGTCGATATATTTATAAATGCATATTTAGATATTTACTTATTTTGTTATTGTGTAATAATTTATAACACCAAATAGTACCTTTCAGATTATTATATTTAATGCAAGAATTGTAACCAGTGTGTAGAGATTTTGTTGAATAAATGTCATGTTTCGAAAGCTTGTGTTATTATTTACCTTGTTGAATAAGGGATAAGGACATATTTTTATGTTCGTCTGGTAGACTCATTAAAAATACATAATAATGCTAACGCCTCGCCAAGCTCTTGACTGCAGTATCCTTAGTAAGAGTTTGTTTTACGCTTATTTATATGAAGTAAAAAGATGTAGATAGGTTGTTAATAAGATCAAAATGAGTGGCAACAATTTTGTGGTATCTGCGCTCTGATTGGTTGGTATATAACGAGCACCTTCTCTGACAGACAGACTGACTGATGGACAATTCAATTTGACGTTTCAAAAGTGCCTAAATAAGGATTAATTAAAATAAATGCTTGGACTCTCTCTAGATACGAGAATCAATTTGTACACCATTTACCCTAAAACCACTGTACAAACAGACATAACAGAGAGATCATAAAATAATGAAACGACAATAGCACGTCGAGTGGTCAGTGAGAACAGTTAACGAGTTAACGGCATTCAGTTGACGGGGCCATAAACAAGTTTACGACCGCGCCGGGGTTGCCAGAACTAGGGGATACTTGTCACATGACACAGATTTAACTGTTTTAGGGTTACGCTATAGATTGTTTTAGTTTGAGTGAGATCTTTTCCGCTTTATTGAATAAGTGAAAGTCTGAACTGCAAGTATGGCAATAGGCTCACCTCCCTATTCCTTATATCTCTACTACATGGAATTTATAATACAAATGGTGTGAAGAGTAGGTGTACATTGTACAGTTGCATTATTTCCGTAATGTACACCTTTACTTACCTCTTCGGGGATAAAAGGTATGGCGATACATACATACAAAAATAACTGTAGGAAAGGCAGTACAAAGCAATAGATATCAACATATCCGCCCAGCGCTCGTCAGTAGATCGTGATAACTGTTGTGACTGTGACAATTGTCATCATTAATGTTGGACTGTGTGGCCTCCTCTACATAAGAGGGTTACCCATAATCTCCAGCTTACAAGATTTAGGTTTATCAGAGAGCTCTGCTGTTCCATCTTCGTCAAATGGGGTGGTGATAGATATAAATGTGAAAGTTATTTTTTGCAAATAGGTTACAATGTAACTCTTGTACACGTCAATCTTTTAAATAACTAGATGAGGCCGGTATTTCCTATAGGATTACTCTGAGAAGAAATGCCGAAACATACTCAGAGGTCATAATGTCTTTAAAAGTCCAGACAAAATCAAATAAGCTGAAACTACTGAACGGATTTCAATGAAAATTTAGTATAATTCATATCGATATAATATGCTATGAGCTGACTTCAGTGATAGAATATTTTTTACCCCGCGAGAACGCAGGCGAAGCCGCTGGTAGAAGTTAAGCTAAGGCTTCACTATTGTCTAAACGAAAACATATACAAATACTGTCTATTTCTAAAACATCATCCCCCATCCCTAGTCAATGTGGAGCAATGTCAAAATTTATAGTCACTCGGACGCTCATAAAGTGAAGGGATATTGACATCTTTTACGCTTCACAAACTTTTGCGATTCCACTGCGAAGGAGCATCCATAACGGAATAGGAAATCTTAGAACCCCTTAGTCCTTTACAAGTGTTTCGCCATATGTTAGAAGGACTCCATTAATTGCTGCTCGAATTGATAAAAGCTACTTGTAGAATTAGGTAGAGGTACTTAAACAAGTTTATTACTATATACTCTCACTCACTGCCTATCAAGATTTACTTGAAAGCCTCTTCTCACACGGAAAAAGTTTGAGCACTAATCGGGTCAGTCATTTTAAACTTATAATCAGAATTAAAAGCCCAGAGTTTCCTCACGATGTTTTCCTTTATCGTCTGTCAATAATCTTAGAAAGTACATATAAGAAATAGTCACATTCGAGCCCGCACCCTCATGTATTAGGAACGGGTGTTTTAAACCTCCGGGCCAACACGACATATTACTATTGGACGATATATAATCGGACTGCCTGCTGATAATAAGTTAATTAACGTAAAATTGTATCTCTTGTACGTATCCTTTTGAAGAATAAATATGCTTCCGCTTTTCCTTAATGAAAAGGAAAGGGACTACTTAAAGTCTCCATAGACATTTTATAACAATATTCGAAGGGATTTAGAAGGGTAACCTAAACACGCATTTACTGTGAACGATGAAAAGGGAACTTAATTAAAAAGATAATTCAAATTCCATCGTCGACCCGCCGACTCAATAACCGTACTGGACCCAATTTTAAACAGTATATTGCTACATTTTGGTCGTTCGCTTCTCATTATTTTATTTTCTAAGCGTAGGTATTTTTCATCTATTTACTTTAGGTATTTGTCTATTTTCTGATCCTCGAAAGATGGGTTTCTTAACTTATACAACATTTATCAGTTACTAATAGCGCCCCGCCTTATTTCACACGAGTGGTAATACCTCATGGACTGCTACATTGGTCTGGAGGTTGCAAGATTTTTCGGTTTTACGAAAATTTCTCAGTAGTAGCACGGAGTCTGGAATTGTGTATGGCAATAGGCTCATCCGCTATTACATGGGACTTATAACACAAATGGTGAAAAGTGGGTATTGTATAGCGGCATTACGTGCCGTTATGAGCACCTCTCTCTACCCCTTCGCGGATAAAAGAGATCAAGAGAAATACCAATAATTTCTGAATCAAATGAGCGATCCACAAACGAATCCGTGGAAGAACCGTGTTTTGCAGTCGCCATCACACAGCACGTTGGGCAGCAACCAGTTGTCAACCGAATAGCAACTAAATAACTGTATCTACGAAATAAACAGTACTGACACAATTAAATTAAATCACGGTCCATTTCCATTGTACCTCTATTATATAATCTAATATCTCACGGTCACAAGGTAAATACTACATAATCCTCAGTTTATGCCTAGATACGTCAACATTTATGCAAATCCTCCGCTGTACTTGCGTCAAGCCAGTAGAAACGACCATGTTAAACAAGAATTGCTTGATATTAAATTCATAAAGTAAAATTAGCTGGATGCCTTAATTCCAAGAGAAATATTAAGGAGCGCCCGTATCAAAGATTAATTAAGTCTTAATTTGATGCATTATTAATTGTTTTACTGTTTTAGTAGCAAGATGCTGGTTTATTTTAGGATCCGGAAAAGTAACTGTTAAGTATCTAATTGTGAAGTTCTATAATAGTAGAGTTATTACTCTTCCTCAAGAAACTTAGTAAGAATATCTAAAACCAATAAAACAACGACCAAAACAATCAAATACATCAACTACGAAAAATAAACAAAGTCCCACGTTGGGCGCCAATAACCAATAAATAAAAATAGACTAAAATAATTGATTTTTATCATCTTCTATCACAATCTATTTATTACTCACGATATTCAAAAATAGCTTTACTATTAATACCAAAATAATATTTAATATAGAGAATAGTGGACAAATAATCTTGGCTTATAAAGTTGGGGGGATTTGTATCAATTACATGACGGTGGGGGGTTGGTTTGGCTTGGGAAAGTGGACCTGTTGCGCCCCCAGCCTCCCTTTATTACTCTATCTCCGGGTTTATCCAGAATCTGAGGAGACCGGCCAGTCGCCTTCCACACGTGGACTGAGAAGCACGTACGCTTTGTTACCTTCGTACCGCGAAACGTATTAAAGTCGTAAATAGTATTCTTTCTAAAATAAAAGATGGATAAGAAATTGTTTCAAGTTTTGTGACTGTGTAGTTTTTATTGTAATAGTGTTAATAATATTAAACATTGGGAAAATATCTCCAAATTATTACAAATGCCCAATTAGGACCCAGCTGAGTTAAAGCTTGATTTATTTACATACATATATCATTTAAGCCTAAAATGAGGATTAGTTTTCTCCCTTAATATATGTGTCGCGTTTAATAAATAGCAGAGAATGGACCATTAACGTAAATAAACAAGACATAGTAAATCTTTATATAAAAACAATGACTAGTGTATAAAACTAACAAAAATGTATATTCTGCATTTATCCTGTATATTCCTGTTCGCGCCGGTTCTATCCGGTTCGCTTAGTTCGCGGGTTGTGTATAAAGTTGGGGTGCTCATGGCTTCTCGTTTGGACTCCCCCTTTGACCTGGAGCGCTGTGGCCCGGCTGTGGACTTGGCCTTGGATAAGGTCAATGAGAAATTCCTCGCTCATCACGGTATCGAGCTGCAGAAAGTGCAAGGAAGGTATGTGATACGTAGTTTTATTCTAAACATAAAAGTTTGTGTGTTTGGTTGGATGGATAAATGTTTTGTTACTCAAACATACATACAGAGTGTAAACGGAACGCTCCCGAAAAACGATACAATTTTTGTTTTGCTTTTACTAGTTTAATCGTGTTACTCATGCAACATCAGCCTTCAGCAGTTGATTACAACTATTATAAAACGTAATAAACATTGAATTCTCAATTATTTTTTAAATAAAGCCGGTTTTTTATTATTATCAATGTTTGTGGTTTTTGGGAGCGTTCCGTTTACACCCTGTATGTATGAAATTTTAAAGGAATTAAGTTAAGTAAAGTATTGTAGTCTGAATTATAATTCTATTAAAAGTTAGGTTGGTTTTTATGACGGAAATATGCGGCCCTATGAATAATTAATCTGCGAAAGGATAGAGTTAGGAGAAGCGCTTGTCTAATTTCAGATCAGTCAGTATTTTATTTAATTTGTATTTTTTAGTAACTTATATCGTGAGTATTCAGTTTTACACATTAGAAACTCCTTTTTCAGTAATATTACAGGAAATCAATACTTGAATAATCAAATAGGTATGTAAACGCGACGCGACGGCATTTAATCAAATTAGTCTGAATTGGTTGCGAATAGTACATGCCGTCAAAATATTACACAAAACACACGTCGAAATAATTGTTCGGTAGAAAGTCTAATTATAACATGTCTCCTCTATGAAGGAGTATGTAGACGAGGAAATATTTATTTATTATATTTATTAAACACTTTAAGTTCACTTATAATAAAATATTCAATGCGACCCCTAGTCTTCATCGCTTATGTTATGAATCTAAAGTAATCAAAACGAGCCTATTGTCATTCACCAGCCACATTTTCATACACGATCAGAAAAATCGCCAATAATGTCTTGTTCAAGGATACCCATTGAGAAATTGAATTCAAAACCCCTTCCTCGATAGTCGCATTTCCAATAACTCGGCCGACAAAACAGTAAAGTAATCATGCCTTTAGATAAACTAGGTAGCTATGTATCTAGGTATCTATGTACATCTCAACGAGATCATTAATCTAGCACTTAACTCGAGAATTGCCCATCCATCTCACTCGAGCGGGCAACAAATTAAAATAACAGGCACAAACAAAGGAAACTTTCACTCAGTAACGTTTCCAAGTAGTCAAACACTCAATTTTACTTGTTCCAAACAAGTTTTATTATAGAACTCGAAAACTTTTCAACAGATGTGCTTCTAATATTTTTTTGGTAAATCTTGTTTTAAAAAGGTTTGGGCTTGTAACAGAAATACTCGTATGTTACATTACGTAATTTTACTCCTCAAAGACAAAAGCAGATTAAATCATGTCGTAATTAAAATGCCATCCTTTTTACGATTCCACTAAACAATTAAATTTCTTTGATGTTATTAATTTAGATGGGCGGTAAAGATCATTAACAGTCAGGTTCTATCTACTCGTTTGTCTCTAAAAATTGATGGATTTTGACAGAGAGACAAATAGAGAGAGAGTAAGGGACTGTTTCACAATGTCTGGATAGCCGCTATGTATCAGATAACTTTGAATTAAGAACGTAATTTGTATGCACTATCTGTCATATAAGTTTATTGGGCACTTATATGAAGGTGGTAAAACAGGCGCTAAATAAAACAAAAGCCTAACTCTTCGTGACTGCACCTGTAAAGTAAAACTGCCATTACTGCACTTTAAAGTAGACATGTATCATAAAGTGTACAGAAAGGAACTCTACTTGACATTCGTCGCATGCAACATTTTTATAGTGTCAATAACTTGCAGACGTTTCAATAAACCTTTTACTACGGAGTATGGAATAAATTTACGTAGATACAGAAGTTATTGGAATACGATCATTCTTTGATTATAATACGGTGAGGAAGACGTATTGGGTAGGTGCTATATTTCCTACATATTTACTTTTATATGCAGGATATGTGGGGTATATTCGCTTCTGGAAATGTGTCAGTTAGTCAATTTTATTAAGGCATATTTTCTTAGTCGATATAAGGGTAAACTTTATGAGGATTGTAAGTATACTGCGTAACGTAAATGAGAATTTTAAGCATGAGATGATTGCTGAGTAAACTTTTTTTGGGTTTAATTTTGGGGACAAGTAAAGAAGTATTGTGTTTTGCGGTTTCAGGATGGTATCCAGTTTAGGAAATAGGCTCTTCCCTTACAATAAGGGACCCATAACTGACGAAAACTGGATGTTCATGATATATTTAAGCATCACTGTCTATCCATTTTAAGGACCTATTATAACGCGTATTATGTTATTAACTAAAATCACGGTTTACTCACGCATATATTAATAGATAAAAGCTGCTCATAATGAAGAGTCCCTCTAAGACTCGAAACTATAATTATATACGTGAGTAAACCGTGATTTTTTAGTTAATTTTAATTTAGTATGTCTCACGATAGTTATTATAAAAACGCGTGTTGTAAATTATGTAAACACACAACAGCTTCATGACACCTAAAAATTCTAAAATCTAATAATACTTTGCTAAAACGGGATCGAACCCAGGGTCTTGCACTCATCAGGCTGTGCTTTGTATGTAGTGTATGGGGAAAAGTTTGTAAATAATATTAAGTAATTGTAGCTCCAGTTGCTGTGTCTGGGTACTGGGTAGGGAAGTTGGTTCCCAGGGGAGTTCCTCGTTAGATACCGTCTCATAGGGAGGCTTTCCTCGCACCACATTTGTTACCGTTTTGGAAAATATTTTCTACATATATTCCAGTCTCCAGAATGCTAGCATTCTTTGTATAAAGATTGTCATTTTCTAGACTTATTTGTATAAAGATTGTTTCGTGGACGAATGAGTGGAGATTGTCGATCTAACTTTGGGTTCAAATCTCGGGTAATGCAGATAAATTGCTTATGTGTTCTGCGTATCTCTTGACTTTTTATTTTATTTTATACGGATTCTGAAATAAGATTCGATATATTTCAATAAATTCATCGCTATTTTGCATAGATATTTTTAAGCCCCAAAATACAAGTGTGAACCTCTATAATACCAACCACAGAGTTATTGACATTTTAGTAAGCCGATATTTTACTGAAAATATAATAAAAAATAATATCATAAAAGGAGCGTATGGAACAACGCGATGTCAATTTCAGTGATGGATGCCTGTAAACTGATGTATCCACGTGGATCGTGTTTACTATACAGTATGTATGTGTGTTTATATGTCAATATATGTATTACTTGCATTCAATGTGAATGTACGGAGAACATACGATGTTATTATGATAAGTATTGTTTAAAGTTCAAGAGCGAGATAGAGTTATGGATGTTTGTTTTGGTAAATAAGGTTTCATATAACATTATAAGGTTCAAATTTTTGGTTAAATTATAATATAAGCATAATTTGATGTATTTTTCCTAACAATGTATGGTATATTCAATGTATGGCTATATGCTCGATACTCGACACCTACCACCGCTTCAGAAATTCGGGTACCTAAATGTAAAATTTAACATACATTCATAACCTCAAGTCTGTCTCCCATGGAGGTAGGCGGAGACAATGGAACACCAAATGCTACGAATCTTACACACCTTTTTCACTTCATCAATAGTCATCAGACTTTTAATAATAATATAAATTATTTAACTTATTCATAGCAGAATACGAAAGTATATGAATACCGTACATAAAAAGTATAAGTAAGTGCACTCTTTTATCCTTCACTTTTATGGTCCCAAAGGACGTCAGTTCAACCGAAGAAACGTCAGATGACTTAATAAACATAATAAATAGAGATCACCTAGAGAAATAAACTCTATGTTACTACAAATTAAAACCGTTTAAAATAAGGATACATTCAACACAAAGCTCTCTAAATATTAATCATAAAGTCGAGTTTTAAGTGTACTTTAATTTAGCGGGAGCGTATGTATGTACTTTGTTCACATCGAGTCACGTACGGCATTTAGTAAAATAATGCTGACACAAAGGTGAATGACCCTTTCCATACTTTAAGACCTCTATTAATATAATACGTTCTAGTTAAAAATAATGAGATAGGTCTTGATTTAATTTTAGCTAAACCTAGAATTTTAGGTCTCTGTTATGTCCGAATGGCTGGGTTGAGGTGAAGGTACTGTGATACGTGGACTCTTGTAGTCTTTGGGTGAAGGGTATTTCGACAGTTATTATAATGCATTGCATCTATGATTTTGTTATTTTTGGAATATATTTATTGGCTTATAGATAGGTAATTTAGTAATGAATCTGCAGCTCAGCAGTTTTAATAAGAAGCTTGGATAACAGTTCGAGACCAAATAGCAGGCCTTTTTGCAGTTTTATTATTATTTATAACCAGACCTCCATTCGGTTGATTTTCTTTAATTGAAAAAGTTTAATTAAGTTGACTTCAATGTAAATATTTGTTTTCGTTTTTGTCATGTAGTAACGTGACGAATTTCAAGGTCGAGCACATCATCAATATATTTTTCGAAGTTTCGAAATAGTCTAGTAATTGGCTCAGTAGTGGCAAGAAATAGGTGATAAAATGCAGGTCACTTATCACTTTTTCCCCTCTCCTATCCTAATATTTCACACTAATACAGATAATTCTTCCACAGCTACCCATCCTGCTCGGGAGCCATAGCTCCAGGGTTGGCTGCGGACATGCACTTCAAGGACGACGTGATCGCCTTCATCGGACCAGCCTGTGCCTTCGCCCTGGAGCCCGTCGCCAGGCTGGCAGCCTACTGGAACACACCCATCATCACTGGGATGGGAGACCAAGTAAGTAACATCGAGAGATTATCTAAAAACTTCGATGTGAGATTCAAGTATTAGAAAGATGAGAATATCGATACGACATTCAAACCTTCAAGAAAAGAGCGTACGGTACAAAGGGGGAATAGAATTCAAGGGGTGAATAGATACAGGATTGTCTATTCACCCCGTTTTACTACTCCTTTTAAAAGGCCGGCAACGCGCCTGTGTCTCCGGGCGGTTGTCCATGGGCGGCGCTAATCGCTTACTATCAGGTGACTCGTCTACCCGTTTGCCATCTATTCCATAAAAATAGTATTTGTGGAAGTATTTAAGGAGTCGATGATAACAGCGAATATCTCACGAAAATATAAATAACAGTGATGCTATTTGTTTGTCCTTTACGTTCGCAATTTTTCAATTTTGTCTATTTCATTGCATTCGATCGGTCTCGAGCGTACATAACAAATCTTTGCGAGACGCGTTCATAAGTTTTGGTCATAAAAATGCTGAAAATATCCAAAGTACTCTAAAAACGGTGTATAATCCATAAGCCAGTTGGCTTGCAGAAATATATTTTTAGTACCTACGTGTCGACATATGAAGTGAAGCCGGCTATAAATAGACTGCCTAATCTTTTCTTAGCCACGCGACCAACACTCGTCTAGCCCTTTTCTACGAGTACACTATTTAGGATTAACTACGAAGAAAAATGGTCTTAGAAAAAAATATTGATTGTGTTATATTTTTTTTTATCACATATTTTATTCGTCTCAACATTCAACCCCGTAACTTGCACCTATAAACCTTATCGATTAGAGACGCCATTCAGTGAGTATAATTTAATTGAAATCAGTTTGAAAAATAAAAACTGAAATAAAAATGATAAATGCTAAAACAAACTGAATTGTAATAACGTTGTCTTAGAAGGCCAGCCATTATAGAGGTGCAGCATGAATAATTCAGTAAATCACACTAATTGCTCTGGCAAATCCCTGCAAAAATAATGTTCTATAAACAAGCACTTAGTTGAATAGTGCTTAATTGTTATTCGTAGCAATGCTACGTACGTGGCGTAGCGCGTAGCACGTAGCAACGTAGCGGCGTAGCTGCGTAGGCGTAGTTAGCTGACTTGTTTTATTAGTCGTATTATTTATTACGTACTATTTCGAGTAGTTGGCTTTATTAATTCGATTATGAGTTGTGTAGGGTTTAATGTAATGTACGCACATACATAGATATGTAACTTTAGGTACATGAGTTATTGAGTATATATGGTGTTGCTACGCTTAAAATTTGAACAGAGCTACCGTGCAGATCAATCGTCCTCAAGTCAAGCTGTGTTTACCACAGGCTGGCTTGGGTATTGTGTCCTTGAGATTTCAGATTTGTTATTTGCGTTTAGATTTAGAGTGTTGACTAAGGTCTAAGAAAAAGTTCACGACACTGTGATCCGCTGGTGAAATGTTTCTATTGACCTTGCCTGACGTGTTATATAAGAAAACATAATAAAATAAACAAACAAGCATGATTTATATTATATAGGTATACAAACACTCATGTTTACAATTGATGAGAGTTTTCCTGAAACTGTGAAAGAGAGCGTGGTCGGTATACTGAATAGTTCGATCAAGTACGGTCGCGAACAAAAGTCTACGATGACTTGGTAATCGTCCTTAACTTACAATATTTCCTTGATCAACATTTTTCGAAGTTTCTCTGAAATTGATCTTAAAGTAGGCGTTATACAGGGAACAATGTTGGTTTGTGGGTGGAAAGCATTAAGCAGGTTTCAAAAGTTTTGATTTTTGTTGGTTTACCTCCATTGATTGGTGAGTGATTTATACATGATTATGTACACAAGATACTCACTAGTGAACTTTTAATCACCCATCGAAGGTATAAAGTTCATTTGTTGAAAGCGTGACTTTTGAATATGGAGGCTTTTACATACATATTTGTATTATTCAAATTTTCAGTTCAGGATATAAAGTGCATTTTGATTGTATGTATTGTTCAATGGTTTCGTATTTGACACTGTAACGGGTTACTTTTAGTGTGGCCTGAACAGTGAACATATGTAATTGGATAATTTGACAATGGCATTAACAATGGCGTTTGGCGTTAGGCGATAGCTCAGGTGGCGGTAAATCAAAGAGATTAAGGCGATAATTAATGCGTAGTTAAAATACATTTGTAAATCATTTCAAATGTGATCTACAGATTAAAACCTTCTCGGTAGATATACAGTAAATACTTGTATAATTTATGTATGTTGTCTGTATTCTTAGTCGAATGTTATACGGCACGACTGCGACTCTATTGTTATGCATAGGACACAAATCCAGTCTCTTAACATTGAAATTGTTTCTTTTACGAGCATATCTCTTGAAAAGATTACTATTTACCTAATCCGACAATCAAATATATGACTAGGTTATGTTTTGTATATTTTATTTCATGTAGTGTACCGTTTGAGTCTAGATGATTTATTTGAGAAATATTTCACAAGTCCACCCATAGTTAGATCCTCTCCTTTGTTACGCAAAACTCAATGTGAAGATCAGATTTATTTCAAAAAATATGCTGGTTTGTCTCAAATGATAAGTAGAAAATAATGTTTTCCATTTTCAGTAGTCTTCAATTAATTAACTTTAACATGTATACCGAGGAAAACTAAGTAAATCTAAGTTAACGTGAAGTTATTACGTGCGAGTTAAGTAAGTTAAGTTTAGTGGAACAGCTAACATCAAGTTAGGGAGGGCTAACTTGTAAATAACCAGTACGTTCTATTGTTTGTTTTCTCCCAAACCTTGGTGGAGCCTTAATTCTGAGAACTTTATATTTTGTTACGTAAAAATGTGGGAACAGTTGACTACTAGTAATTTATAGGTAAAATTGAAATTGTAGTATAAATATGAAAAGAAAAGTTGCCATTGTTTTGATAACAAAGTTGATGCTATACACATATTGAATTATGAACGAACGTAGGAATTTGAATATGTATGTCCAATAATTTAACCATTTTAATCTAAATGTTGGTTAAAAGTTCACGCATGTAGAAAATACTTAACATTAACCATTAGACAATAAAGATCGATAACACATAATAAAATAACGTGTCATTAAAAAGTAGCAAGTCACGATCTAAGGAGATAACGAATCGAAAATCAAATTAGAATCTTATTTTCTGATATCGAAAGTTCATATCAAATTGCGACCACTCCGATAGCCATCCGATGCAGACTTATAAAGCTAATAGAAAGCCTTATCTTGACACCTCTGACCTTATGATCTGTCAGACCGTTCACTCTTTACTTAGCCTTTCAAGGTATAGACCTTCATAGAGGCTAATGGGTTTATCAATCAATATTCAAGTTCAAAACTTATTAACCTGAGATGTCAATGCAAATATTGATTTGATATCTTAAAAAGATTATGCTATCAACCATTATTATCATTTGATATACCCAAAATTCATTCACTAAAATGTGTATAGAATTTTTCGATTCTATAAGTTTTTAAATTAAAATAAACTAGAGTTTCTAATTTCGATAAAAATGGATTCGTAATACAATTATTATTTTTTATTTCGAAACGAAACTAGTTGAGATTAAAATAAAAATAAATTTCGGAGTGCTTTTTTGAAACATATTTTCTTTGTAAATTGTAAAGTATTTTATAAAAGGCTGCCAGTAATCTGAAGTTTTATAATGTTTTCTCAACTTTCTAATGTATGGATCCGTTCAATCTTTGTAGAAGCGTTGTAGACCACTTTTTTATTATTAATGATAAAATGAAAGAAAGTTACATTAAATCGGGCGACTTCGTTAAGGTTCAGGTCCTCTGAAAAAGAGAAGTCGTGTTAAAATGTTGTTTTATTATTGTTTTTATTTTCAATTTATACGAGCAAAACAATGTACTTAACATATTTTTTCACATTGAAGATATTGAAGATTAACTTTTTTGTGTGCAAACCACTAATCAAAATTTTATTATTTATTTTAACAACTAGCTTTTGCCCGCGACTTCGTTCGCGTGGAATAGTGACTTCCGGCAAATTTTTGGTTTTAATAACATAGTTCCCGATCTCGCGGGATCTCTTCAAAAATGAGATGTGGAAGATATTCCAGGGAACTCTTCAAAAATCAACATGATGAGCTCTGCGTTTGAATTTAATAGATGTATACTCACTTAGGGCATTGAAAAAATAGTTTAAAAACGGACTTAAACTAACTTAAAACTAATGGCGCAGTCGGGTAAAAAGAAACTATATTACAACCTATCCTCTATGCTATAATAATCAAGCTTAAACTAAATAATTTAAAAGAAACGACTTAAATCTAATCTAATTAATTTATAAATTAGACTTACAATTTTATTAAAAAAACTAACTACAGTAACTACTAATAATCGATATCAAACTAAACCTACGTTAAATAGTTTAACCAGAAAACCAGGAAAACCCAACAAATAAACTTATTAATTGACAAATACAACGAAACCAATTTAGAATATACGAAACAGCAGGACCACTACAGACAAATAATCATACGACTGATAATACACTTTTTCTACGATAGTACCGAAGCGCTCGGCCGATACCCAACCAAATGAATGTAACGAAACCATAGCGCGATCTATTTCGATCCCAACGCCATCTATCGAGGATAAAGACAACTTGGATTATTTATTTATACTCCGTTCGGGCATTTTCTTTGTACTAAAAGTTTAATTATATTGATATTATTTTTTTCATACCTTTTTACTATTTATTTACTTTTTTTCGATGAATTAAAACAATAACATGAACCGAAGTCGTGTAACGATCGACATAGAATTATCTATAAATAATTTATTTCTTATTTTTATTTTCTATGTCCTTTCTAAGGTTCTAAACTATATCTGTACCAAATTTCAACCAAATCCGTCAAATAGTTGCGGAGATTAATGGTATAAGCATAGAATGTTCGACGTGATTCTTTAATTTGACATAACTTTTTTATTTATGAACCGATTGACATGAAACAAACATTAAATGTAAATTTAAGCATCCCACAATATATTCGTGAAAACCGCATCCAACTCGGATCAGCCGTTTCTGAGATTAGCGCGCATAGACAAACAGACAAACAGACAAAAAAAAAGTTAATTACATCGACATAACAATAACCCCTGCTATTTTTTTTATTTTTATTTTCAATGTACAGACAGCACTTTTCTACGATTTTATTATATGTATATAGAATAGAAGATTACGGACGGACCCGGGTACGTCCTAAAACTGCGACCAGCCACCGAGGAATGGGCAGCAGCATTCTCAAAATTTATCGGTGACCTAACTGCGATCCCCAAGCCGCCTGCCAAGCGTGGGGATTATGGCAACCCCCCCCCTTTCACTATGAGCGACAACAAAATTACACGGCCCCCAGTCCCCGGCAGCTCCGCTATTCCTGATCTAGGTAGCGGATCAGGTAACGGCGGAGCAGGGGGTGCTAAGAATCCCCGGCAGAGAAAGCGCTACCACCCCCGACGAACTTTGGCCCTGGCAACGCACAACATCCGCACACTGCGGACTGATGAGAAGATTGTCGAGCTGGAGGAAGAATTGAGCAAAATGCGGTGGGACATCTTGGGACTATCTGAAATCCGAAGAGAGGGTCAGGATACGATAATCCTAGATTCCGGCAACTTGCTCTTCTTCCGGGAAGGAGACCGTAAATCCCAGGGTGGTGTCGGATTTCTCGTCCGCAAGTCTCTCGTCAACAACGTGTGTGAGGTCGACAGTGTGTCGAACAGGGTAGCGTACCTTATACTCAGAATATCTAACCGGTATTCGCTGAAGGTCATACAGGTATATGCGCCGACCTCGACACATTGTGACGACGAAGTAGAGGCTCTGTATGAGGAAATTTCAAAAGCCATACACTCCTCCGAAACACACTTCACCGTTGTGATGGGGGATTTCAATGCAAAGGTGGGCACACGGAATAGCGATGAGTTGAGAATAGGGCCATTTGGATATGGGCAGCGAAACCATCGGGGCCAGCGGCTGGTCGACTTTATGGAGAGGGAGAGACTCTATTTGATGAACTCCTTCTTCCAGAAGCGACCGGCCAAGAAGTGGACATGGATAAGCCCTGATGGTTCTACCAAAAATGAGATCGACTTCATCATGGCGACCGAAAGACGTATATTCAGTGATGTCTCTGTGATAGCGAAGGTGAAAACCGGTAGCGATCACCGTATTGTCAGGGGCACACTGAACATCAATGTAAAACTAGAGCGGTCACGCCTGGTGAAGTCCACGCTCCGCCCTGGACGTGCCCAGATCCAAAACCCCGAGCAGTTCCAACTCCAACTGCAAAATCGCTTCCAGTGTCTAGCTGATTGTGGAAACGTGGACGAGATAAATAATGGGTTGGTGGAAACTGTCCGAGCAGTGGGGTCAGACTTCTTCAAGACCCCCGCCGAAACAGGCCCCAAAAGCTCTCCGACGGAACCTTAAAACTTCTTAAGGATCGTAGCGAGATGAGGCTGCAGTCTTCAGACGATATGTCTGAATACGGCAAGCTCAATAGACGAATCTCGAAATACATGCGACGTGACCTGCGGGCCTATAACGCCGCAAGAGTCAGAGACTTAATTGAGCGAAACAAGGGCTCAAAAGTCTTCGCAAAGAATTCGTCTGTTGGGCAAAGCCAAATGACGAGGCTGAAGACCGAGGATGGCAGCGTCATCTCGTCGAAGTCCGAGATCCTCGGAGAGCTCGAGAGGTTTTACGGACAGTTATACACCTCAACACGGCAACCCATCGTCGGTACAGCTCGGGACCCAAGAGCTAAACTGACGCGGCACTACACTGAGGATATCCCAGACATCAGCCTGTACGAGATTAGGATGGCTCTCAAACAGCTTAAAAACAACAAGGCGCCGGGCGATGACGGAATCACGTCGGAACTTCTGCGAGCGGGTGGAAAACCGATACTTTTAGTCCTCCAGAAGCTATTCAATTCCGTCATACTCGAGGGAACCACGCCGGTAGCATGGCAACGGAGTGTGGTGGTTCTGTTCTTTAAAAAAGGCGACAACTGTCTGCTAAAGAACTACAGACCTATCTCACTTCTGAGCCATGTGTATAAGCTGTTTTCGAGGGTCATCACGAACCGTCTCGAACGCAGGCTTGATGACTTCCAGCCTCCCGAACAAGCCGGATTCCGAAAAGGTTTCAGTACCATAGACCACATTCATACGCTGCGGCAGATTATACAGAAGACCGAGGAGTATAACTTGCCACTATGCTTGGCGTTTGTGGACTATGAGAAAGCCTTCGATTCAATCGAAACCTGGGCGGTGCTGCAGTCTCTCCAGCGGTGCCACATCGACTATAGATACATCGAGGTTTTGAAGTGTTTGTATAACAACGCCACCATGCGCATCCGACTCCAGGAAGAGACTACGAGGCCAATCCAGTTGCGGAAGGGCGTGAGACAGGGAGACGTTATATCTCCGAAACTGTTCACGAACGCACTGGAGGACGTTTTTAAGCTCTTGGACTGGAGCGGACGCGGCATCAACATTAATGGCGAATACATCACTCATCTCCGTTTCGCCGATGACATAGTCGTAATGGCAGAGTCGCTGGAAGAGCTGAACACCATGCTCAGCGACCTCAATACCGTTTCCCAACAGGTGGGCCTTAAAATGAACATGGACAAGACGAAAATCATGTCAAATGTCCATGTTGCACCTATACCGGTTGTCGTTGGGAACGATATACTCGAAGTTGTAGACCACTACACATACCTGGGTCAGATCATCCAGCTAGGTAGGTCCAACTTCGAGAAAGAGGTCGCTCGAAGAATCCAACTCGGATGGGCAGCATTTGGGAAGTTGCATGAAGTCTTCTCGTCAAAAATCCTGCAGTGTCTGAAGACCAGGATGTACAACCAGTGTGTGTTGCCAGTGATGACGTACGGTACCGAGACATGGTCCCTAACTGCTGGCCTTTTAGAAAGGCTCAGAGTCGCCCAGCGCGCGATGGAGAGAGCTATGCTCGGAGTATCTTTGCGCGACAAAATCCGAAATATGGAAATTCGCCAAAGAACAAGAGTTACAGACATAGCTCTCAAAATATGCAGGCTGAAGTGGCAATGGGCAGGCCACGTCGCTCGGAGGACTGATGGCCGCTGGGCCAGGAAGGTGACTGAGTGGCGACCGCGGACCGGAACTGGGCAGACCTCCCACTAGGTGAACCGACGACATCGTCAGAGTGGTGGCGAGCCAGTGGATGCAGGGGGGAGGCCTTTGTTCAGCAGTGGACGTCTCTCGGCTGATGATGATGATGATGAGAATAGAAGATAATATACTAGTGCCACTAATTTAATCAAACACACTCTTGGTAAGACATATACTTTTATAGCCGTCACGTTTCTACTTAAGAGAGAAAAATAACATAATTTAGACTCTCTCAACGAGTAAATAAAGAACGTTTTTAATTTGAGATTTTAAAGTAATCTCACGTGCTAACCATCTCTTAAGACGTCGTATTTAACCATCATTGTAATTAAATTCTTCTAATGATTAGTCTCTAAGGAAAGTCTGAGGTTAAGGGCACGGCCATCTGTTCAGTAATTACAGATTAAGTCCGTGATTCGTTAGTAATGGACGGAACAATTAGAAATACCTCGGGGTACATTGGAGCGTAAAGGTCACTAAGGGCCTGTTTCACAGCGTCTGGATCATGAAGCAAATACAAAGAGATGTCGTAACTAGATTTTGACTTCACAGTTGGCGCGGTGGCTGGGCAACTGGCCGCCGTGTAACGTGTCGCGGGTTAGACACAGAACAACTCTTTGTGTTATCCACAGATTGTTGTTCCGGGTCTGGATGTCATGTAAACGCACCCATGGCACAGGGGAAAATCCTAACGTGGGGCAAAGTTTTTTTTTAAAAGACTTCATTGTAACATAATTTTTCGCACTTTACGAGGAGCGCGAGATATTACAAATCACGCCCCTCTTTATTTTCCAACATGCGGTCCCATATTAAAAACCCGTTGCCAATTGTCCACATTTTAATGTACTATTTTCTGAGCGCTTACTACCTATCTACACCTTTTAAATATCATTGGGCAGGATCCATTTGTTTTGTCAAGTGCACAATCACATTATGTCATCTCTTCTTTGTACTTACTTCATAGCCGCTACGTACCAGATAAACGTAATTTGTATGAGCTATCTGTCACATAAGTTTATCGGATACTTATATGAAACAGGCGTTAGGTAGGTAAGTGTTTTGTGTCGCTGCGACGCTTTTTAAGAGCTGAGAGCGATAAAATCTTGCTCGTTATTCTCAGGTGCCTAAACAGAGCCTGTTGTACAGTCTCTCCCTTAGAGTGCCATTGCTACAAGACCCAGAACTTTTTACCGAAAATCAGGCTCAATTTCAGAGTGTAAGAAAACAGCTTTATTTTATTGAGTAGCTGTGACCTGGCAAGTAATGGTTGGATTTCAAGTGTTCGTAAGTTTTCTGTTAGTCGTTTGGGTTTTAGGTGTATTTTAGGCTCTTGGATCTAATAATAGAACTACGAAAAAAAAAAAATACGCGTAACTTTCACTTTAGGGGAAATGAATGCCTGATCCGGAGCTTCGGATTATTTAGCGGGTTTATCGGGGCTCCGGCTCGAAAAGCAGGAGTAGGTACAGGGTGGTTTTAGTCAGTAAGAGTCTGACAATCCCGCTTGCCTCTCCCAAGGCGAGAGAAATCATTGGATGATTTTCCACCCTTAAAAAGGGGAAGTGTATGAAGACTTTATATACAACGACGTTTTAAGTAAATTATTGCATATTGCATTATTCATTCAGACCTTTGTCCGGCAGTGGGACGATCATGGCTAAAAATAAAATGAAAAATTACATTCGGAGTATGTGGACAGTCCTATAATGTTCCTTTTACTCCCAAATCCCCTGACCTTTTATTTTATCTCTTTGTTTTACGAGTAAACACCGGTTTAATTTCAATTGTTATCTTGCTTTTGTCGTGATTCCGCTCTTTGTTAGAAGTCGCGACGACTGTTACTTTGCGATAAACCATTTGATAATTATTAATATTAAAAATTATTAAATTGTTCATTTACCTGTTCGGTTTATTTTAACTGTAGGTAAAGCTTTCTCGTAAAATTGTCAGGACCAGATTTTGTTATTTATACTTTGGTAATAATTATTTGTTTGTCGTAAAAAGCTTTGAATTATTGTAGTAACAGAAGCGACTAAACATTATACCTAATTATGATATTTATGTACTAGCTGTTGCCCGCGACTTCGTTCGCGTAGAATAATGATTTCTGACAAAATTTGGGTATCATTTACCAGCTAAAATTTACATTTCCTCTAAAATTAAAGTAACCTAAGTTGCTCCTTAGTAACATAAGCTACCTGCTAATAAACCTCTAGTCAAAATTGGTCCAGCCATTTCAGACATTCAGACAGACAACGCGAAAAGTGGTTTAATTTGATTTGATTTTACAAAAAAATAAAAAATAATTGTTTCTGGTATATGTATCGTATATGTATATTACATATTCATATAGTAAAAAGGTTATTTCAATATGACAAACAGACACTCCAATGTAATTTATTAGTCTAGAAATTTAACTATGTAACCTGTATTACCTGTACAATGTACTTTTTATGTAGATAATACTTCATGTCTTTGATCCATAGGTCGTAATAAAAATAAATAACTAACAATTCACTAACGATCCCTTTTTTCTGCGATTTTGCAAAAGCTACCTAAAACCCTTTTTTAACTATGTGAACGTAATTGGTATAAAAAGTCACTTTTTCATATGACATAATGCTTGATCCTTTTTTCTGTCCGTGATCTGATTCTCAAACGAATATTACAAGTTAAGGACCTTTTTCCAAATTAATTATCAATTTATTAACCCTTGGTCTATTGGGTTTGTCGAGTAAATAAGTGACGGTCACGTACACAAGTTCAAGACCCTTTTTATTGTATTTACAATTATTATTTTACTGTTTGATGTTATTTACTGTAACTTTGAATGATGTGTTGTGTTTATTTCATAATTTAGAACTGTATTATTAAGCTTATTTTTTTTAAACGTTGTTTCGCTCTAGGATTTTCTCCTGTGTGGTGAGTGCGTTTACAAACGTACAAGTTCATTTACATGACACTCAGACCCGAAACAACTATTTGTGGATCACATAAAGAGTATATATTACTAACAATACTAGCTTCTGCCAGTATCAGTATCCTATCACCCAAGTCAGCTCGTACCTTGTCTGTAAACCAAATTTCATCAAAATCCGTTCAATAATTTCAGCAAGCAATGATTGACGGACAAATCCAAACAAACAAACGTTCACATTTACAATATTAGTGTGGTTTCTCCCTAAAATATTGCACTATCTACAAGAGTGAAGATGAGAGTGGAATCTAGAACCTCTATAAAATAAATCGTGCGAAACCGTCGATTGATTCCTAAAATCCTTTTGGAACTACGCCTACACACTCCGTCGTCCTAGACGGTATTCAAATATATCATACAAGATCGAACATACTGTATAATCATGTTTCTACTAACACAGCTCTATTTTAGAACATAATATTTTAATAACAACCCAATGTTGACGTGTTTGAACAGAAATTTCCGTGTTTCTTAGTATTAAATTGTAGTAGTTTCTGAATTTGCTAGCGTATTTGTCGTCAACTCGGGTATTGTGTGTTGAAGGGAAGGAGTTTATTATTGTGGTTTGTTTTGAAGGCTTATTTAATGTTATTGTTGTCGTAGTAACAAGAGAATATTTTGAAAGTGGACTCAAAGAAAGCAAAGGCACTCAAATGAAGTGAGGTTAGCGGAGACCCAATTACCGATCTTCCCGATTCCCCAACAATCCTTATTCCTAATCCCTAAAAGGCCGGTAATGCACTTGTAATGCCTCTGGTGTTTTGGGTGTCCATAGGCGATTGTTTACTATAAGGTGATCCGTCTGCTCGTTTACAGGCTTATACCATAAAAAAACGTGTTTGCTTTTTTGGATTCATAATTCAAACATCTTTCCCGCTCATTGATTGTCGAGCATATTCGTTTTTTTTTTCGAACGCATGTTGATCGAGATTGAAAAGTAATAGTGATGGGCATTTTATCAGAGTGTATCGAGTACTGAAGTATCGAGTGACGCATAGACCCTTATGGTCAAGGGTACAAAGAAATCAGGGAGAGAGCTCGGGCGAACTTGGCATTGACGGGGAATGTGATTGGATTGCAGTGTAATGAGCCAGGGAACGATGTGGTACGGTTTAGTAGTCCCTTCTCTATTTTAGTGAAATCTGTTGTTTATCTGTGAGGTAGAGAGATTGATTTGGTAGCGAATGAGTTTAGATGTGCCGGTTTAGTGATGTTCTTGTTTTATTTACTGTGTTATTCATTGTTTATTTTTGTTTGTTGTTTCGTTTTATTTTCTTGAACCATTGTTTTCTAAGTATAATTCGTAGAAAGTATATGTAATCTATTTGGTTTATTCTTAGATCCAACGTACAGTTCAGTTATTTCGAACAACCAGATGCTGAATGAGTAAAGATCAAAGATATCCAGTGCAATAACAATTTGAATTTCAAATGTTCACTCAGAACTAAAGTCGGAACATAAAAATTTCAAGCAATATCTGCCTGCTCGCCTCAACGTTTACAGCAAAGGACATTTAGGCTACCTCGAAATAAATTAATAAAACCGTGTTGCCCGCAGCTGGGGTGTCATTTGTCAAAATAAGGTACTGTAAGCACACATTGTCAGCCCTATATCACGGTGACTGACATCCTCCTAACTGCCTCCGTTCACCCACAAACAAATTAACTTCCAAAATTCCAACATAAATCAGACGCTTTGCATAATGATTGCTATAAGAACTTATTTAATATTTTAAAAAGTTTAAAATGAGCGTCTCTGGCCAGCAGCAACTGGCATCCATTTTGTTTTTTGAACATCTGGCTTCTAAATTCAAAGTAAATGTTTCAAATTAGAATGTCAACGTTTTATTTAGGTGTGTATTTTAAATATTTTGTAGATGTTTGTTGTTGATTGTAATTTAAAATTAAGTTTTAAGTAATTTTAAATTATGTTGTAGACTTTTCTCTTACGTTCATAAAATGATATAATTTCCATATAAATTAATTTTAATCTGTGTTCCAAATTATATGTAATCTTAAACAGCAAAAAAATTATCAGCCTTACAGTGCGTATAAACCTGCACTGTTCAAATTCAGGCACTACGTAATCTTTAACAAAAATCGATCACAAATAAAATAAGTCATAAAACAGAGTTTCAAGAATTCATTACAATTTACAACCTCACCTTTCTTTGTAAACAAGAAATCAGCAGTAAATTCGATACATAAAACCTTTTTAAAGCACTGAGCTAAAAAGTACCTCGACATAAGTATCTACTTACTTTTCATTAAAATGCATTGGGGGCTAACCAAACACATTTAAATATAGGCCACTGAAATTCAGACCGAAATACATACATAGATTATGGCTACGGTGAAACCCTTTCATGAAATGTATGAAAGCGAAATCATGTAATTCCTGGTCATGAAATATGAATGGCTTTGCTAATGATGTCCGAGAAATCATACATTTGTATGAGATGGTGTATGGTCATTCGGTTAATGATTGTCATTAGCGATAGTTTGTAATTTTGTGACCATGTATCGTTGTTATTTTCCTTATCCTGTTTGTGAGATATGTTTGTGTCAAAGGGACTATCAATTTGATGTCCTTAAAGTATGTTAAACATGTGTATCGTCCTTCAAATTTATTTATTGTGAAGTAGCGGGGTAATTTCAAAAAAAAATCACAAACGTAAACGATGTCATTATCCTTAACCAAAAGTTAACAATTCTGCCAATTGATAAACAAAATTTGATGTCAATCCTTCGACGGCACAGTTGGTGCGGTGGCTGGGCAACTGGCTGCCGCGCTACGGGTTCGATTTCCGCACGGAGCAACTCTTTGTGTGATCCACAAATTGTTGTTTCGGGTCTAGGTGTGAATGAACTTGTATAAACGCACCCACGACACAGGAGTTAAGGCGGGGCAACGTTTAAAAAAAAAAATTAAGCCGTGCCACTGCTCTCAACCAATCCAATAAAAAATAAGGATGATAATTAGATATCACGATGCTTAATAACGCAGGGGCATAATTATTTGTTAAATAAAAGTTAAAGTTTTTTGAAGAAACACCCCCACTGCAGTTGTATGAAATATTTTTCGTAAATATACATATAATACCAGACTTACTTCATTTAATGTCCTGCTTGTGTCCTCTAGTTGGCAGAGAGCGTCCATATAAGTCCTCCATCTGCATCGACCTTGAAAATATTCCGGTGAAAATGTTAAAAGCATTAAGTAATAATATTTATTTCACATTTGTTCCATTAAAATAGCAGAGTAGAGGATTTTTCAATTACTTATATTTATTTTTTATTTAAAAAAACGTTGCCCCACACTAGGATTTTTTCCTGTGTTGTGGGTGCGTTTACAAACATACAAGTTCACATACACATGACACTCAGATCCGAAATACACACAGAGTTGCTCCGTGCGGGAATCGTACCCACTACACGTTGCGCGGCAGCCGGTTACCCAGCCACCACACCAACCGTGCAGTCATAGTAATGTACATATTATTATATTTATTCAACATATAATACTAAATTACATCCACATATTGTGTTGCTCAAGGTCTTTGCTACAATCAAAAAATATTTTAACCAAAGATATTGCTACAATGTATAATAGAAGTTTGTGTACGAAATCTGTGCAGAACAATAACACGAGCAATTAAATAAATTATGCTTTCTGCTCCCAGGAGCAAAACAATAAGGCCAGTGCAGACAAGAGACTTTTCGACTGACTTGACTGACTCGACTCGACTGCTTTACAGGGTATCGCTTGAGTAATTCTGTATAGTTTAAGGACCTATACATACATTAACATCTCGTGACACTTTACTGCTGGACTAATACGACTCCTGTACAAGGTTTTCTATAATTTTCATGCTTAGCACCTGGTTTTTTTAAGGGAGGCCAATCATCCAATGACTTCTCCCGCTTTGGGCGAGGCGAGAGGGAGTGTCGGACTCTTGCTGACTAAAAAACACCGGACCCCTGGATAGGAGATCGCAGTTGCCCGGTTTCTATCAAATGTGTAGTTCCTTAGTTGACTTTTAATACAACTGTTGAAAGAAAAGGTGGTAACGAAAGTATTCTACTTTGCTATCACCGCACGGTTTAAGTGAAATGATCTTTATCGTTTTTTTTATGGTATAAGCCGGTGAACTACCCGACGAATCACCTGGTGGTAAGCAATCGCCGCCGCCTATGGACTCCCGAAATACCAGAGGCGCTACAAGTGCATTGCCGGCCTTTTGGGAAATTTAAGGGTTGTTGGCGAATCAGGGAATGGGAAGATTGGAAAAGGGGGTAGAACCTCTTGTATCTTTAACTTTGACTTTGAACGTTTTTCTTCAAGTCCTTAGTTGATTATAGTCCTCAGCGAACAAGAGTCCCTCGTCTGCACCGGTTCTAATGCTCACGATGCGTTCACTTCAAAAGTTTTCAAGGAAACTTAATTAAAAGTACTTTTGAAGGCTCCCGTATTTGTATCTGTGCACACTTCAACTTACGACCTCCTTATTGTTTTCATTTTAATTAAAATATAATCCAAAGTTTATCGAATGGAATTAATTGTTCAAGTTTTTGTTTGTTCAAGACATTTGGAGAATATTGTAGAATTATCTTTTCTGTGTTAGTGATGATGTTAGATAAAATATACTGTGTAACTTTTATTTAAAGAACTAAAATAAAGTACACAGTAAATGAATAGTAACTCTCACTGTTCATTGCTTTTGATATTGCTGCTTTTGCTGTTTGATATATAAATACATATAAATATAAATCCCTCGATAGATTCTGATCACGGTGGCTAGGCTATTTAACGGGACTAGCCCACTATGCATGAAATATTCTAGGTACATGTGTGTGCAAACACAGGTGATTTATCTGAACCCGTTGGTATGGCAGACCGACACGACTGGAAAAGAGATCAAGAGCAGGACCAACGGCTATACATGCTTTTTGAGGTTTGGGGATATATAATTGTGTAACCTTAAATTAAAAACAATAATAAGGTTATGATGTTGTAGTTATATAGGAAGGAATAAAAAGGGGTCGATAGTAAAACATTAGAGAATTAATCGAACGACAATATATGGATATGTATATGACATATCCAAAAGGACGTTGACCTCATTAGTATATTAAAAAGGTCCAAATGAAAAGCACCCTCAATCGACGATACACATGAAGAAATCGATGAATATGGATGTAATAAAGATGTATGCCCAAATTGGGACATATGGAGTTTCCATTTAATGATATTTCAATAAAAAAATGACTGCGAAAAGTCAAAAAAACTCAATCAACAAAAGAAACCCTTACGATAACAAAATAAAGGTGCTAACAATACAAACAGCAACCGTAAATCCGTTGATTTAACATGTCAATAAGGCATTCTCAACCGAGTAAACATTGTAGTAAGATCTATTTTCTATTGGGATTTACGATGTATATCACGTTTCGTGTCTGTAGTATTTTTTCACGTTGCTTGGCAAATAAGCTTCCTTATTGGACCTGGTTACCTTCGTCGTGGACGTGATTAAAGGCGGTGAACGACATATATTTTATTTTGTCTCCTTTCGTAAAGAATTCTTATTGGTTTTATTCGCGACGGGATTTGAATGAGATTGTCTTTTTGTTTGTTTCTCTATATTGTTGATTTGCTTCATCGAATGTGTATAGGTCCCTTCTGAGCTATAGATCTATTGTCTTATTGTACGTTTTGAACTTTGATTGCGACTTTTTTGTACAAGGTTAACGAACTGAGTCCACCCTCATAGAGATAGAGGTCTACCTACCCAATCTTTGTTGGGAATAGCGTGATACTATCTTTTTATTTCTACGAAGC
This sequence comes from Spodoptera frugiperda, assembly GCF_023101765.2. Taxonomy (NCBI): domain Eukaryota; kingdom Metazoa; phylum Arthropoda; class Insecta; order Lepidoptera; family Noctuidae; genus Spodoptera; species Spodoptera frugiperda. The sequence goes on from NC_064218.1 coordinate 2,753,396, forward strand.
AATAGACTGAAACAATGTTACAGTTTCTAATCACTACCATACACTGTAAAAAGAACAATAGAACAAGCCTGTCGCTTTCGCGTAGCAGATCGGAAATTTGCTACGGCGTAGCGTGTGGCGTAGTAACTCGTAGCAACTACGTAGCCAATTACCAACTCTATTAAAAGTATCGGACGCTGAGCTTATTTCATGTTATAAAAAGAGTTTAAAATAAAGAATTGTTTACACTGTCGTGTGTACATGTCTAGTTTTTTATTTGCACGTTCCAAATTTAATGCTTGTTTGTTTTGGTTAAATATTCGCATTTTTGCGAGTTTCAATATAAATGGTAGTTTGTATAAATTCTGATATGTTCTCGTTTAAATGTTGTAAAGATTTTGAATCATGACTAAATTATGGACTTACATTGGCACATAGAATAAGGTTGAGGATTCCGATTCCGATAAACTTAGTAATAAAGCAAAATGTTTGGAATCAAGGTGTTACAAATTGTTTCCTTTGTTTCAATGAGACTTTTGACTACTAAACGCTAACACATTAAACAGGATATATTGCTCTTGCTACTTCCAATAATTTTAATTTTTGTACATTTCATCATCATCATCATCAGCCTGTTCTCGTCTACTGTTGGACATAGGCCTCTTCAATGGCATACTACTGAGCTCGATCTTCAGCTCTACGCATCCAACCACTATCAGCCACCTTGCGGATATCGCCACTCCACCCAGCTGGAGGGCCTTCACTACACTTGTCTAGTCGCGATCTCCACTCCAAAACACAGTTCACCTTAGAAAATATCAAATCACAATAATTATTTACAGAATCGTGTCAAAACCAACCGACGATCAATTGTTAAATTAAAAGCTTAATTAAATACAAACAAACCCTGAATACGTTCTCGAGATTTAAGCAGCCGTAAACAAACAGGTTTTGTATTCATCTCAGTTAATAAAGTGCTCGAAACTCAAGCACTGCAAACATAAAGCTGCTTTGAAAATGAAATGTTCTCGAAAACAATAAACACACAGATTTCTATAAACATTTTAGATTTTAGATTTAATTTATTTATTGTGATGTTATTATAAGTGAAATGTTTACTTACTATTTAGATTTGATGCGTCACGCCTGTCTCATTAGGGCAGGCAGGCAGTACACTTATGTATCCTTATTGATGTGGGTTATCAACGTTATCTAATGTGATATATATACAGTCTAGAATATTTGACGCCTTCTAGCGGGTGTCGTAATAGCCGACTAATGGATTACCATTTCACTTTGGCTAACTTTAGACTTTGGACCAAAGTCTAGCAATAAACAGTCCCGAAATCGACAAAAAAGCGTTATCATCACCATGTCTAGCTTAGATATTAACTTTATTTCCATTATGGACCACATTTATCTTCCTGGGAATCATAAGTAAAGTGGACGGATAAAATGCTTCCCTGGGACACATCAATCATTTTCTCACTTCTCTTTATAATACAAATGCTGATAATATGGAAAAATATTCTCGAATTTATCTCCCGCAAACATTTATATCGGGTAAAGAAAGATACGGTTTTGGATTTCCTAGCTTTAAAAAAGCTAAATATGTGCTTGCTTATGTATATATGATGTATGTATGTACTATGTACGTGCCTCTTTAGTTAGTCGTTTTATTATGTAAAGTGTACTAAATTTGATAGAAATACTGTTTAGGGTCAGAAGATATTTAAATAATTTACAGGGATACCTCTATCATAAGTTTGAAGCAATAATATTTGTCGATAATCGCTAGCGACGACGTAAATTTTTTGTATGGCAAATTTTAGTTCCATAGGTGACCGGTAGAGGCGTTTTAACAAATACTATTGCTTCAGATTCATGGTAGAGGTACAGGAATATTTGATTTAATTGATAAATTAAATTTATGCAGTAGTGGTGTTAAATTGGGTTTTGCTTTTTGTTGTAGCCTCCATCTGAAGGAGAACTGGCGGCCCCGGCTAGTGTGGTCAGTCGTATGCATCGTCTTAGAAACCTGCGCAAGGGCACTAGAGTAAGTATCTATATAAAATAGTTTGTGTTTAACATTTATCATAATTAACAATTTAGTCTCGGGTTCGATTCCCGGGTCGGGTAAAGTATTACTAGGTATATTTTCGGATTTTGGAAAATTTCTCAGAAGTGGCACGGAGTTTGGAATTGTGCCCAGTATATGGCAACATGCCCCTATGACATGCGACTTATAGTACAAATAGTGAAAAGTCGATGTAGATTGTATAGCAGTAGGTATTACGTGTCGTAGCACCTCTGCCTACCCCTTTGGGGATAAAAGGCGTGACGTTGCATATATCACACATTGATAAGAAGAGTGACACTAGCCAAAAAGCTATTTTTGTATTGCATTTGTATCTTCGGGTGCTAAGAGATGGCACTGCTAACAAAAAAACATATTTTTTCGTATAGTGATGGTCTTCTCATCAATGTGCACATAATGCATACATTTAAAATTGAAGAGGGTAACGAGTCACCATTTACTAACGACCTTTATCTTTTCCTCTAGCCACAAACGTTGTTCAACGACAAAGGCAAGTACCCGACGCTGACGAGGATGTCATACTGCCAGTGCCGGCTGCCGCGCGTCTTCAGCAGCGTGTTCGAGAGGTTCGGCTGGGCACACGTCGCGTTACTGCTCGACAAGTCTGACCTCTTCTCTTTAACTGTCGGTGAGTTGCTTTGTGCTCAAAGGGAATTGGTTGTGGGGTTGTGTACTGCCAGTGCCGGCTGCCGCGCGTCTTCAGCAGTGTGTTCGAGCGGTTCGGCTGGGCACACGTCGCGCTGCTACTTGACAAGTCAGACCTCTTCTCTTTAACTGTCGGTGAGTTGCTTTGTGTTCAAAGGAAAATGGTTGTAGGGTTGTGTATGGGACATTTACTGGTTGGAAATCTAGTAGAAGGATTTTTTTATAAACTGTACCTTTAGTATGAGTTTGTTTTACGTTTAAAGTAATCAACACGAGAGCGCGTTCGGTGATCTAATTGGTTGGTTTATTCGAGCCGGCCTATTAGAGCGCCGAATGTGCTTTCGTTTTCGTTTAACGTAAAATCCTAATAAGGGTACAGTTTTTCTTATTATAACTATCGTTGTTTCGGGGGCTCCGAGTGCGATGTGAGTAAGATGTCTCGAGTTTGATTGTATGGTATATAGGTTATGGATAGATAAGTATAAAAAAGAGATACCAATTTCGAAATTATCAGGATTTGTATCCAATATTAGGTAGTGAATTAGTTTTTTTACACATTTTCTAGTAAAAAAACAAATTTAATTTTTAGTAAAAGGTTTACTTGAAGAAAAATAAGCTTTCAATTATTCATTTCACTTAAGCCTTCTAGAATATTTTATCACCTATATTTTAGGCGTTTTTCGGCGAAATTTTTTTGGCTGTACATACCACGCATCACCTCGAACGGTGTAAAAGATGCAGGATTCCGTGAGATGCGGCATCCCACATCGCGTGAGTGGAATGCTTAATACTCCGACCGCCAGGTATTTTAATTTGGCAGCCTTTTTGCGAAGAAATAAGAAGTATGATGCGATCAGGCTGTCTTTCCCAGAAAAGGCAGGCTTTTTGCTATTTATGTGAGTCTCATTAATGAGTACACTTATACGTAGGTACGTAGACGTTTTTCAGCTGAAAATGATTAAAGTTAATGAAGGCAAAGTAAAATAGTTATATGTTATAAACCGATTTAAAAAGCTTTACCATTCTGTAAACCGAAGTAGTGAGTATTAGATTTTATTATAACTTTCGTGAGACATACTAAATTATTTATTATGTTATCGGCTTCCTCACGTAACTGTTTGACTACTATACTATAGATTCACGTGATTCACAATAATATTTACAATCAATAGATCCACGAGGCTGTCCAATTCATATTAAATCTATTTACGTTCGGTTAGTTCGATTCCCACGAAAACAAATATTTGTATCAACTACAGATTTGTTCCGCGTTCCATTGTTTGTGTGTATTCCATGGAATTTGTAAATAAACAAACGTACTGTATAGTTATCCTTGTTATATACTCGAAGGGATAGGCAGAATTGTAAATATTCAATGTCAGATCTAGTTTTTACCAGTTACTTTGTTGTATAGGCCGTTAAGACCTTAATCTGCAAATAAAGAATTTGAATTTGAGTTTATAATCCCTGCTTCTATGCTAAATTATTAAACAGAAATTAAAACCCAATAATATATAATATGACCTAAATGGAAAATACAATTTTTCTTTTATGCCGATAAAACTTGAATAATGAAGAAGATTTCCTTGTGTCATATAATTTAAGACGATTACTGTAATAATCTAATCCAGGGATCCCCAACCTTTTTCATCAACGGGTCTATTTGATAGCTTCATTCGTACAACTTAATCGATCTTTAATTTGTGTTTCGGCCAGACCCTTGGGATTGCAGGCCCTGGGTTGATAAACCCTGATTTAATTGATTGATTTTCCCTAAAATCCTTTCGGGTAGATACCTTGTTTGATCATTTTGAAGAGGACTTGAACATACCTTCATTTGATATCGTGTTTATGTGTGTGTGTATATTTGTTTGTTGGATGGTTAATGAGACGTGATTATATTGCGGTTGTTTTGATAGACGGGTAAATATACTGTTATAATATAATAATTATTATAAACGTTACTGTTAGTATTTCATTAACCACATTTTTAATGTCGAATAAAATTATATTACCACAGACTATAACGGCCCTAAATTTTTAGACGATTAAGCAGAATTCACCATTAAAGTACAATCAAATTTAAAACTCAAAGACTATCAGATTTGCACGTTAAACTAAATCTATTACTCAAATCGTCTGATTGTACAAAGTGAAATTGTAACAAAGAATTTTAAGACTCAAGCAATTTTCGGACTTATTAAATGCCCCTCTGTTACGTGCTAAAAGGAATCTTTTTATTACAAACTTTACCTTTTTATTACTAAAATGGGCTTTTAAAGGCTTAGGGAGGTAAGGTGCAGAATAGCTTGTATTCTGTGAAGTTATAAGGTACATAAAATGTTGCTTTATGTTGAGAGGTCATACGTTGTTGCTTCTTCCAAGAAAGGGGGATGTTTATGGGGTTGTTTCTCATGTAATATAGCGAAGTATTTGTAGGTTTGTTTTGGCAATGGAGGCTGGAATGAGCAGACTAACCCCATATATGTATAGGACGGTTCTTACTCATACATTCTTGGTTTTAAGATATTGCAGGAAATTCTATTATGATTAAAAGTTTATTGTCAAACACTGGAAACAATTTGAGTCAATTTTAGTCGTACTGTAATGTTTTTTACATTCTTGTTTTATTATTACAAAAAATATTAAATATTTAATATTTTTGCATGCCAAATGATAGCTTTGTAACAACTCATCTGTGCCTACATTTAATGCAAATAAATGATTTCTATTCTATTCTATGCACAATAAGATTTTAAAATCAATTCCTAACTCAATTTAATACTTTGTTCTGTTGGCGCATTCGCTCTGACTTAAGCTTCACCGATAAAATGTGAATACAAAGTATCATAAGACTTTTTATAATCACCAGTGTATAATTCTTTCGGCTCTATTACTTTATGCAGGTAAAAGCCTAGAGTGGGGACTTCGGAAGAAAGGAGTGTTAAAGGCAGTGAGGGAACTGGACGGCAACGAGAGGGAATCTTGTGAAGCACTACTCAAAGATGTCAGCATGTACGCCAGAGGTAAACAAACCTTATACTTATAGTCTTAGAATCCATATTAGAAAGAGCTAAATATTGTGGTCTATTTTTGTTGTCTAAAGGGTGTGTATAGGATTAATATTAAACACAGGGCGTTTTCTCATTTGTTTTCTGTTTTTGGCAGTGGCATTGTAATACCGAAATCTGTTGTTTTGTTAAGCTAATAACCCTTTTGTCTTGCCTAGTGATTTGTTGACAATATAAAAAATATAAAGGTTTATTTAGTTTATTGTTTAGTTTATAACTAAATTTATTTATTACATCAATAGCCTATACCTTGCCACTGCTAAACAAAGGCTTCTTCTCGCACGTAGGCTTGAGCATTAATCACCACGCTTGCTCAATGCGGGTTGGTTTTTTCAAACTTATAGTTAGAAATTATAAGCCCAGGTTTCCTCACGATGTTTTCCTTCACCGTTAGTCAGTGGTGTCTAATATGCTTAGAAAGTACATATAACTCGGAAAAAGTCACAGTGGTACTTTACAGTTGATTGGCATTTCGAATCCGAAAGCCTACAGGCCACCACGATATTTGTTGAATTTTATATTTGATTTATCAACAACATACCTAATTCCCGAAACTTGCAATAGATATTTTGTTAATTCGAAATAGTTAGAATTTATAAATTACGTAGAACAATCAAAATTGTTTTTGTCTATAAATAGAATAAACGTAACTTAAATCTTAATCAATCGGAACAAAAATTGAATTGATATTTTAAACTCATCTATTATTGCCCAATTGGGTTCGTTAGTGATATTTTTTTATCCTTGTTTAACCCGATATTCAACCCTTAAAAAGTTTTCGATTGCCTACCGGATAGAAACACAACAACGAATCAATTAGTTGAAAATAAATTCTTAATTGCGAATCCGAGTATTCGATATTAAAATCGATATCGGATAGTGTTGGAGAGAACTCGATTCCACTCGAGTCGGTTGCTAGTTTCGTGGAAAAAAATAATAAGGGTATGGAATCGTTGCGTCCAATGTTCTTTTTATTGGAAAGTGCAAACCACAGCTCCACAGTCTGTGGGTAATTGGAAAACTGACAGATATTACGCGTTTTATTTCCTCTTTTGTTCGTTATTTTTCCTCTTTGCACTTCAAGTTACGTTTTATTAAAATTGATGAGATTTTTTTTCTTCATGGTTACTGTTGATTTACTGTGCTTGCTTTTCTATTTTAATTGTGTTTGTTTTGTTTAGAAATGCAGTTGTGCAGTTGTCTTTATTATAATCTTTGTCTTACTGCCGCACTCAGAGACATTTAATGACTTCTTAGTAACGATTTTGTTCCGAAAACAATTGTTAAGGACTGGGTTTGATTAACCATTAAATTACTCTGAGTGCGGCGGTTAGTACTATTGTTTTATTTTCTGATTCACTGTAAGAAAATAAAAAAGTATTATTTTGAAAAAAACACCATGCCAGGATCCGGCCTACTTAATTATTCTTATTGAATGATATTCTGGTGGTTATTATGTTATCGGCTAACAAAACGGAATTATTTGACGAGGAACTTGACTAATTTCAAGCCATGCTTGAGGCTCATATTCATGAGTATCAATACGCGACACTGGACGGGCCACTGTCGCGCTGCTACCTCTTGCCTAGTCGAGTTCCTCGTCAAAAAATTACGTGAGTAATACCAAAAAAAAAAAATTATTTTAGATACCATGCTTGTCTGATGGTTTCAAATTACTTGGTTAATTTAACTTGTTCTATCAAACAGTGGTAATACTGAGCGTGCGCGGGTCACTGGTGCGAGAGTTCCTGCTGGCTGCGCACACGCTCGGCATGACGCGCGGTGATTGGGCCTTTCTGGACGTCGAAATATTTCAGGTAACTGTCACTATTATCTGTTATGCACTTAAATAGAATAAAAACAATTATAATGATAATAAAAATAAAAATAAATTATAATGATAGATTACTTACTTACATTTGACTGTAAAACAGTCCACAGTATATTAACCAGTATAAACTGATTGTTGAATGTGCGGAAAGATCATACAAAGCGAGACCAAGATGCACTGGATTTGTGCCTCCTGTATGCAGATGAAATGACAATCATGAGTTAATTATTATGTTATCGGTTTACTCACGTAAGTGTTTGACAAGGAACTCGACTAGTTTCAAGCCATGGTAGAGGCTCTACTTCATGAGCAGCATTCCGCGATACATGACGCGGCGATTGTCGCGCTGCGCAATTATGCAGCCGATAACATAATAATTAATTAGTAAGACTCACGAAAGTTATAATAAAATCATGAGTTACTTTTGATTAGTATGCTAAATATTGTTCTTGAGTATTCTACAAGTATTTAAACAGCGGTAGTTACACTAATATACTAAACTATTTACAGTTAAGAGTGGTATTTTGTTTAGAATTTAATTAGTAGTTCTTAGTAACAAAGTCCTTTCCAAGGCCAGCAACTGGAGTGACTAAATAATCGCCGCACATCTTCCATTAAAAACTTTAATCAGTAAATATATTCAAGAAATTGTTATGCATACCTTGTTGGAACTTCATTTCATCAAAGAAATAGTAGCAAGGTTGTTTGAAGAAAACTATGGACTTAGTATATTTTTTAATGAAATTATTTCTTTAGATTAACTTTTTGATCATTGATCAAGTTGTAAGACTGACCATGAAATTATCTTCAGTCGGTCAATTTTTAATATAAATGCGAAAGTTTGTGGGTTTGTGTATCTTTGTTACTCAATCACGTCAAAACGTCATGAAGGGTTGAAATTTGGAACAGGGGTAGATTATGGTCTGGAATAACACATAGGCTACTTTTTATCCCACGAGAATGCAGGCGAAGCCACTGATAGAAGCTACTTTAATATAATATATATGCACGTGTAAGATGATAATGATTGAATCTGAAAAAAGTGTAAACTAATAGCTACTGTCTCAGTACCAAATGCATATACATATATTTATATTTTATAACCAAAATATTTTAACTAACCGAACAGTATTATAACGGAATGTAAAGCAATATAAATAACACTAGTTTTGGAAAATTTAATACAGATTTTACGAAAATAATAGCCGTGTCCATAGCCAAGGTATTGAGAAAATATTTTTCATTTTCGTGTATCGTCACGTTCGATCGCAGTTTAATGATTTTCTATATTAATACTCTGTGGAATTTTGACAGTATGACACCGGCGACCTCTAGCGTAGACGTGCAAAAACATGTTGTAGCAAATATTTGTGAAGAAAAAGTTTTAACTTGCCGTTGCTTTTATTAAATTGAATGGATTAATATCATAAAACTTAGTAGAATTAATCTCGTCACATAATAGTCGATAGTGTGGGTTTACAGATTTTTGCTAAATTGATTTTGTATTGTATTAGAAATATACAGAGGGATACAAGATAAACAGAAATCCGTTGCGTGCGGTGCATGCGATGCGAGTCTGTGGACGCTTACCTTAAGACTCGATGGGTTAAGACGTTTCAAATAACGAACTAACCTCGAATCCCTGATAACCAATCACAAACGCGGATACTGCCACAGATAATCTAAGCCCATCTATTAATTCTAGAACGCGTCCCTTCAATCAAGCTGTTATCAGGCATTCTCCACACGCCTCCCTTGACCTTTCAAGCGAAGGTAAACCTTCATACCCCTGATTATACCGTTCAAAGTCGCGTGTATGTTCATGAAGTTGCTTTTTGTCTTAATGTACTTTTTCAAGGTGCGATTTGCATTTGTTTTGGAGTTTGATATGGCGTGTCGTTTGTTTGTTTCAAAAGACTTTCAAGAGACTTTTTTAAGGAGTTTTGTCGAGCATTAGATTTATAATGGAAAATTGCCAGCATTGTCAGTAAAAAATATCAGCCAAAATGTAACGCCATACAGACGCCAGTAACGTGTTCTCTTAATATTGAACAATAGCGTAGTTATACCACTAATATTTCCCTATTACATAGCTGTGGGCTACTAAAAACCTTGAAATACAATTTTTTAAATACATAATTATGTGTCTTTAAAAAAACCTTCCAGTTTCTTTTATATCCTCAAGTTTCCATTGACGAGTGTAATGAAAAGCATTTCTAGGGTCATCATCATCATCTGATGGCTGATGTCTTATGACGTCCACTGCTGAACAAAAGCCTCCTCCTTAGTCCTCCACGGAAAACGACAAGCCGCCACCAGCATTCACTGGCTCCCTAATTTCTAGCTTACCATATTATTATTTCAATATATTACTCTACTATACCATTTCAGCACATACACATAGTAAGATGATAGTAGTTTCATCACTACGTGGAACTTGTTAACAAATATAACCCAAATATATGTCGGAAGGAATATATTCGCATTCAGCATTTCTGGAAGCATTTTGAGTCGAATTAGATTTACTTACATTTACATAAGGAAAGGGTTCATTCTAGTTCAATTACGAGTAATTGATTCGGGATTTGTGTGACGTCACATGCCTTGCTATGTAGACAATGTTTGCACGAATTGTGTCAGGAGTTCAATTGTACAAGTAATTGGAGGTGTGTTGTTGCCAAATGCTGAATACAACTACAGATGTTACGTTGCGAAAAATAAACTTGACGATATTACACTAATATTACTTGATTCGACGCGGGAAATTAAAACTGTTAAGAATTACTTTTAAAACTACTTATTTAAGTTTTACACATAAGAATAACTAAAAATGGCTCTAGATTATAAGAAAGAATAGCTCTAAAAAAAAATGTTTAAAAATCCCAACAAATCCAAAAAAAAAAATAAATAAAGTAAAACCAAACTAAAAAGCAATACGAAGCTTTTTTGACAAAATCAATATTAGAAGAAGAGCCTATTGCTTAATTTCAGACACCATCTTAAGAATCTTCTACAAAATTAATAAGATAATTATTTTATTTTTATGACCCAGGGCGGGTACTGGGGCGAGACAGGCTGGGCGGCTGATGATGAGAGGGACACTGCAGCTCGAGCAGCCTACGAGGCCCTACTCCGTGTCTCCCTGAAGCTGCCCACGGGAGACAGGTTCGATGAATTCGCTGATGCAGTCAGAGCGAGAGCCAAACAGCACTATAACTACTCATTCTCTGATGGTGAAGAGGTAAGTTTCATGAATTTTGTGATTTAATACTGAGCCGTAAGGTATAAAATGAGTTATCGTGATTCATGCTCTGTAATCTGAAGGTTACTTTATTTTCATGCGAGTTCATTGTCTGAACAAGATCTATTTAATGGATTAAAAATGTCTTTGCAAAGACTAATCTCAAAGAGAATCTTTGTTTTCTTTTTTTAAGTATAATATTCTCCACTTGACCTATGAAGTGAAAATAAAACGTTAACGTTAATAATAGCATTAAAACATACTGTAGTGAACACTTTATAGTCTTATATGTTTAAAATGTAAAAATATAGCACATATTTCTTGATGCAGAAACAGGAAAAAGGCAACACCAGTTCACCAACAATAAAAACATGGCATTACGAAAAAGTGTTAGAGTAAAAAAAGGGGAAAAAACGTACCAATGAATTTGTAATTTACGATTTTCCGCCATTTTAGCCTCTCTGTACACAGCATAGTATACACACTTCGTGTCGACACCCGTACGTACACATGGTTGCACATCAAGCTATACAAAACCAGTATAAACTGACCGTTGAATGCGGAAAGATCATACAAAGCAAGACCATGATAAACTGGATTTGTATAGTACACACAGCTATACAAATCTCCTGTATAATTCACTTAATTTTCTAGCGAAATTGAACAAGAGATGAATGAAATATCCTTGTACATTTACATAACTAGAGAATAAGATTTGTTTTTTTTTTCTGTCAACGTATCTAAACGATATGTTATAGAAATTTGTAGAAATATTTCTTGGATCCATTTCAAATAGTACAATAAGAAATATAACTGGATAAGGAAATACCGTATTCCTATTGGTATTGTAATACTCGAAGTATTAGGTTAATATTGTACTTACACATCAATTTAGAATAGGAAGATGTGTTCACTATTTATCATAACTGCTTTCTCTTTAATACTTTTGGATAGAGTTCATATATGCTTAATTCAGCTTCGGGTGTATTAAATTAAAATAACAAGCATGGTTGGTGCGGTAGCTGGGCAACTGGCTGCCGCACAACAGGTCACGGGTTCGATACCCGCACGGAGCAACTCTTTGTGTGTTCCACAAATTGTTGGTTCGGGTCTGGGTGTCATATGTACGTGACAAGTTCACGTTTGTAAAGGCAACCACGACACAGGAAAAACTCCTAGTGTGGGGCAACCTTTAAAAAATACGTACATATCATTCAGCTTAATGTTGAGGAAATAACATCGAAATGACTAAGCAATCTGAATAAACTTTGAACATTTTCAATTTGTGACGTAACCTTGGTCTCGCTGACGTCACGCTACCGACTACAATCTAGTTAGGATTGACCTCCTTCTACGAAGGGCCAAAAAAAGTAATTTGTGCAGATTAAATTTAAAATTACTATCTCTTGGCCGAGAGGTTTCAAGCATAATTCCACGCTCGATGAAGTTATATTTGAGTTTGCAATCCATCCATATGTATTTAGTTACCTAGATAATTGATGTTTTTTATGGTGTAAGCCGGTAAACGAGCAGAACGATCACCTGATGGTAAGCAATCACCGCCGCCCATGGACACCCGCAACACCAGAGGCGTTACAAGTGTGTTGTCAGCTTTTTGGGGGTTAGGAATTTAAGGGTTGTTGGGGAATTGGGGATTAAGAAGACTAGGAAGGGGGTTAATTGGGCCTCCAGTAACCTTACTCACACAACGTAAGCGTTGTTTCATGTCAGTTTTCTGTGAGGCCATGGTAATACTCTGGTCGAACTGACCCATTTGTGCCGAAGTATAGCTCTCCCAAAGTCATATGTTTGTTCTATTTTCCATTATCAGGTCAACTTCTTCATCGGTGCCTTCTACGACGGAGTGTACCTGTTGGGTATGGCGCTGAACGAGACCCTGACAGAAGGTGGAGACATCAGGGATGGGAGAAACATCACCAGGCGCATGTGGGGCCGAGATTTTCATGGTAAGGACTCAATGTGTAAGGAAAACGTACAAAAGATAGCATCAGACCACCAAAGATGGTGCCCAGTAGGGCTGATGCCTGATCCAGCTGCGGACTACTTAGCGCCACTCCCTCTCGCCTCGCCCAAGGCGGGAGAAGTCATTGGATGACTTTCTCCCCTCAAAAAAAAGCATTATACCTCGCTTTTTAATGGCCGAAGCGTCAGGCAATTTAGGAACAATCCAAAATTACTTCTGATAAAAAAATTTACTATAAACTGTTACAAATGTAAGTACCAATTATTATCTTAACGGCTTACTCACGTAACTGTTTGAAGAGAAATTACTGACTAGTTTCAAGTCATGCTAGAGGCTCGTATTCATAACCGAAAACAAAATAATTAATTTAATATGCCACACGAAAGTTATATATTAAGAATGTATAAGTGTTTTTAAAGAACACAACAGTTTCAAGATTCTTTGGAAATACGAGATCTTTGATACTATTTCGGTAAAAGTCTTGAAATAACTCCTCGTGCGAACTATTACAATACCAGTAATTGACGCCCACTTATTACTAAATTTACAACAGGAGAACAAAGTTTCATTAATAATTGATTTATTTATTAAGGTGTAGAGTTTCTTTGTTGGTTAGAAATCACTCAAAGCCAATCAAAATATCAAAGTAGTAGGTGGGATTTACGAAGTAGTTTCTTCAAGAATGAAGTGCCTTAAATTATATTTATCGGTAATTCAATATCGGTCATCTAATACCATCTAAATATATATGTACCTACATGGTGGAAATCATATTTATTTTTATTTATTTATTATATTACTAGCTTCTGCCGGTGGCTTTGCCTGCATTCTCGTGGAAAAAAAATCTTATATGTTATTGCAAACTTTAATCTACCCCTGTTTCAAATTTCATCGCGATCCCTTTAGCCGTTTTGACGTGATTGAGTAACAAACATACACATAAACTCACAATCTTTCGCATTTATAATATTAGATAATATTATCGACTGCATCTTGCGATCCCTGAGTTTTTTAGGTTTCTTGTGGTCACTGATTCAGTTTAAGATCTTAGAGGGATAAGTAGCAAAGATTGGGACTTTTTTAAATTTACTGTAATATGCCATTAAAACATAATACACGAGACGCCTGTATACGCCTTTGTATACCTAGGTACTTAAAGTTTTATTTAATTCGTTTTTTAATACTTTACGTGCACATTCCACGTTATATAACAGTTTGACCAGACAACTTTGAGATTTAACACCATTCTACAAGATCACAGTGGAAAATGTTTATAAGCTATTATCTGAATTCACATAAAGACTCGATATTGGCCACTTAATGATCTTTGCCATCGTTTATGGCGTACGACATTATGTTTATGGCTATAAAAATGGCGGACTTACGATGGACTCGCGATTTAATTAAGTCTATTGCATTCTTTGTTATTTTGTGCTCTTTATTACAAGTTGTCTCGTTCATTAAGTGTGGGATTCCGTACGAGTACGAGTTTTCTTTACGTTGAACAAAGAAGAAACGAGAGCGCGTTCGGCGCTCTGATTGGGCAGCGCGGCTGAACTAAGCAATCAGTACCCTTAGTACGAGTTTGCTTTACGTTTAAAGTAATCGAAACAAGAACGCGTTTGGTTGGTTTATTCGAGCTGGCCAATTAGATAGCCGAACGTGCTTTCATTTCGTTTACGTTCAACGTAAAACAAACTCGTACTAAGCCCTTTGATGTTTGTACATTTGATATAAGATATTTTGTGGTATACGACCGATTGGTTACTATTAGAGGCCTATGTTTAGCAGTGGACGTCTTGTAGCAAATAAGATGATGATACAATCAATGTTGAAATACATAAAAATGTGGAATACGTCCCGCATCAATGTTATTGATGCAAAAATGGTTTAGAATGTAAAACTCATTGCTTCAATCTATTAGAAACTTTCTATTATAGTTGTTTCAACCTAGATGTGAATACGAGTAAACCCCAAATAGTTACTGAGCACCTATTAATGACGTAATGGTAATTATTTTTGAAACTAAAGGTATTGTTTGTAGTCGTAGTATTTTGCCTTTCATTAAAGGTCACGCCTACGTCATTATTATTGAAACAATATTCCCTATATTTAACAGCTCTTTATGAACAATAAAGAGTCAATTACCATAGATTCCGGTGTAGTGGTATTGAGTCGTCTGTAAATATGTTTATAACTTGAATTTACACGCGATATTTTTTGGAGAATTGGTTTTGGTAGTGTCGTTTTTTCTAGCTTTACCTCTAATGATTATAAATGCCAATCAAAATAATTATAATTAGTGATTTTATTGTAACTTTCGGTGTCAATCAATTAATTATAATTAGTGTTGACGAGGAACTCGACTAGTTTCAAGCCATGCTACAGGCTCATATTCATGAGCAGCATTCCGCGACAATCGCCTCTAGCATGGCTTACTAAGAATCACTATCTGATATATTACACCTTTAAAAAGATAAAGAATCACTATCTGCTATCAGTCGGTACATTACTCAAATCGAGTAAAATCAAAATAGATTGAATAAGAATCATTTGAATAGTGACCTTATTTTGTAAACATTATGGATGTTTTTCAAAGTCCCAATCACCTACTTACGAATGTACAAAGGTACAAAGGAGCCGTCCTGATTGTTTTACCAAGTCTTTGAAACTAGACAACTCGATAACATCGATATTGACATACTTTGACGACGGTCAGTTGGCATCAGTTTGTTGGGATCTATGTATATACTGATTGTACTGTATATATATACTTGTACTCATGGTAATGGCTGACTTCTGTTCAGAGGTCCATGACTAACTACCGCACTCAGAGACATTTAATGATTACTTTAACTATTCTTTAGTAACGATTTTAATTCGAAGACAACTGTTGAGGCCTAGGATAAATAACCATTAAACGATACGGCGGTAAGCGTTTTTAAATAAGTACAATATGTTTTTTTTTCTCTTATTTCCTCATACCACTTTATGGAATAACGTTCTACGACCAGCTGGTTCAGCTAATATACTAAGCCTGTTTAAAAGTGTTAACACATTGAACGTCGAGGTGGTCACCGACGTTAGCAGAGGATTTGCCTTTAACAGCTTTCTATTGGCAGTCGAAGACTTAAATATTATTTTTCTCGCAGGTATAACAGGGCACGTGCGCATCGATGCAGTCGGCGACAGAGACGCAGACTACGCCATCTTAGATCTAGATCCTGTTACTGGAAAATTTGAGGTAAGCTATAGCTTAAGACGAGACTACGAGCCATCACGAGCCATCGCCATTATTCTTCGAAACTCCGATTTTTACCAAATTTTATAGCCCTATTCAGTAGGTCTGAGAATCGGTTACTATCTATTTTCTAGAAATAATTTATCAAAACAACGTTTGCCGGGTTAGCTAGTGAAAATATTAATGAAGGCTAATTTAAACCTTTTCGAATTTTATTTGAAACTTTCTAGCTGTCATCGTCGAATGTTCTAGAAATAACCTATTACAAAAAGATAAACTATAAAAACTAAAGTAATCATAAATATTTTAAAGATTGAATATTAAAACTGTATTTAATATCCATTTTGAAAGGTGAACGATGTTTAATACTTTGTTCTAAGTTTAAAGAAGTTTGATCAATCAAGAGCTTATTTAGTCAAAACGAGGATTTTAGCCAATTCTTAGACTTTGTTATAAAAGGTTTTTTTTGTTCAATGAAATTGTTTCGTAATTGGTATTTAAAGGCAGCCATTTTAGGTTTGTCTTGGGACTTGGGACCTGTTTTAGTTCGGGTCTATAATTGGAAGTCTTGCAGTTCAATTCGTTACGGTTACTGCTCACGACTTAGTAGCCAAGAAAAGCTTTTGGTATTTAAATGAAGATAGTTTTTTTTGAGATTAGACAAATATTGATAAATTTTTCATCAAATCATATTTCATGGAAATGGTAAATGTTATGTGAAACCTGATTGTGTGATAGTACTTATACAATGTTGCGTATAATATTTTTTATTTTACTATTGCGATTATATTGCAATAGTAATTAATAATCTTAACCACTTTGCACTCTTGAATAATAATCTCTGATAATTGAAAGGTCGATACATTTCACGTTACATTTGTTGGACAGATAATATTTTACTGTATAAATCACTGAAGAATTTAATTATTCATTTATTTCATTATCACTGTCATCGTCATCGAGATCGAGTTACAAAATGTACATTGATTTTTTACTTCTACAAAACATATTTACAATTGAAACAAACTTTCTCAGCCAGACGGTTTCTTCTAAGCTACGTAGTTTGGTGGGTACCATAGGGAGTAAACTAATTACTTGGAGAGTCGCGTGCGCCTTCCAAACTAACTTTATTTACAGTGGCCCTGGACATTGCGAACCATTTCTTTAATTAACCTTGGATAAATACATCAAATTACTGATTAACTTGGGTTTAATATAAAAATAAAGTATTTTAGACCGAGAAAAGTTTTTTGTTTGTTTTTTCGTAATTAGTGTGTGAGCCTGTATTAGCTCACATAAGAAGAATGTCAGTAGAATGTCACGGGGAGATTAATTAGAGAAAGAGTTTGTCATTAAAGTTTACATGTAAAGTTAAATGGACCTATATCAGACTAAAACATTACTAAAGGACAATAACTAACTATAGCCAATGGTAACATTTCACCCAGGTGGTGGCATTCTTCCACGGCCTCAACAGCAGCTACAAGCCGGTCGCAGGTAAAGCTATCCACTGGCCTGGAGGTCGCCGGGGTCCACCACCAGACACCCCTCGCTGTGGGTTCCTGTGGAACGACCCCATGTGCCAGGGTGGTAAGTATTTAATAGCAATCTTTTAATATTATTAACATATTTATTGTTTCAGGGATTTTTGTCTATAGGAATGCTTTTTAAGTAATTAAAAATAGTAATTTATTATTAAATAAACATAGTAGATTATTATTCGAGTACAATTTTAAAAAATATAATAGAGTTTGAAAGTGCCCAGACATTTATTATTTAACAGACAAAACCTTTTACTTCGATAGCATTTTAGTTGAAAATATTTTTATACCATATAATTACGCACAAAAGATTCTAAGTGGATTGCTTTTTGTTAAAAACTATTATTTTAAATTCACATCTTATAAACTAAGCAAAGTAACAAGGACACGTGTTGTATAAAGTATTGACAAAACAAAATCAACTTTAATAGTAACGACATAAGTCACAGATTCACAATGTACTTTATAAAAATCTCGACAAAGGTAGTTAACGAGCAATTACTAGTAAGTTCTTGTCCAAGTTCATGTCCATTCCCTTAAGTACATTATTAGCGGATTACATGACAATCCAATTACTTACAATTATAAAGAAACATAGTATATAACAATGTACATCAAGAGTACTTGATTAAGTGTGGGAGAGCTATGCTTCGGCACGAATGGGCCAGCTTGACCGGAGTGATACCACGGCCTCACAGAAAACCGACGTGAAACAACGCTTGCATTGTTTAAGTGAGGTTACCGGAGGCCCAATTACCCCCCTTCCCAGTTGTTACAATCCGTGATTCCTTAACAACTCTTAAATTCCTAATCCCCAGAATCGGTAACGCACTTGTAAAGCCTCTGGTGTTTCGGGTGTACATGGGCGGCGGCGATTGCTTACAATTAGGTGACACGAATGCTCGTTTACCAGGTTATACCATAAAAGAAAACTTGATTATATAATTATACAGCCTACTGTTTCTCATTAAGCCAAGTGTAGTAGTAAATGTTGTAGCTCGTAGCGACTACGCCGTAGCAGCTACGGCGTAGCACTCTGCGACTAATTAAAAAGACTGATTAAATTTTTTCTTTGTAAATGTGGAAGGAAGAAAACGTTAATATAATTTAAAAGATTGTAGTCTGAATACTTAAGGTGGAAGTAAGAGATTTGAGCACGATTCTGAAGTTTTGGCGAACGGAATTGTAATTATTGAAACTAAGTCACGATTGAAACAAATTCTGTAACAAAGTTACTAAAATAAAGTTTTTATCAATGCTAAAAGCAATGAACCTGAATTATTGGAGTGTTTTACCTAGATAATAAATTCTAGATAAAGTAACAGACCAAACAATTATAGTCTTTTTAATAAACATTAGTTTCAAATGCATACCGTACTAAAGATTATAATTTCAAAGACTATGTAACTTTAACTAATACCAAGGAGACTTCATCATACAAACAAGATGCCTTCATTACGTTGCTCTAAATTATTTATCATTGTTAATTAAACCGAGACAGGTTTACATAGAAACTTTTAAATTACTTTAAGTTTGTTACACTGTTACGTGGCTACTAACTCGTGTAGGTGTGTTAAAGTGTCTTATAATATGTAGTTTTGTAAACAGTACAAAAATATATGTACAATGTACTATATAATATGTATGGTTTTGGTCTCGAATTATTTGTAGATGTTCAGGGACGGTTTAAAAGGTAAGAAAATAATGTTTGAGGCGATACGAAGTTTGTCGGGTCAGTTAGTTTGTTCTGGCTATCTCTTAATTGGCTGGAACGATTTTAATGTGACTTTTAGTCACAAAGTTCTTATTCCACGTGAGCGTATCCGCGGGCATCAGCTAGTCTGTCTGTATAATAAGGTATATACATATAACAATTTCAAAGTACGAATTAACATATTTGACCGCTGTGTTCATATAGAAATACCCCACCAAAGATATAGTAGTATACTAAGTATGAGTACGTTATCTTGTGAGTCAATGCTCCTAAGACATCGCCCTCATAATTCAAGGTCGGCTCATACAGCTACCTTCTATATATGGAGGAGCACTATATAAAATCACGCATGACTTTCAATAAAGTATATAATGTCACTGATAGGTATTAATATTGTTAAAAGTATTTATAAAATGGATGCGAGAAATTTAGAAAATGTACATGCTGTTTCTTATTTTTGTTGCTATTAAAAAATATATAAATATTATTATTTAGTAAGGGTGATTAAAACCAACGTTTCATTCACCTAAATATACTGAGAAAAGCTTTACTAGTTTTTAATACAGAACTAGTTTTTTTTTTATGATATAAGCTGGTAAACGAGCCGGCGGATCACCTGGTGGTAACCAATCGCCACCGCCCATGGACACCCGAAACACCTGAAGTGTTACAAGTGCCTTTTCGGCCTTTTGCTGGTTAGGAATTTAAGGGTTGTAAGGGAATCGGGGATTGGGAAGATTATGAAGGGGGTTAATTGGGCCTCCGGTAAAACCTCACGCACAATGAAATACAACGCCAGCGTTGTTTCACGTCGGTTTTCTGTAAGGCCGTGTATCACTCCAGTCGAGCCGGCTCACTCGTGCCGAGGCTTGGCTCTCCCACAGTTAGTAAGACAATACTAATTTAATATGATTCATGCTAGTTATTATAAAACTGTACTAAGGTTCATTAAGTTTGTCCGTTAAACTGTAAAGCTGCGTGTTTACACTTCTTACTGATAAAAAAATAATAATAGAGACATACCTTCGTCAATAATGTCCTCAATAATCAAACCTCAAGTGATATGTGGTTTAAATTAAGTCATAAGAGGTCTCCCCATATATATGTGTGGTTGTATAAAACGTCACATTGTTGTCTGCTATGTACAATATTTGTTGCACGCTGCCCGGACAGAGGCGCAGACTGTTATAATCTATTGTTTCATCGGACTAGCAGTCTTCCTCACCTTCGCTGTCACTGCTGCGTGTGTTGCTTACAAGTAAGTCGATTATCAAGAATGTTCTTTGTTACCAGTACCCTTAGACGAGTTTGAAAGTGATCAAAACGAGAGCGCATTCGACGCTCTGATTGGTTGGTTTATTCGAGCTGCCCAATCAGGACGCCGAATGCGCTCACGTTTCGACACTTTAAACGTAAAGCAAGCTCGTAATAAGGGTTACAGAACATTACTAATAATGAATGATGTGAACTTAAACGGTTTAATTATTTGATAAAATAAGAATGATTCTGACTCCTTTACCTCTTCTTGAATTATGATCCCCGACCTAACTTCCAAGTGCGAACAATATTGTACCGTACTTTAGTTGCAATAAGGTTCGTAGTCCTGCAGTGGACTGTCACAGAAAGTTCAGCGTACTAATATAATACTAGAGACCTTTTTGTATTTACCTTTTATTTTGATAATATTAATTTTGTTCTGCTGAGTTAAGTAGCAGATTAAATAATAATGTATTAAATAAATTAAAATTAGTTTTTGTATCACATTTTTAGAGATGATCGCTGTATATTGGTTTACGTCGAGTCTCATTAAAGTGAAAAGAAGATTATTATGAGCGTGAAATTATGTTTATTTTTTATCTATACATATAATAAAATCGTAGAAAAGTGCTGTCTGTACATTGAAAATAAAAATAAAAAATTTAGCAGGGGTTATTGTTATGTCGATGTCGAACCCAAAAATGTAATTAACTTCCCCATTTTTTGTCTGTTTGTCTGTTTGTCTGTTTGTCTGTTTGTCTGTTTGTCTGTTCGTCTGTGCGCGCTAATCTCAGAAACGGCTGATCCGAGTTGATGCGGTTTTCACGAATATATTGTGGGATGCTTAAATTTACATTTAGTGTTTGTTTCATGTCAATCGGTTCATAAATAAAAAAGTTGAAATGTCAAATTAAAGAATCACGTCGAACATTCTATGCTTATACCATTAATCTCCGCAACTATTTGACGGATTGAAATTTGGTACAGATATAGTTTAGAACCTTAGAAAGGACATAGATATATTTTTATTTCAAAAATCAAAAAATAAAAATAAGAAATAAATTATTTATAAATAATTCTATGTCGATCGTTACACGACTTCGGTTTGTTATTGTTTTAATTTATCGAAAAAAAGTAAATAAATAGTAGGTATGAAAAAAATAATATCAATATAATAAAACATTTAGTACAAAGAAAATGCTCTAACGGAGTATAGATAATTCTATGTCGATCGTTACACGACTTGTTCATGTTATTGTTTTAATTCATCGAAAAAAGTAAATAAATAGTAAAAAGGTATGAAAAAAATAATATCAATATAATTAAACTTTTAGTACAAAGAAAATGCCCGAACGGAGTATAAATAAATAATCCAAGTTGTCTTTCGATTTCGGATCGAAATAGATCGCGCTATGGTTTCGTTACATTCATTTGGTTGGGTATCGGCCGAGCGCTTCGGTACTATCGTAGAAAAAGTGTATTATCAGTCGTATGATTATTTGTCTTAGTGGTCCTGCTGTTTCGTATATTCTAAATTGGTTTCGTTGTATTTGTCAATTAATAAGTTTATTTGTTGGGTTTTCCTGGTTTTTTGGTTAAACTATTTAACGTAGGTTTAGTTTGATATCGATTATTAGTAGTTACTGTAGTTAGTTTTTTTAATAAAATTGTAAGTCTAATTTTTTTTTAATTAGATTAGATTTAAGTCGTTTCTTTTAAATTATTTAGTTTAAGCTTGGTTATTATAGCATAGAGGATAGGTTGTAATATAGTTTCTTTTTTAATTGTTATAAATTCGTAATTCGTAGCTTTCTTTAGTTTTAAGTTAGTTTAAGTCCGTTTTTAAACTATTTTTTCAATGCCCTAAGTGAGTATACATCTATTAAATTCAAACGCAGAGCTCATTATGTTGATTTTTGAAGAGTTCCCTGGAATATCTTCCACATCTCATTTTTGAAGAGATCCCGCGAGATCGGGAACTATGTGGTTAAAACCAAAAATTTGCCGGAAGTCACTATTCCACGCGAACGAAGTCGCGGGCAAAAGCTAGTATTGAATATAAATAAAAAGTTTCTCGATTAGTAATTTATCAATTTATCATCGAGTGGCAGGCTAATTGAAGTTTGTTAAATTTCTTTTATCATTTTATTTTGAATCTTAAGTTGTGTACCTTAAGTTTGAAAGTGAATTTCTTTCAAGTTTTTATTGACATTTACGATGGCTTGGAGTTATTAATCTCAGATTATGTCTAAGTTTGCCCTAAGCTTAATTGGAAAACAAAGTATGATATTCTCAAGGATTTCGAAGAAAATGTTAATTTAATCTAAATTTAATTAGGTTTCCTTTAGGCTTCCTTATAGATCAAGTGTTTTATAGAAGTGATTACTTGTATAACGCGAGATCTCTTAAGGTCACTCGATATTTAACAAAGAGTCTGATTTGAAAGTCTTCATTTACGTTTAAGAATAACTTAAATGAAACATGATATTCATATCATGAATTTAGTTCAAGTTCAATATACGCTGTTTTTGTTTCGCTTTTATAAAAACTATTGGCAAATCCGATAAAGTTAAAAATATGCATCTACACAGCGCCTAATACAAGAGTTTTTAGATCTGTAAAGGTTAACTAATAGGGTAGATGACTAATTTTAATTTTAATGTCCGTTTTGTAGATTATTTTAAAATATTTGACACCAATTTTTCATTTTCTTATGAAACAAATACTTTCGAAGATATGTCCACGAAGAAATTACTTTCAGGTACATTTTATACCTAGAAATGACGTATTTACTGTCATTCCTCAACTTTGATTAGTTTTATCTAAGTATTCTATATCTTATATAGATTAAATAATAATATAACTTAACGGACGGACTAAATAGATTTTTAATTTTCATACCCTGTCATCATTCCTATTACCGCTTTTATACGTGTCCTTATTTGTCTATTCATGTGTATGGCAGGCAGGCTCGTATAGACGCAGAGCTGAACAATACATCCTGGCGAGTTAGACCTGAAGAGGTACTGGTTGAGGTTGGAACTGGTATTGGAGCCAGTCCAGCGCTGCACAGCATCAATGAAGTACTCAAGGTATATTTTACTATATTTTGTGTGGGTGTGTGAGTGAGTGATGTGTGGGTGACTAAAGACACGTTAGATAAGTTTGTTTTAAAACAAATAATGATATTAATAGTACGTATAATAATATGTGTTAAACTTCTTGTGTCAATACTTCCAAATTACAAGGAATAATTTTGATTACGTAATAATAATTATTAGTATGACTCACGAAAGCTATACTACAAACGGGAATAATTGTTTTTTAAAGGTTACTACTGCTGAAA
Source organism: Spodoptera frugiperda (assembly GCF_023101765.2). NCBI lineage: Eukaryota > Metazoa > Arthropoda > Insecta > Lepidoptera > Noctuidae > Spodoptera > Spodoptera frugiperda. The sequence continues at coordinate 2,777,344 of NC_064218.1, forward strand.
TTGTTACTAAAGTTACTTAATTTCATCGTAGTAATTAAGTTCTATATTAGTTCATACATATATACATTTATTTCTTTCATACTAAAAGTAATTATGAACCTTAATTAGTTTATTAATGAGATTGCTAAGTAACCTTTCATAACTAATTATTGTTATTTTCGTATATTTCATCTTTCACCCAAATATCAAATTTATTAGTAGTACTTGTGCAAATATACGCTTACAAACACATCCATTCACATACACTTCACACATGAGAACAACAATTTGTTAAGTAAGTAATAAGTGTGGGAGAGCCCTGCTTCGGTACGAACGGGCTGGTTCGACCGGAGTGATACCACGGCCTCACAGAAAACAACCAACGTGAAACAATGTTTGCGTTGTGTGGGTGAGGTTATCGGAGGCCCAATTACCACCCTTGCCAATCTTCCGTATGCCCGATTCCCCAGTAACTCTTAAATGCCTAACCCCCAAAAGACAGACAACGCACTTGTAACGCCTCTGGTGTTTCGGGTGTCCATGGGCGACGGCGATTGCTTACCATCAAACGATAGTTAAGCTCGTTTTCTAGCTCGTGCCATAAAAATTGTGGAACACATAAACAATTGTTTTGTGTATGGATCGAACATGCGATACGATCCGCAACAGCTTGTCGCCTAACTACTGCGACAATCGTGCAATCTTAATATTGTGCCCAGTATATGGTATTCGTGACAGTTACATTAATTTTAGACGCATTTAATTTCTGTATTTGGTTGTTTACTAATGATTCCAGTTCCATTTAATGGAATATCAGCCTAATGGTCTCTAATATTAAATTGAGTTTGAGTATTTGAACTATGATCGACTCCAATACATGCTTTCACATTAATTAATTTATAATATAGCGTAGAGCTAAGTAATGCATTGTTGTATTTCAGTATTCAGTACTATTAAATTCGACCAGTAACGTTGTGTTATTATTTAAACTATGTAGTAAATAATATTTGCGATTAATTTAATACGGTAATACTTAAGTAGGTTTCAAGATGGTGAATATAAAAATTAAATGGTTCACAAATACATATCAGAATTATGGATAATCGAAAAATGATAAGTAACGGTAAGGCGAAATTAAAATTATCATGATACACTTGCACCTTAACACTTTTAATATTAAGATCTAATAGTGTTTTTCTTTGCCAAACAATTATCCTTCTTATGATGTTTATATTCTGTTTCACAATCCCATAACAAACATTTCCTAATAACAGCTTTCTTTTCGTTAATCGACTCAACGCGTAATTAAGCAATATATTATTTACTAGGTTTTGCCCGCGACTTCGTTCGCGTGGAATAGTGACTTCCGGCAAATTTTTGGTTTTAACAACATAGTTCCCGATCTCGCGGGATCTCTTCAAAAATGAGATGTGGAAGATATTCCAGGGAACTCTTCAAAAATCAACATAATGAGCTCTGCGTTTGAATTTAATAGATGTATACTCACTTAGGGCATTGAAAAAATAGTTTAAAAACGGACTTAAACTAAAGAAATATTATAATCTTTCCGAACTTAAGATGAAAACTAACTTAAAACTAAAGAAAGCTACGAATTACGAATTTATAACAATTAAAAAAGAAATTATATTACAACCTATCCTCTATGCTATAATAACCAAGCTTAAACTAAATAATTTAAAAGAAATGACGAAATCTAATCTAATTAATTTATAAATTAGACTTACAATTTTATTAAACAAACTAACTACAGTAACTACTAATAATCGATATCAAACTAAACCTACGTTAATAGTTTAACCAGAAAACCAGGAAAACCCAACTAATAAAATTATTAATTGACAAATACAACGAAACCAATTTAGAATATACGAAACAGCAGGACCACTATTGTTCAATTTCGTACTTATAGTACGGAATTGAACATTGTATGACCGGAATAAATTTTTAATTTTATTTTTTGATTTTTGAAATAAAAATCCTATGTCCTTTCTAAGGTTCTAAACTATATCTGTACCAAATTTCAACCAAATCCGTCAAATAGTTGCGGAGATTAATGGTATAAGCATAGAATAGTGTTCGACGTGATTCTTTAATTTGACATAACTTTTTTATTTATGAACCGATTGACATGAAACAAACACTAAATGTTAATTTAAACATACCACAATATATTCGTGAAAATCGCATTTAACTCGGTAGAGCCGTTTCTGAGATTAGCTCGCATAGACAAACAGACAAAAAAAGTTAATTACATTTTTGGGTTCGACATCGACATAACAATAACCCCTGCTAATTTTTTTATTTTTATTTTCAATGTACAGACAGCACTTTTCTACGATTTTATTATATGTATATTTTCAATGTACAGACAGCACTTTTCTACGATTTTATTATATGTATAGATTGACATGAAACAAACACTAAATGTAAATTGAAGCATACCACAATATATTCGTGAAAACCGCATCCAAATAGGATCAGCCGTTTCTGAGATTAGCGTGCATAGACAAACAGACAAACAGACAAACAGATAAACAGACAAACAGACAAAAAAAAAGTTAATTACATTTTTGGGTTCGACATAACAATAACCCCGGCTATTTTTTTTATTTTTATTTTCAATGTACAGACAGCACTTTTCTACGATTTTATTATATGTATATAGATTGCCTTTGTATTTCATGTTCAGATTATATTTATCTTTATAACATAATCTTCCCTGGCTGGCTAAGGCTCTTTCACTTGTTGCAGATAAAAATACATATTATACGTACATACATACAACATACATATGTAATCTCACACCTGTCTTCTATGGGGGTAGGCAGAGACAATGGAACGCCAATTTACTCTTTCACTTCATCAATAGTCATCAGTCTTTTCATACATGCTCGTCGGTTAAGGGTACTTTTAATTTGGTCCTTCTTTAATATATCGCCAATCTGGTCGCTATATGTATACCTATCTAGCTACTTCATATCCTTGTATATTTCTTTCGTAAATTTGCTTTTATCCATCCTTATAACATGTCCAAACCATCGTACCACATATTATACTTATTTATTTACTTTGAAAATATAGGCTGCTACAATAATGTTAGCCCCCAAAGTCAATAGACTTTGGGGTCTAATAAAACCTGTGAGCTTTCGCGGCATAGATACATTCGTTAGGCCGCCCAAAGATAGGTTAATAAACTTTGCTAACCACACAAACCTATTGGTATTGGTTAGTATTGGATTTATCGGTGATCCGTTTCAGTGGACTCGAAATGGTTAAGAAATAGGGTTCTATTAGATCTAGGGTTTTACAACAAATCTGGTTAAGATTCAGTGACAACTATCAACAAATCGAAGAAAGCCAGTAGAAAGGACGATGTGTAATATTTTGTTGTTAATTATATTAAACAGTTTACTCGAGTTGTGTGTTACAATAAACCATTGGTTTGCACGGCACTCTATGAGTATGAATATCGTCCCTAATTTAGCTTGAAACTGATTGAGTTACCTCTTCATACAATCAATCGTCAAAACTAATAAGCCTTCAAGAAAAGAGTGTATTCCTTTTTGAAAGGCCAGCTACGCACATGTTACTCCTCTGGTGTCGTGAGTGTCCATAGGCGGTGATCGCTTACCATCAGGTGATCCGTCGGCTCGTTTGCCTCCTATTCCATAAATAATGTCTCACAAGAGCTATATTTTGTCTGTTTTACAATAGCTTTCCCTGGGTTGGAGCACCCGCGGCAGTACAGGCGCAGCATCTACTCTGGGCACTCCATCTCTTACCCTGTCTTCCTTCACCGTGGGTCTGTACAAGGGGAACAGGGTGGCTGTGAAGAAGATCCACAGAAAGAAGTTGGATCTTAATAAGAAACTGCTATGGGAAATTAAACAGGTTTGTAACAACACTTATTATTAATATTAGTTTTGATAGCTTACTTGATATAAGAGAGATGGAACCTTTACGTCAACGTGCCGTTAAAGAAAGGTTTTTTAAGGTGCCTTAAAAACATTTTTTTGGTACTTTGGTAAGCATTTAAATACTATCCAATTTTGTGATTAAGGTTTGATTTTATTTCCATGTCTAAGAAATGTAATTAGTATGTTTTTTAAATTGAATTTACCTTAAAATATAGACATTGCACCGGAATCTCAGATAATTTAGCTAAAAATTATTTATATGGCTGATTACATTTAACTTTCTTTGAACAAAAACGTTCGCGTGATATTGTATATTAAACGAGAGAACCTGCAGTATCTAATTAGTGTGTACACAAAACTGACGTCTCACCCTCAATTAATAGATTACTAATTACGATGATGGATCTTTTGTTCACAAATGGGCGATTGATTGATTGATATTACGTCATGTTGGAGAATTAACTTTATTGCAAGAGAAGCAAGGTATAAAATGCTTTTGAAGTGCTATTTTATCTAAAAGCCGAGGGTGATAAATGATATGATAGCTTCATTAGGGTATTGATGGGTTCCGGTAATATTAATTAATGTCGCCCAAAGCTACATATCCTTGAATTTGGTTAATGGCACATAGACCGCAGGTTTGATCCAGTATTTATGTTGATAGTACGTATGATTTTTGAATAGTAACATAGACCCATAGACCATACTCGTTCATAATGTAACTTAGGACAAGTGAGATAATTTTTAAAACGGTTTATTATTTACTACGCTTGTTCGTTACGAATCAATAAAAGTTGAAAATGTAAAACGCAAATTGATATTTGGAATATAAATATTATGGACAATTGATTGACACGGTGACAATGGTAAGGGCTTTTCCACCAGATACGTGCTATGTAGCTATACTACGCGAAGATGTTATAACTTCGAAACTATGTGACCGTTTCCAATGGCACTAATATGTAGCTATGCGAGGAAGTTGCGCAGTTCGAGTATTCGATATACCGATATAGGGAAGTCATCCATAGCACGCTGTTGATTATCTCTTTGCATATAGAAATCATAACTTAGCTGAGTCCGTTTTATAAGTTACGCTATGTGTACCAATGAGTTATTGGTGGAAGCTAAAAACATCCACAGCAACGTAGCTAGCACATCTCTGGTGAAAAACACCTTTAAAGCTAAAAATTGTGGCACCACTACCAGCGCCCTACTCCAGATAAACAAATAATTGTTCAGATAAGTAAGACTCCAAGACTAAAGCACCCTACAATTTCAAGTAACTTGACAGTCACATTTATGTGACAGTTAATCAAATGTGACGTCACGAAGCTGCCATATACTAACTGGAAGTCGTAATTCGGAGTGACAGGAATTCTTGGAATCTGTTCTCGATGTTGTAACTAAATCCCTTTGGAGATAACTTCTTGTTAAGGTGTATAGGTATGGTAATTGAATATTGGAATTATATGTGTGTTTATATGAACAACCCCTCATGGTGATGTGAATAATATTGGATTACCAGCACCATGAACCTTTCCTTTTACTAGCTATATTTTGAGTTTTATGTGGTGGGATAAGAGTTAGAGCATATTTCATACAGTTCAAATATAAATATTTTTTTAAAAACTGAAAAAGTCAAATAATGCTTCTCGACCTGAGAATCGAACAGTAGCGTTGGCAGTCATTCAACAAACGAGGCAGTCTTCTTGTTGCCTTCTTCTTTTTCTTATTCACCAGTACACCTATCATAATATTCACCTACATATGTGTGTAAGATTGTAATTGGCCTTCATTTAATCATAGTTTTAGTTTTCTTAACGTAAAAACAAAATAAAATATTTTTTTATTCTTCTTCAATAATCATAATCATTATTCGACTACTAGGCTCGAAATGTGTCCCACGAGAACACAGCGCGGTTTATCGGCGCGTGTGTCGACTGTCCGCTGGTGTTCGTGCTGACTGAGTACTGTCCCAAGGGATCCTTGAAGGACGTCCTCTCCAATGATGAGCTGCAGCTGGACTGGAACTTCAGGACGTCGCTGGTGCATGATATTGTGCAGGTAAGTGGATGATATGATACATTTGGATGCTTCGGTGCGATTAGGAACAATTATTTAGTGTTTTAATTTTTTACGAATTCTGTAGCATCGTACCGACGGAATTGGCGACCGGCAACGGTTAATATTGTGGTGTAGGGATAAGATCAGTCCGGAGGCTTAAGAGGCCCATTTCTCATGCATGAGGACACAGGTTCGAAACCTATCAATGCGAGCTTTTCCAGGTTATATGTACTTTCTAAGATTACTAACGATGAAAAAACAACAAGTCGTTGTGTGTATTTCGTGTAGAAACAACAATATACAGAATACCATCGTAGGTAAAACGGGGTTTGAACCCACAATACATAATTTAGCTACCAATAACTGTACAGTCGAGGCATGGTATAAAAATTCAAAGATTTTTTTCATGGCCCGTTTGTTCCATGTACCTTTTCCAAAGCGAAGGTGAAATAAAAATAAAGCATTCTTTGTTAAAACAGGTTTCTTTGCCTTGATCTACACAATTAATAAGGTTAATCAATGCTTCAACTAATTACTACATAGCGTCGTATAAACAAAGGTTAATTGGTTGCGTAATAAAGAAAATTACTCCTTTGTATACCTACATTTGCAATCGTAATGTAAGGTTTTGTGATTCCAATCAAAATGCTTTCAATATTTTAATATTTAAATCATTCCGTGTACCTATTAAACAATGAATCAGTAACTTGATTTATTTTGCCTCTACGTACCTATAGTTCATTGTTATAACAATATTATGAACCTTCCCCCTGGGCATAGTCGATATCTTAATCCAGTAACCAATTTTTTACTTTTTTGTCACATTTTCGGACCAATTAAAAATAGCTTAAAGATTACATAGCTTTTTATATCTAGACAAAGGAAAACAATAAGTTAATTGTGAATGTTTCGACCTGTCACCGAATTTACCGCCTTAGGGAGTCTAAGTTTGAGAGCTGTTAGTAAAGTAAAGCTGTACAAAACCAGTTTATTATGGTCCACGATACGATTAATAAACATAACTGGCGAAACACGAGTATACCTCAATAAAACCTCCACTCTTCTTTGAAAGAAATAGGTGTGATGTTAAAATATAATGAGCGCATCAGAACTGTGGGCACCTCTCATGTTAAGTGCTGCGTTTTGTAACGCCAGACAGATTTAATAAACATTTGAAAGGTTCTTAAGTATCTACTCTCACTCCGTGTTTATTTAAAAAGCTTTTATTAATCTTAAATAAATTATTACATTTTGGATTGTATAGCAAATGTAGTTAATCTATATGCTAGACATGTAATTACTAAAATTTTGATGATAAACGTAAAGGATTTACTAAAATACAAACATCTAAAATAAACATCATCACTTACCATCAGGTGAAATAGCGGCCAACGTCGACCGATTAAATTAAAAAAAATATGTAATAGGTAATGATCAAACAATCTTACATTTTGTTGATTTGATGTTTTGATTGGAGTTAGCTTAAAATCTATACTAATATTATAAAGCTGAAGAGTTTGTTTGTTTGAACGCGCTAATCTCCGAAACTACTGGTTCGATTTGAATAATTATTTTTGTGTTGAATAGTGCATTTATCGAGGAAGGCTATAGGCTATAAAACATCACGCTATGACCAATAGGAGCCAAGCAGAGCGGGTGAAACCGCGCGGAAGTAGCTAGTAATAGATACACATAAACCCTAATTCAATAATATTCAAATTAATTCATGATTAGTAGTTAACAAGAAATGAAATTAAAAACGGATTTACCATCTTGATTTATTAGCAAACTTGATTTGTAGTCCCGTAACGATTAGTTACAAGAAATAAAATTAATACAGATTGAACATAATCTTGATTTATTAGTAAACTAGTACCATAACCTATACCTTTAGTTACGTATGCAAACTGGAAGATTGTCGTCTCACAATTGTTTACGCTTTACGTTTTTTTAAATACATAACACATTACATTCGTAAGTGTAACAATCACTTATAAGCCAACACCACATGCCCTATATCAGGTTACACATAACTTTTTAATTTAAACATTATAATCCTGAAGTTAATCAATTACTTAACTATAAAAAATAAGTAAAATAAGTAGAGTAAGTAAGTGTTGAATATAAAGCGTAAATAGATGACAAACAAACCTACGAACTTTTAATATTATAAGTAACATAAAATAATACAGCTTGTATATTGGCATTGTGTACTGCAGAATCCATTAACTAATATTTAAAATACATAAATAAATAAATTGTTCGTTGTCCAGGGCATGTGCTACTTACATGGCGGGCTGGGTGCGCACGGCAAGCTGCGTTCCTCGAACTGTCTCATCGATGGACGCTTCGTGCTGAAGATCTCCGACTACGGCCTCAACACGCTGTGCACACCGACCGACCTCATAAAGGATGACACATATTATTACAGTAATTGCTTGTTATAATTTTATTAAACTTCATATAGCATAAGTGTGGGAGAGCTATGCTTCGGCGCGAATGGGCCGGCTGATACCACGGTTTCACAGAAAACCGACGCACTTGTAACATCTCTAATGTTTCGGGTGTCGATGGGCCACGGTGATGGCTTACCATCAGGTGATTCGCCAGCTAGTTTACCGACCGTCTTAGAACATAATTTTAAAAACATTGTATGTAAAACTGTTTTTTAGAAAGAATAAGGATTCCTACGTATTGCACGATTGTGAATGCTGCAGTTTCACATAGACACTGCAACAACAGTTTTTTGGAGTTTATTATTTTCTATCACCTTATTTGCAGCTATTGTTATTTTTCACTTCTGTTCTTGATGGCAATTTCGTCTGCGTGGATTAGAGACTCAGGCAGTTTTTTTGTTTGAACAACAAGTTTTTTGTTGTTCAGTAAAGATGGAACTTTTCTAATGTTTTTTTTTTAAATAGAGTAGTTTATGTGTAGAAACGTTACAAACATACAGATAAAACACAAATATTTCTCTCATATTTTTCTGTCTTTACTATATGGGTTATCATAATTAACTGTTTTAATACTTTACGCATTTAATGCACAACATATAATCAACCTAATTCATTAAAGTAAGCGGTCTGCGGTTTTAATATATTCAAATTTAGCGTTGGTTTGTTTGTGATTTAAGTCCCGTTTAATATCTGTAGTGCTTGCATTTATTAAATGATATTACCTATGCTATTTGTTAATTTATTAGTCTGTATTACTTGATGATATTACCTATGCTATTTGTTAATTTATTAGTCTGTATTACTTGGTATTTGTTTTATAAGTATTTTAGTGATGGAGGTGAAAGATTCTGTATAGACGATTTTTAAAACTTTATCCTATGTCGTGGATAATAAGGTTTAATTTCCAGAGTTACTATGGACGGCTCCGGAGTTGGTGGCCAGCAGTATATACCCTGGTGCTGCAGCCTCCCTCAAAGGAGATGTGTACAGCTTCGGCATCATACTCGAAGAGATCGTGCTGAGAGCGGGGCCCTTCCATAATTATACCACTACCATGTCTAGTAAAGGTTAGTGTTTTAGATTAATATGAAGAATATTACGTCATGCCTTTTGTCCTTTGAAGGTTAGACAGAAGTGCATATTAAATGTTATATCCACATTTCAACAGTTATGTTATAAGTCCAATTATGGGTGAGCCTGCTAATATACTAAACACAATTCGTGTGACGAAAAAAATATACAAAAAACGATAGACCTTAGAATCGAACCCGAGAATCCTTTATCAGCAGACTAACGACCACTCGACTAACGAGGTAGAAGTCTAAAAAATATTTCGAAAAATTACTACTGACTATTTATTAATCCCCCAGTTTTCCAGCCAGTCACATTCACTTTAAAAAGTAACTATGTAGGTATAAAGCAAGAAAAAAAAAAGAATCTATCAGCTTTTTTTCCAACCTTGATGCTTTTAAATGGAATGTGACGGCTGAGCAGTTGTTTTGTAGGTCACTGCAAACTGCAGCGGAACAACTTTTATTTATATTGTCTGTGCTTTCACGGCTCAGCGGACAACTCTGTCGGTAGTTTGTGCATTCATTGCGAGTTTACGACTGTGTTGTTCATTAAATTATGAATAGTAATGGCTCTTTGTAAGATGATCCAGTGCTTTGATGATATGATTCAGTTTTTATATTATAAACTTTATGTATTTTGGTAAACGGACAATTAATAGGTCTCGATATGTACTTTATTTACTTACAAAGACATGACAGAAGTAGCACATAGAAGATCGACAAACAATTCAATGTCATCAAAACACCCACATCGCATCGTAAAAATGAATAGAAAATACCAACAAACAACTATTGGGCAGAAAGCTCGTCAACCACGATCACCTCACCTGGAGGATCCTTCCTTTTCCGATCTTTGAGAACTTTACTCTCAGTTCCCTAAATAATATTGGATTTTAATATACATACACAAATACAACTTCAACATTAAATAACCGATCGATCATTCACATAATTGAACGAGCGTAGCTGTAGCATTAGTAATTTGTTAGGCGCTACGGCGTAGTAATTTTGCTACGAGCTAGATTTACTACGAACTCTGTTCATCTTGAACAAGAAATCACGGAGTGTCAAGATTCAAAACCAAAGTTAAATACAAACACAATATTGGATATTCCAAGAATAAATATCAAACTTACCGAAATGTTACTAATTCTCAAAATAAATGAAATTTTATTTACAAGGGAAGTTTTGTACAAACTCATCAAAATTCTGAAAATATTTGTCGATGTTTTAAAGCAAACAAATAAATGCTATTGCTTAATTAATTTTATCATTCGGCTGAATAAACATATAAAACACAAAACGGCTAAACTCGATCGCCTGAAAAAACCGTCCTTTTGAAAGTTTGTGTTTGTACAAATAAGGTTAATTCTCGTTTACAAAATTATTTATTACAACGCTGTTTACTTTTTGATAACAGTTTACGTCGTAGCTTAATGAAATTTTCTCTTTTCTTGGAGATTTCTTTTAAACAAGTTTCGTGTAGGTGTAGATAACATTTATGTACAAGTTAATAAAACATATTATATTTACTATGAACTTTATTCCATCACGTGATACTGCACTACAGAGTACGTGCTTAAGCCTGTATCAACTTTATTTATGACAATATACAAAGTAAACTAAGTCCCACACGTTGCTATAACGTTGCACTTCTTTAACGGGAATTATGCCTGTTTTAAGAGGTATGACACTTAACGACTTTGGTTTTAACCTCGTATAAGTGACATCTTTTTTGTTGGTCGAGTTGGCTCAAGTGCGACTGCCGGACAAGGGGTCTCGGGTTCGATTTGAGGTGGGGCAAAATCTAACTGAGCTTTATTCGGTCTGGAATCGTGCCCAGTATATGGCAATAGGCTCACCCCCTATTATATTTGACTTAAAGCACAAATGGTAAAAAGTGTGTGATAATTGTATAGTTACATTATGTGCCGTAATGTGCACCTCTGTCTACTTCTTCGGGAATAGAAGGCATAACGTTACAGTAAGCGACACCTAACAGCACAAGGAGTAATTTTAGATTCTCTTAGTAGTAACTTTTAGTTCAACAATTACCATTAGGTAGTCACAGGCAATATTTTCAATGAACCTTTTGCCATTTATAAAACCCATTAACGTAGTCTAATCTCCTACTTAAACAGAAATAGTCGGCCATGTATGTGCTCGGGAGTCCCCACCATTTCGCCCAGTGGTCAGTGTGGGGGAGGTGGGCGCGGCCGCTGGTGGTGGCGGTGGTGCTGCAGTGGAACTCCTGGACCTGGCTGAGAGGTGCTGGGCAGAGGCTGCTGATGACAGACCCAGCTTTGATACTATCAATGCTAATTATATCAAGTAAGTGGTTTAATTGTGGTTATTTTAAGTGTCGTGAGTAAATTAGGTACAATAGTGTGTCTTTTTCAAAGGTACCGTACGTTATTAGCAAAGTTTATTTCGAATGTTAAAACTAGTAACTAATGTGTGGTTTTAACAATAAACGTGACTAAAAAGGTTAGAAAGACCAAAGCCCAATCGGGAAAGACAGACGAGCGCCATCCTTAATTTTCTTTAACATGTTTAAACCTTTTTATCATACTTGATACGTTCATACATCATCGTCATCAGTCGGAAGACGTCCAGTGTTGAACAAAGGCCTACTTAGTCCACACATACTAGTTACGAAGGTTAGACAGGAGGAGATAGTCCATATACTACTTTTATATAACATATCATACATAATACATTAGGTACATTTTTTATGTCTAGGGGCTACTGTGACAATCTAATGGACGACCTCCTTCGTCGCATGGAACAATACGCGAACAACTTGGAGTCGCTCGTTGAGGAGAAAACTGAACAACTGTCGCTGGAGAAGCGTAGATCTGAAGAGCTACTTTATCAAGTACTGCCGAGGTACGTGCCTTATCTTACTTCTTACTTAATATTACAATAGCGAAAGTTTGTCAGTGATTTCGTGTGTTTGTTTGTTACTTAATCACGGCGAAACAGCAGAAGGCTCGGAATGAATTTTAGAACATAGGATTATGGTCTGGAATAACGCATAGATTACTTATCCTACGGGAACGCAAGCAGCGAAGTCGCTAGCATAAATAAGTTTATGACTTTAAATTCATACTACTGAGGGCTTAGTACGAGACTGCGTTCGGAGTTCTTACTGGCCGGCTAAAATGAATAAACCAATCAAAACACTAAACGCGCTAACGACTAACCAAAGATATGATTTCGTTAGAAAGTATAAAATATAGTGTTACAATAGTAATGTATAAAGCTAAATTACCTATTAGCTCATTATCTGTCTCCACTCAGGCCTGTAGCCCAGCAGTTGATGGCAGGAGAAGTGGTACAGCCGGAGAGCTTCGAGTGTGTGACGGTATACTTCAGTGACATCGTCGGCTTCACGGAGTTGTGTGCTGCCTCCACTCCCATGCAGGTCGTGGACCTCCTCAATGACCTCTACAGCACATTCGACAGAATTATTGGGTTCTATGATGTTTATAAGGTAAGTTGTTGTGAGTCGTTCATAGGGCACGGTAACCAATTACCATTAGGTAGGCCGTGTGCTTTCTTGCCACCGTCGTATAAAAAAAGTTGATATGTTATCAAAAACTTAAAGGTTTAATCATTTATGTTGTATGTTTATCTGCTTGTTTTGTAATGATTGAGTTATTACTAACATTTTTATTTGTCATGTTTCCAAAATATATTTATTTATTATTTATTTGAATAGAACGGTACAAACTACTGATACTATTAAATACCTTACAAAAATAAAAAAATCCAAAATTATAAAATTAATATAAATATTAAATATTCATTCATTCATCTCTTTCGCAAAACTTCAAACATATATTGGAGGACATTTATATTGTGGAAATTGTATAGCATTTTTTACAAAAATCTCGGAGTCCTTGATTGTACACATAATATTATGATCACCAGTACAAGAAAGTATCTAGATCTCTTTCCAAATAAAATGTCTAGTCATATCATATAGATACACCATCAATTCTTTTATTCCTATTTAACAAAGGTGGAGACAATAGGCGACGCCTACATGGTGGTGTCTGGCCTCCCGGAGAGGAACGGCGACCTTCACGCGCGGGAGATATGTCTCATGGCGCTCGCCATTGTCGAAGCTGTCAGGGGATTCGTCGTGAGGCACCGGCCTACTCATCGATTAGAGGTAAATTAGTATTGATAATATGTACTATATTGTTACATCAATATTTAGTAAGTTGGATTTTACATTACCCCAACACTAATATGTTAAGTCGTTGGCATTGTCATTCTTGGTGTGTGTGGAGTACAGTCGTCTCTCCAAGTAAATTAAATTGATAATATTAAAGTAATATTCCAATCTTAAGAAATCAAGTTGTTTTAATAACCAGAACAACAATAGATATGTCATTATTTATTGATTTTGATTTCGTTTTTGTATTTCATGTTAATGTTTACTTAACACTAGCTTAGAGTATATTACGGTAAAGTGTAATGACACCGATACTTATATGATATTGCTAAAATGTCGGTAGTGTACAGTTTTCAGCGAAAATATAATCTTTGTCTTCATTCGTAGCGCTATCGATGTTGTGTTTCCTAAGATAGTCTTCTTAATTTAGGTCACATTTTATTTGTAGACTAAATTACAATTTACACTGTATTCAAATAAGGTCCGTATTGGTGTGCACTCGGGCCCAGTCTGCGCCGGAGTAGTAGGGGTGAAGATGCCCCACTATTGCCTGTTTGGAGACACAGTGAACACAGCCAGTAGGATGGAGTCTACAGGACAACGTAAGTTGGAATACTCGTATTTGTTGTAAAAGTAAGAACCCGTATTGTAATATAAAGATTTAAGAAACAGAATGATCCAAACTTCCATAAGAAGCACGCTCACTGCCGGATTTGTTAATTACAAACTTTGTAATAAAGTTACGAAACTGTTATAAACGTCGGTCAAAGGATTCGGCGTTTATTTCTTTGAGTTGTATGTAAACAACAGAAGAATGAATTTCACTGTAAACAGGGTCGTTTTAATTAAAACCCGAAATGAGATTTTTTTCTGTCGTACATTCTATCGAATAGTAAAAGTTCGCGTTACTATTTGCAATAGGCATCTAATCTAACTTTCCGAAGTAATGTTAAAACTAAAAATGTAATCTTTTCAGTAGTAGTGTTACTTTTATTACTAAGACACGAATGTTACTTTACAAAGATAGTTGGACATTTTTGTTATTCTCAATAAAGCCTATAAAGTCCAAACTTAATGAAAATTTGTAACTTTGATTCGCAAAAAAGGAACTACAATTTATAACTTATAACCTATAAGCTTGTAACATATATAATATACCTTCTCCATAAACTCCGTAAATGCATCTGCAAAAAACCTCACACCTAAATTTCTTCCAGCACTACGCATCCATCTAAGCGAGAACACCAGAGCATTACTGGACCAATGGGGCACATTCGTGGTGGAGCGTCGAGGTGAAGTGGAACTCAAGGGTCGGGGGAGGATGCTCACACACTGGCTGCTGCACTGCTCAGAGCCTGAAGCCAGACCTCCCACGCAAGGACTCCAGCCACCTCCACAGTATCCTATACTGTTCCCAGCATTACCACAACCGGCTTTATCGCTGCAAGTTCCTTATTTAGTTGTGGAGCCTCCTACTTTAGCTGCTTGAAGAGTTTATTATACTTTTGTAATGGTGTGAGTGTGTGCTGTGTATGAGGGTGTATGTATGGGTGTATGTCGGTACCATGTTTATAGGGAGTAACCGTTTTAGCCTTTTAAGTTTAGTTGTTTGTTATGTGAGTAGGAGATTTGAGCTCAAAGCTATTGTTATTTTTTTGGCATAAACAAGACAAAAGAAATCATCTGTCATACAGAAAAGGAACAAAAATCAACAAATATTTTTACTAGGTCACAGCCAAGTCTTAAATTATCAATAAGCAAAGCTCCCGTCAAAAACAATACCCAAAATGAACGCTCAACAATTTATATTAACCAGGCCGAACGATAAAACATAAAATATGGAAGGATAAACCAAAAATAAACAAGTACGTGAGTGAAAATGCTAATTTTATGAGTATTTTATCCGCTTTCCAGTAGTTAATGACTTGACAGTGATAACATTTACATTTTACTAGCTTTTACATCACAATGGTGATTTAACGAGATAATTTGCATTAAGTCAACACTACACAAGCGTGTTATATTATCTGTGCACAGATACATTCGAACTGTATGTTAACGTCACTTGGGACGTTCGAATTTGGAACGTTTAAATTAACCAATAATAAGCGTATATTCAAAATTATTGAACGTTCTACAATAGAGAGTAACGTCACGCCTTTTATCCCCGAAGGATCGGATAGGTAGAGGTGCACAATTGCACATTACGGCACATAATACCGCTATACAATGTACACCCAGTTTTCAACATTTGTGTTATAAATCTCATGTAATAAGGGGCGAGCCTATTGCCATATACTGAGCACAATACCAGACTCCGTGCTACTATTGCGAAATTTTCTAACAACCAAAATGAACAATATTTATTGTAGATTCAAATAGTTTTACTTTTAAATACATACCGTACTTTGTTTGTGGTTATTTTTACCTTTAAAGTATTTGATCAAATTGTTTATTCTGTTTTATATTAGGTAAGTAGAAATGATTTATCCTTTTTAATGTTTATTTAATTTGTCTACGTAAATATATTTCAAAGGATATAATTAGCCTTTAAGCTTGAATCTGGCGGTAACGATTTATTTTTAATATTAGAGAACAAAAATAAAACATCAGAAACGTTACTAATATTTTGCTTGGAGTTTATTAATAATACAGGAACAATATATTAAGTATTTTTGTTAAGAATCAAGCTTAATACTACGGAATAAGAATTAAAATTTCTAATTTCTATATTTTCCTCAGTTTTACCGTAAATGACTGCGTGTATCCTTGGAGCGTAAAACATATTCGTCGGTAGATTACACCTCATGTGCGTTGTGCGTACACTTTGACAAATGAGGGAATATAAGTTAAAATTACCGTCGGTTTCACTGTACTGAAACATTCATAAACTGCGGCCTACGTACTAGAAATGTTACGCCGAAATTACTGTAAGAAAAATATGAAAGTGTTCGGTTAAAGGTTACTTATTCCTCCCTATACACTATGTATGTACCTACTTATTTCTAAATACTTACGTGTTAGTAATATAATATTTAACCTTTTATGTTTACTTTGTTGTTGTTGTTGCTCAAATCAGAAAGATGTGAGTTTGACGTGTTTTACCTATTGTTTGTCACTGATTTCGAAACTAATTTACATATTTTATAATTTACTAAACTAGCTACTTCCGCGCGGTTTCACCCGCTCTGCTCGGCTCCTATTCATCGTGATGTTATATAGCATATAATCTTCCTCAATACATGGGCTTTTCAACACTAAAGTACCGATTTATACACCTATAAGTATTTTTCTGATAATTTTAAAGTAATTTAGTATATTATTTTATTTTATTAAAAAAAATTATAAATGTTAATTAATAGTACTTAATATTTATAACTTCTGCGGCCTATTTATTCTATGTAAATTGTAGTGAAAATGTAGACGTAAGAAATAAGATATCTCTTTTATATCATATCTATTGTAATCTTCTAAAAGAAAACTAATTTAGAATTTTGTTTAAATGTAAAAATATTAAACCAAAATCCTATTTTACTAGCTTAACAATGTATAAATACTCTTTAGAATGTGATTTCTTTGAACAAAATGTATTATTTCTAGTTCTAGCTGAATTGTAGAAAGCCACTCTTTATATTTATAAATACTTATATAGAGTAAAATATCGGTGTCCCTAAATGTCTATTTTTATATGAATGTTGAAACGAAACTATTACTTATAGAATGCTTTTATTTATTTTACGTCAATTAAATGTGAAAAACGACAATTATTTTCCATGTTTGGTGATAAAATAAATACGAAAATTTATATTGCAGTTTTATTTCTATACGAAAAGAAGTTGAATATAATGAATTTTGTTTCAGAGATGAATGAATAGCTTTGTTTGTGTAGAAAACTTCTAAATGCGGTGAGCGACCTAACCAAGTAATTGGCTTGGACCAAGGCTACGAATTACTCGTATACTATTTAAGCAAATGTCATAATCAAAGACGCTAAAGCAGCTAATATAGGGTGTCCCAAAATTAACGCAAGATTTGAATTAAATAGAAAACGCCGTTTTTAGTCTTTTGATAGTTATATTTTTATTGATTCGTAAAGTACATAGGATAGGGTTATGTGTGGAATAACACATCGGACAAATGGCCTCCACGGCTTTGCGAGACAAGCGCACTCTTTTGTTGAAATTTTCCATGACCATTCTGCATAAAGTGGCTGAATTTCGTTGATGCAGCGTTGAATCTCCTCTTTTAATGCACGGGTGGTTGTGGGCTCGTTGACATAGACTTGTGATTTCAAATAACCCCATAAAAAGAAGTCTAATGGTGTAAAATCACACGATCTAGGAGGCCAATTTTGATGACCGAAACGAGAGAGTACACGACCTGGAAATGTCTTTGAAATATTCTTTAATAATGAAAACACGTTGTTCTGTCGTGTAACGCTCCATTTTTAATAACCCTATACTGTTAGCTGTCAAATTGCTTTTTTTCAGGGTTGCCAACACTTCACTGCACAAATGGCGGCAAATTCAAATCTTGCGTTAATTTTGGGACACCCGATAGAATACATCACTATTCTTTATAGTCTCTTACAAACTCCCACTCTTTCTCCAGCGCTACCAACTTACTCTTCTTCACGATTGTATAGTTAGACGACTTCTTTCTCAAAATCTCCAAAAAGAATATTATCAAAGAAATCAAACAGCCAAAAACAAGACAGAGGAAGCAAGTGAGGGTCTGATGCTGAGTCAGTGGTGATGGATCAGAATTTATTGTGGGGACGTAAGTAGTCTTCAAGTTTGCTTCTTTCTCTAACAGACCGCTTTCAATCATCCTCGGTAACCACACAGAGAGAGGTCTCACAAACGGAGAGTACATCTTCATCCACACAACCAATGGAACAGTTAATATGGAGTCCGGTAACACATGACCACACTCATTCTCTTTCTTCCCTTGCGCCAAGCAAAAAGCAAATGCATACTCCAAGGACGTAGCTAGCACAAACTTCCTCTTCCCTTCCAAGATCTCACGGAAAAAGTCTTCGAACTTCACCTCAGGGATTATTTCAAAGCCATCTCTGATCAAGGGATCAAATTCGAAGTGACCGTAAATGCCAGCCCTACCTCCAAACTTAAACCCACTGTCAATAGTTTCCTTCAAATTCGCGAAATTTCCTGTAAGAGTATCTGTCTTCAGAGCACCAATAAGGACGCTTTGGTATGCGTTTCGGACAACAAAAGTGAACCATATCCACAGTCCTACGATGTAGAAGTCTCTGAATCTCCTTGGAGCTACTCTGATGGTCTGACCCAGCATAGCTCCCCAAACTCTAAACGCTGCTCCCTGAACTTTGTCGAAGTTCTTGAAATACCGGTTACAGAATTGCTTTGTACGCTTAAACTTTAAAACAAAGGGGAGAGAGATGACTATGAATGTTACTACGAGGAGTATGAGCCATAAGTACCCATTTAACGGCGATAGAAGTCGCCACCACATGGGCCCTGGACCAACCGGAGGAGCCAGCCACGCAATGCGAATACGGAAATACGGCATCGAATAATCTAGAAGACCTAGTCTGTCGACTCCTAAAGGTATGGTGCACGTAGAAATGTTCGCGAACCCCGAAATAACATCATTCAAAGAATCCGACCAGTTCTTGGCTCGATCCGAATCGATGCTGATGTATTCTCTGGCCGATATTATGGGCGTAAAATTCATGATGTCCCGGAGCAATCTCACTATTGATTTCTTGATTATTTGCAGTGGAATTTTCCGGTCAGTGCCTCCCTGGTGGTAGATTTTATTCGTAGAAATGTACAAAGGACACTCATGCATGTTACTCATTTTGTCAGGATACATGTCCCTCAGAGACATGTCCGGCTTCCAATAACTGATGAAGGTCGGTTCCGTGTTCTGACAGTTCAAATGATTTCTATAAGGATAGTAAGTGAACAAGGCAACTTTGTTCTTCTTGTCTTTCGTTAAGATTATTGCGTCGGTGACGTAGTAACTCCATAGAATGGTAGTAATATGATCGAGTTTCTTGCGGTTTGAATTGATGACGATTAAGAATTTGGCTCCTCCATTGAATAAGTATCGACCTCTCAGGTCCGACTTCAGTCTACTGAGTAGCCTCATAAAAGATTGGTAGTTATCCACAATCATGACAACTTGCTTTGCAGGGTCTACTCCTCTGCTTTCAATCAGCACCGTTCCGTGATATGCCTTCACGAAATCAGTCACCATCTTGTTATCGACATCGTTATAAAGAATTAAAGTCGATTGTCTGTAGTTAAAATTGTTATTTGCGACTTCAATCGCGCAGCTAATGAGATCGTCTCGTCTCTCAACACAAGATGAGATTTTGATGAAAACTATTGCAAAATAAAAGGTCCTTAAATCACAG
The DNA here is from genome assembly GCF_023101765.2 of Spodoptera frugiperda. Classification (NCBI taxonomy): domain Eukaryota; kingdom Metazoa; phylum Arthropoda; class Insecta; order Lepidoptera; family Noctuidae; genus Spodoptera; species Spodoptera frugiperda. The sequence continues at coordinate 2,797,443 of NC_064218.1, forward strand.
CGCATTTTGAGAACCAGCCGGTTAGTGTCGGCTGCTGTTTCAAAAGTGACTGTTTTTAGTTTTAGTTTTTGTTAGAAAATTGATGGATGGTGAATGTTTCTGACTGTAAGGGTGCTTTTCCAACAGAGATGTGCTATGTAGCTATGCTGCGAGGATATTATAGCTAAGCTGTAAAACTATGTGACCGTTTCCACTGATACTAAGCTATGTAGCGCTACGGGTCCCAGTAAGATGTGCTATGAAGATACACCGCCGCCGCCGTGAAGTATCTTTGTGTGGAAGATGCACAGCTCGAGTATGCTGTATCGATAGTAGGGAAGTCATCCATAGCACACATCCATGATCGCATCTTTCCATATAAAAAACATATCTTAGTTCAACCCGTTTCCACCAGTGCTAAGCTATGTGTATCAATGAATATGATTGGTGGATACCAAACGCATCCACAGCAACGTAGAATAGCACATCTCTGGTGGAAAAGCACCCTAAAACCCTAAAAGGCAATAAATCATCTTTTGTTTCAAAAGTTGCGTTGGTGTTAATGTGGCAGACATTTACCATCTTTTGATGGATGCATGTAGCTAATGCAGTTGTTAGATCAAAACTAAACGGATTTCTAAACTGCAATAAATCATTTTCGCATGGTTTCGAGTCGTTGTTGAAAGAATTTGAGTTTGAATTTGGGTTTGAATTTGATTTGAGTTTTTAAGGACAATAACGTAAAACTGGTGTCGTCACATCTGAGTTGAGAAAGGGGCTCGGGTTCGTCTCCCGTTATGGCCAATTATTATCGTTGTGATTTTTTGTTTCTATGAAGGATTTCTTCTTTGAAATTCTTTTCTTGGTGATGCTTTGCCAAGACTCGTGGTTAACTAATTAAAAGAGTCTTACTTTATATGCCCTACCGCCTACCTATAACATGAACAAAAAGGGAAGCGTTATGTTACTTGTTGCTGTCGTTACTAAAAAACATGATAAAATAACGGTCTATACAACCCACTTCCCTCATTTTTCTGCATCACTGCGCGCCTGCGTACCCAGCCGTGCGTTGCTATAGCAACGGGAATAACAACATTAATTGTAAACAAAACAGCATCGCCAGTATTGTGTAACTTCCAATGTTATTAAAACAATTTAATATTAAGATCAAGTGACATAGTTGTTAAGTCATAGCGTCAAAAGAAAGTTTAGGTCACCGCGTCAGAAATAACAATTAATTTGAATACCCTTATTTATTATGCTTGGAAAATTAACTGTTTTAGGAACTGTGGTCTAATATTTTAGAAACTAACTTAAATCATATTTCATAGTAGAACTGTATTTTTTACTGTATAAATTATATAGAAAGGGTTAAAGATAATATAATTATTAGGGGAGATGAAAATGAAAAAGCTATGGTACTTTATTTGGTTTTTATTAACTGTAGGTGTGATAATAATTAGTGCTAAAGAACTTGAAATGCCGGGTAGCTGTCAACAGGGCTATTATTACGAACCTAGTTCCCTTGGGTGCGTTACCTGTCCTGTCAATGCTTCCATGGTACCTTCAGCTGATGGTGAGTACCTATAGAGGACATAGATTCTTAGGAATTAATTATTTTTCTACAATAACACTATCGCTCCTCATCACTAACAATAACGTTCTCCTTTCATTTTCGTTCAACGTAAAGCAAACTTGTACTAAGGGTACTGATAGTAAGCAATAAACACTGCCCGTGGACATTCCACAGATATCAGAGGAGTCCATGGAAATGTAACACCAGAAAAGTTAAAAGTGCTTCAAAATCAAATAGGGCCATATATTAAGTCTTTGACTGCCAATAGAGAACTGTTGAAGGCAAATCCCCCGCTAACGTCGGTCACCGGTAACCCCTGTGGCGTTTAAAGTGTTAGATAATAGATCTTGTACAGAAATAAAAAAAAACAACGCTATTTTTTATCAGTATTATTATTTCATTTTAGGTTTTGGCTGCTCCTGCGCGGAACATAGCGTGCCAGTAGGCATAGGTAGATGCAAGCCCTGCAATGCTACTGAGGTGGTGTCAGCTGATGGTTACACGTGTGTGCCACGTCGCTGTCAGAACGTGTCTGGCAGGATCGCGTGTAGGAAGTGTCCTAATGATTATATTACAGGTTAGATAAGGGTTTTTTTAAAGTTAAGTTTGATATGGTTTCTTTCATTATTGCCTTACCTTGCCTGATACTGTGATGAAACGACATAGGTATTACATAGGTAAGATTCGTAGCAAGTAGCCTTCCATTGTCTTTGTGTACCCCCATGGAAGACAGGCGTAAGGTTATGTATTTATGGCCTGAGTATAAAATAATTACAGAACATTTTTTAATTTTTACTCTAAGATAACCAACCTTTTAAGCCGAAACAATACAATAAATTGGGACCCAAGTCGTGTCTTAATGCGATTTCAGTTTGTTTTAACACTTAATCTCTTTTTTTACAAAAAATAATTAAGATTCATTCTTCTAGTCACCCAAAACATAGACGGGTCGCCACTCAAAGAGGTTCAATGCGTGAAATGCGCGCGCGGCTTTAAGCCAATAAACAACGTGTGCGCACGTTGCGAGTCGTGCACATGCGCGAAAAATCAGATCATTGTTCGAGGCATCTGTATACCGAAAACCTATGTGAACTCCAGACCGAAGTATGAAGAGAATAGTTTGCATCCACTGGCCCTACTGGATGTCGTTAAACATGAGTATTTATGTATGGTAAGTGGAAATCAATGGCTTTAAAAACGCATCTTACGTTGTATTAAAATTTAAGAAATGTATAAAATTTCATTAGTTAAGTTCATAATTATTTACAATTATAGAACGAAATTGGAAGAATTATCTCAGAATGATAGGATTCGAAGCTTACTACGCCGTAGCTGCTACGCTGAACTACGGACTACGCTGGCTACGAATTCGTAGCAAAAACGTAGCGATCAAAAATATTATAATAATGTAATTTATTACCTTATTTCACAGCAAAACGACCTCCGAGCATGTCACGCGCTTGCCAATGAGTGTGTGAGGAACTTCTACTCGACTGATGCAGCAGGACCTTGTAGACTTTGGATACAGCCTAAATTGACTACACCTAAAGGTAATGAGGTTTTATTTTAAAGGGTTAAAGTCACAACGGCTTGATGTAATGTTTGAATTGTTAAATTCTAATAAATACTTATGATAAATATCGTGGGACATACTAAATTAAATAAAAATTACGGTTTACTCATGTACATTAATGGAGAAAAGCTCTACTAGTTTTGAGTCATAGAGGGACTATTCGAATCAGCAAACGCTGCTCATAATGAAGAATGTGCGCTGTGTTGGTCTTTGATTGATGTTTTAGGTAGTCATCGATACGACCATCTTTGTAAAAATCTATGTATAATCTATATACAAAAGTATTTTTTTATAGTGTAACGTAATGCAAAAAACTATATAAATCATTCATATGCATGCAATTTCCATTAAAGTGCATTTTTCCTCCTAGCTAATTACTAATACACGAGTCCTTTGATAACAACCCTTAATTAATTAGTACGAAGACATTTCTATTTTCTATAAAAGAAAAAAGAAGCTCCTTTTCAATTTATGATGTTATAATTTATAACCACACTCAGACCAAAGGGATTTATGCTATTGCTAACAAGTTTGCATATAAAACATTGCTGTGTTCCAACTAAGAGTATAAAACTCAACCTTATTGTGTAAGTAATAGAGGTCTTTATTGTTAAACAATGTTTGAAGAAAGTTCTTACAACTGTTTTTCATTTCAGCATTGCCGCGTCTCATCGTAGAATCAACTTTAGAAGATAAAAATCCGGGAGAAACTTACCTTGGAAGGAAGAAGGTATGAAAGTTAAATCCAAAGTTATAAGCTAGTAATGTCATTCAATACATAAAAGTATCTGCCACGGCTTTAATGGAAGGTAGTGTTGTGTTTGAAGATCTGAAAGACAATCATGTCCAGTAATCATTAACTTATATTTGATCCATTTACCTGGCATGCAATTAACACTTGGCATAGGGGTAAACTGCATGGTTGATGCGGTTGCTGAGCAACGTGTAGCTGGTAAGATTCCCACACGAATCAACTCTTTGTGTGATCCACAAATTGTTGTTTCGGGTTTGGGTGTCATGTGCATGTGAACTTGTATGTTTGTAAACACATCCACGATACAAGAGAAAACCATAAATCTGTTTAAATCAATTAGTAAACATGTAACCAGTAACTCAAACGACATACATTTTTAGATGCTTTCAATTACTTTACTCGCATATTATTATGCCACTACAAATTCTTTGTAAAATTAGCTGCATCAACACTTCTTAAGTCTTATGTCCACAGGATTCCATACTAATAGCGGCAGCGGTGTTCTTATCAGACGGCCGATTTAAGTTTACCACGGACACAAACCAAGATCACAACACCTCGTGCCGTCTCCCCGTTATAATTAGAATCGGTCGAGATTTCTCGTAAGTTCCAACATAATATTTATGATAAAAACAAATGAAACAGAATGCTTTAGTACCTTACTCCTCGAATTTCTGAGAAAACACAAAATCTTTTATCTTTTGTTCGCGAAAATTTGTAAGAACTTATAAAACGTCTGTTGTACGATATTTTCGGGATCTCGCGTCGAAAATTTGAAAGGGAAAAATTTAAGAGATGACCAATTACGTTCAAGGTCAAGTGTTATTTTATGAGTATCTATTGTGTTTTCTGTGGATTCTGGAGATCTGAACAAAAGATTAGGAAGAAATGAACTGTGTAATAAATAACCGAACACAACGTGATGTTAAGCGTTTCGGCTTACTCACGTAATTATTTGACGAGGAACTTGACTAGTTTCAAGCCATGCTAGAGGCTCATATTCATCATAGAGGCTCAGTAGCAGCTCGACACGACAGTCGTCAAGTCTTATGTCGTGTAATGCTGCTAATGAATATGAGCCTCTAACGTGTTTCGAAACTAGTCGAGTTCGCTGTCAAATAGTTACGCGAGTATGCCGAAAAACATAATAATTAATTTAGTCGGTACGCTTTTTGCTACTACAGTCGCTAAACATAATAATTAATCTAGTTACGCTTACCAAAAGTTACGCTACCGGGAGGAAGGTCATAAATCAGCGAAAGATAAATAAAAATTCACCAAACATCAATAAGCACTTACATTTCGAAATAACTGACATTAAAACTCAATATAAGTTGAGGAAATTCTTTAATTCTCAACTTGATCAAAATTTTCTTGCCCACATCCCCTTTTCTCCCTCCCCTCATATTACACACAAATATTTTTATATACCTCTAAACAAAATGAAAACATATTAATAAGTAATTTATACTTTTTTTCACATGAATTGAGGTCAGAAATGTAATAAATTGTATTTGTGAAACTATTTCATTGCTACCGTAGAATGGCTAGGTATGATGAGTGAGCTAAAATACTAAAATGTCGTGGTAGTCCGGAGGTTTAAGACCTCATGTATGAAAATGCGGCTTCTAATAGGGTATTCTTTCACCTATAACTATAAAAATGATACCAAACAAAGAGAAAAGTTTATACGGTTCAAGAGAGTAATTAAATAAAAGAAATTCCCATCAATTTATCTTTTTTCACAACAGATCTAACGTAATTATTTTCCTGGATAGCGTTCATAAAATTTTATGGTCACTGGCTGGCTGATTATAATTTCTTTTTTGTCTGGTTTTCTACTCATAAGGATGCTATAGAAGTACGGTATAGATATATTGGTTAAAACTTTTTCTATTTTAACTTTCATCACACTATCACACTTTACAATATTATATTCTAAATGTAAAAGTCTAAATGTGAAAGTCAATTACGCTGAAATTAGTGAACGGATTTTAATGAAATTTCGTATACAGACAGGGTATGAGCTGAATTGGGTGATAGGATACTTTTAATCCTATGGGAAAGCGGGCGAAACGACTGGCTATAAAATTCGATTGTTTTGATTGGTAATTTCTTACATAGACATTCTAAAATCGTTAGTTCTGTATACCTTTAAAAGTATCTATGATGATGTAACCTTACTCCAATCTCATTCTATTATTAGTGAACCATCATTTAATAGTTATTATAAGTCCTTGAAAATATACTGCTCATAACAAAAACATAGATTCTAACAGCCGTCTACATTGCAGTCGCGATTGCATCATAAATGTATCGAAGATTACCGAAGATTTGAACGAGACGATATCGCCTTATCTGTATGCTGACGGGAAACTCGTGCAGATACCAGTTTATCCCAGGAAACCTAATGGACAACCAATACAGGTATACAATGTTTTACTGTACACTTTATGTTTCAAGCTAAACGTGGTTTTATATGTGAGCTCCTAGTTTAACATACATACATACGTAACCTCACGCCTGTCTCCCATGGTGGTAAGCAGAAACAATGTAACGCCAATTGCTACGATTCTTACATACCTTTTTCGCTTCATCAACAATCATCCGACTTTTCATACATCACATACATACTCGTCGGTTAAGCGTATTTTTATTTTGGCCCTTCTTTAATATATCACCAATCTGGTCGCTATATGTCCGTCTAGGGCACCCTCTACCGATGGCCCCATTCGTATCCGCCTTGTATATTTGTTTATTTCTACTAGTTTAACTTTTATTTAAAATATAAAAAAGCCTATATATATTTAAGAACATTTTTTTCACATTTAACTTATAATTTGGAGTTTTAAGTTTAAAATATATTTTGATCCTTAAAATAGTATCATATCATTTAATCATCATAAAAATTTTGACAGATATTAAGATGTAAAAGCTAATTCTAATTTAAACTACTATTTTGTTTGTCTTTAGTTTCAGTTCAAATTTAAATGTAAACACTAAATACCGAGTAATTATTAAACAAAGATTATTAAATCTAAATTGTTGTATCTGTTTACAGAAAGGTACCTGGATTTCGAGTAAATTTAAACGATTCTTCGTAATCGATAGCTCTCTCTCGATAGTCACAAATGCTACGAATTACGTATACTTACGTACAATGGAGATAAAACTACAGTAAGTAAATTTTGACTCAGTCTTAATGTCACATAATAACATGTATTTAGCTACGTGTACTAGTATTTTATTATATAGTAATTTTATTTATTTAGTTTTTGCTTTTCGTCCACGGTTAGCCCGTATTATTAAAATAAAATACGTTCTAATATTTTTCTCTTTGTATTCACAACAACAAAAAATATAAGAATGTGAAAAACTGTCTTCAAATTTTACATGACTAACCACCGTACTCAGTTATTTAATGGTTATTTAACTCAGCAATTGTTTTCGGAACAAAATTGTAACTAAAGAATAGTTTAAGTAATCATTAAATGTCGCTAAGTCCAGCAGTTAAATTTCGATTTGTTTTACACAGGATTGAGCGAGACAAAGCAAGTCCAAGTTCTCTACGAGTGCAAGTATCAGTAGAAGTTAGTTATGCATCGAAGTCACCTCTATCAGAGTCTGTCACCATGACCCTGAAGGTGACACATGTGATGCCTGAAGCTGGAGTTCATCGTGGACTAGAGGTAAGTTCCATAGTTAAGTAAAACACTCAGTGGCATAGAGTGTCTTGGCGAGGTCCCGTATAATAAAATATATGGTGGTAAAATTTATTTAATCTACTAACTACTCGCTCTGCTCTGCTCAGGCCCTATTGATCGTAATGTAATGTTTTATTGTCTTTAACCTTTCTCAATAGATGGACTATCCAATACAAACAATATTTATTAAATCGAACCCATAAAGATTAGCGTTTTCAAACAAATTACTCTTTAGTTTTGTATTATATTAATAGTGTATTGCATAAGATTTACTTGCTCATATTTTTACTTATTTTCTGTCTTTTCCTTTGGAGAATACAGGTAAAATAATTTTATGAGTTCTTAAAAACTTTTTTAAGCTCATAAAATATTCTACAATTAGATGATTCTCGTAATAAAATAACGGTGGATACAATTCTTGAGTAAATTTTCATGTTTTAAACGACTTTTTACATTTTTACGGAATATTTCACCACCCTCGGGCCGTCGGCTAAATAATTTATGGATGCCGTTTCTGAGAATCCGAAACAGGAAATAATTTCAAAAATTAAGGCAATAAAGTCACCATTGCTCATAAACTTGATGTCATAAATAACGTTTTTCTTTACGTTTTCCGGAAAAAAGGTATTATTTATTCTGTACTTTTTAAAATGGAGATATTCAAGTGATATTCTTGAACATTATAAATATCAACATAATTGGAAGTTTTGAGTGGGACTTAAATCTTCATTAGCTTATTTTGAATTCGATATTAAATGTATTGATCAGAAAATATTATTGATAGTTGTATTTTTATGGTATAAGCCAGTAAACGAGCAGAAAGATCATCTGATGGTAAGCAATCGCAGCCACCTATGGACACCTGAAACACTAGAGGCGTTACAAATGCGTCGCTGGCCTTTTGGGGGTTAGAAATTTAAGGTTGTTGGGAATCGGGGATTAGTGAGATTGGGAAGGGGTAATTGGGCCTCCAGTATTCTCATTCACCCAACGAAACACGACGCAAGCGATAGTAGTGTAGTGTGTGGTATTTATTTATGTTTATAGATATGGGGCGGGGTGCTTGGCTGCCTGCTGACTCTGTACGCTATGGTGCAGTGGCGAGGAGTGGTCCGCAGAGGAGGACTCTACGTCTCCGTCCTCCCTTTGATGGCGGCTGCTATTTCTGACACCTTTTATTTTGTGAGTAAATACTATATTGGGTCATATGTGGAGGTACTCATTGGACAATTTTCCAATTTAGATCTTTGATGTTGAAATTTTATTATCATGTGAACTATGGATTATTGTTCTATTTTTTTTTTTAAACATTAGACAGGTATTTTTATTTACTCACGGAAACAAATACTTTCGAAGATATATTTAATTTGAAATAAAATGATAAATGATAAATAAATGATAAATGATATTTATTTCTGTAAATAGGTCATAAAATAACACTTTTACACGTCAATATTTCAAATAGCTAGATGAGGCCGGCATTTCCTATCTGACTACTCTGAGAAGAAATGCCGAAACAAACTCAGAGGTCACAGTCTCTTTTAAAGTCCAGACAATGAAATAGAGGATAATGTGAGAGAACCGTGCAAGTTGGTTCTGTAGTGGTCTTTAGAGGAAAGAACCACAACAGTATGAGCGGACCTGTTCAGATGGCCGTACGCATGTGTCAGTTTACAATCAGCTCAGCCAACGGCCGTTGCTGAATGATCCGACGAACACTACCAACCAAAAGAACACTTGGGCAGGTCTCGTAAATGCTCACACTGTCAGAATATAATTAACTAAAAGTGAAATAACTAAGCAAACTCTCACACGGTCCTCAGACTAACAATTTTAAAAATAATATGATAAAAATAAAAATAAAAAATATCGAATGATATTAATGTATATCATGTCAAATTGTATAAAAATGTAACTTGTGTTACAAACATGTCAACATGACCTGTGTGGACATTATAACGGCTCACTCCCAAGCCTGACTATCATCTAAGTAGTCTTTAATTTTATAAAAAGCTTTACTATACAGTTTTTCTTTAATAACATTTTTAAATTTATTCAGGCTCAAACTTTGAATATCGCTGGGAATTTTATTGTAAAAGCGTATACATTGACATCTGAACGAACCACTTATTTTCTTAAGTCTAGTAGTGGGAACTATATATTTGTTTTTACTTCTAGTGTTTATATTATGTATATCACAATACTTTTTGAATAAATTAATGTTTTTGTGAGCATACACTACATTTTCATAAATGTATTGAGAGGGAACAGTCAATATATTAATTTCTTTAAATAGTTCCCTAAGAGAGTGCCTCGGACTAAGATTATAAATTGATCGAATGGCTCTTTTCTGCAGCACAAAGACAGACTGAATGTCAGCAGCATTTCCCCACAGGAGAATACCATATGACATGATACTATGAAAATAACTAAAGTATACTAATCGCGCTGTATTTACATCGGTCAAATTTCTAATTTTTTTAACGGCATATGCTGCAGAGCTGAGCCTTTTCGATAACTTATCTACGTGTGGAGCCCACTGTAGCTTAGCGTCCAGGGTTATACCTAAAAAGACAGTTGAATCTACAGGGTCCAACTCCTCGCCCTTGATTAGCACGCTGGTTTTCACATGTCTAACATTTGGTGTTGTGAATCTAATGCATTTAGTTTTTGATTCATTAAGTAACTGTTGGGGTGTGCCGTGGCTGGTTCAACGAAGAAGGCAGTAAAACTCGAGTGGACTGTATTTATAACTGTATTACGAATAAAAAGGGCTGTAGCAAATGTATTACTGGTACAAAGGTGTCGCGTCTACGGAACGAAATAATAAGAAAAAGGGGTTTAGGATGCGCGAGCGCGGATGATCGTCTTGTGAGTTAACAGCTGACTCGCGGGTGGCGGGCGCGCGGTGAGCCGGGCGGGCGGCCGTCGCCCCTCTCCCCGCTCCTCTCGTTCACTCCCGCCAGCGCGCGGCGATGTTGAAGACGGTGGTCTCAACATACTCCCCCCGTTGAAGGATCTTCAACTGTAGTGACTGGAAGAGGGCAGATGGTATTAAAAGCTCGCCGAATGACACCCTTACGTGTGCGGATGTCGGCGACTCTAGTGATTCCATCCCTGCCAGGTAGGACGTGGACGATTCGACCTAGTAACCACAGCAGAGGAGGTGACCCCTTATCCTTGACTACGACAAGTGTCCCTTCCTTAAGTTCCCCGGAAGAACGGCGCCACTTGGTTTTCTCTTGAAGCCACAAAATGTATTCGTGGGAAAACCGGTGCCAAAAGTGCTGCTTCAGGTATTCAATGCGACGGAACCGCTGCAAATTGGTGATGTTCTCGTTCTGGATCTGTGGATGTGGCAACATAATGAGTGATCGTCCAATGAGGAAGTGGGCCGGAGTAAGAGGGACGAGGTCTGTTGGATCGTTGGACAAGGGAGTTAAGGGTCTCGAGTTTAGGATGGCTTCAACTTGTATCAGGCATGTGGCCATCTCTTCGAAGGTTAAATTTGTTAAACCCAAGATACGTCTAAGGTGATGCTTGGTGGATTTGACTGCCGATTCCCACAACCCACCTATATGCGGTGTGTATGCAGGTATAAAGGAAAAGTTGATACCTGTGTCGATATCATTGAAATCTAGGTTTTGCGATAGAAGATTAGCCAGTTCATTGAATGCGCCAACGAATGTAGTGCCATTATCTGAAAAAACGTTACGAGGTTTCCCCCTGCGAGCAATAAACCGATTCATAGCAGCCAAGAAAGCGTCTTTCGTGAGGTCAGACACCAGCTCGAGGTGAACAGCTCTCGTTGCTAAACACACAAACACACATATAAAACACTTAATGAGTCTGCAGCCCCTACCCTTGCGATCAGCTATCATGATAGGACCAGCATAGTCCACCCCTGTATCTAAGAAAGGGAACTCTAAATGCACACGCTGCTCTGGAAGGTTACCCATGATAGGTTGAACAGTCATAGCCTTGATCCTACAGCATTTTACACATTGCTGTGAAACCTTTTTGGCTAGGTTTCTACCGCCTATAGGATAGTATCGGTGGCGAATCGTGGCAAGTAGAAGTTGCGGTCCAGCATGCAAAAGGCGCAGGTGATACATGTTAAATATTAAAATGCAAATTATATGTGAACTTGATAAAAGAATTGGATGTTTTACGTTAAAATCATAGAATGAATTAGCCAATCGCCCCCTACTCGAATCAAACCATTTGATTTATCTAGGAATGGAGACAATGACAATAATTTATTTTTAGAAGGTAGTTGTTTATCGGAAGTTAATAACTTGTATTCCTCAGGAAAGGAATCCTGTTGACTATGTCTAAGTAAGAAATGTAATGACATAGTCAACTCAGTGTTAGAAAGTGAGCCACACCTTGTAGAGTTTTTTTTACATTTATTTATGAAGCGCATGAGATATGCAACCACACGCTGTAGTTTAATAAAACTAGAATACTGTTTACATAGTAAAGTAAACCAGTTGTCAACAGTAACCGTAGTATCAACATGATGAGATAATACTGTCTCTACTAGGTACGACTTATCCCCTGAATTTGACTCAGGAAATGAAGGCCATGAAGAAGATTCTTTGTGTAGAAACTGAGGACCTGACCACCACAAAGAAGAAGACACCAATTTGTCAGCTCTAAGTCCGCGCGAAGCTAGGTCTGCGGGGTTTTCAAGTGAAGGTACATACCGCCAAGTACTACCACCAACATAATCTTGAATCTCGGAAACGCGATGACGAACAAAGGCTTTAAGTTGAATTGGTGATGTAGATAGCCAACCCAGGACAATGGTTGAGTCACACCAAAATACTGCTTCATCAATATGCAAGGTCAGCGATTGACGAACCTTGAGATACAGCCGTGTGCCAAGTAATGCAGCGCATAGTTCGAGCCTAGGTATAGTCGTCGGCTTAATAGGAGCAACTCTACTCTTTGCAGTGAGAAGATGCACGCTGACCTCTCCATTCCTCGTTTGACTGCGCACATATACACAGGCACCATATGCCTTCTCAGATGCGTCAGTGAAAATATGAAGCTGAACAGAAGACGGTGACTCACATGAAATCCATCGGGGTATGTCAATGTTATTGAGAAGAGGGAGAGTGGTTTGAAACGCACTCCAAATAGTATAAATATCTTTAGGTATAGGTTCATCCCAAGAGCATTTAGAAAGCCAAAGCTGTTGTATAATTATTTTGGCCTCTACAATGCAAGGAACCACTAAGCCAATTGGATCAAAGATTTGGGCAATGACCGATAGGACTTGACGCTTTGTAGTTCTTTCAGTGGAAGACAAATTTATTGAAAAGGTGAATGTGTCAGTCGAACATCTCCAGTTAAGTCCCAACGTTTTGGACATATGACTATCGTCACTGAGGTGAACTAAATCTGAGCCAGTGGGATCATTGCAAAGAGCCTGCAACACTTCTCTTGAGTTGGACTGCCACTTGCGAAGGTTGTATTTTGCAGATTGCAAAATGTCCACGACTTGACGACACTTCTCTATTGTTTCTGGAACAGAAGAACCACCTGACAAATAGTCATCCACATAAAAGTCATGCGCTATGGTATAAACTATTGCTGGGTCAGAGCTCTCCTTAGACAATTCAATTAAACATCTAGTTGCCAAGAATGGCGCCGATGCAGTACCATACGTGACTGTATTCAGAGTGTAAGCTGTCAATATATGATCTGGTTCCGCTCGCCACAAAATTTGTTGTAACGGTCTATGCACTTCACTAACCATAGTCTGTCGGTACATCTTTTCGATGTCTGCACTGACGACGACTTTATGCTGACGAAATCGAAGCAGGATCGACAGGAGATCATCTTGCAAAGTTGGACCGACCATTTGGATAGCGTTGAGTGACTTGCCCGACGTGGTGACAGCCGAAGCATCAAATACTACTCGCAGTTTCGTAGTTGAGCTTGACTCTTTCAAAACGCCGTGATGAGGTAGAAAATGAGGCGGGCTACAGTTAGGTGTTTGACTATTGCTTACAGACATGTGACCCAATTGTATGTACTCATTCATAAAATCAACGTATAATTTTTTGAAATGAGGATCTCTGGCTAAACGTCTTTCAAGTGAAAGAAATCTAAGCTTAGCCATTGCATATGAGTCACCTAAAACGTGAGGAGACTCTTTGAGAGGGATGTTTACCACAAACCGACCATCAGGGTTGCGGCCAGTGGTATCTACGAAAAGTTGCTCGCAAGCTCGTTCCTCTGAAGTAAACTTATGCTTTGTATCTACCGAATCTAACTCCCAAAAGCGTGATAAGTCTGACTGAAGGTTGTCAATATGCATACACACCTGAGAAGTGGAATTCGATTGAATTAAAGCGCCAGAAATAAGCCAGCCTAACTTTGATTCGAACAAAGAAGGCTTGTCTTTACCTAATGTGACCCGATTCGCGCCTATGATCTTCCAAAATACCTCCGCGCCGACTAAGATGTCGATCGAAGACGGAATGTAGTATTGAGGGTCGGCAAGACGAATGGTAGAAGGTATGTGTATGTTGCTCGTATCAACAAATGTGTTCGGTATGTACGATGATACTTTCGGTAAGACAAAACACTCGATATTGATTTTATAATCACTATTGAGTGACTTTAAGGCAATCGAACAACCTTGCGAGCAACTAGAAGATTGATAATTTATACCTACCACCTTAGACTTGGCATTGTAGATAGAAATTTGAAGCTTACGGACTAAGTCGCTGGACACGAAGTTGGCCGTGCTCCCGTTGTCCAGCAAGACTCGAGCAGTGTGACAGTTGCCCTTTGTGTCCGTCACCTGCACGAGCGCTGTGGAAAGTAGAATTATGCGAGATGAAGCAGAATGATTAGCCGACAAGACGACATTTTGAGTGTTTGAGAGCTCACTATCACTATGAACGTGCAGCAATGTATTGTGCTTTTTATTGCAATATTTACAATGTCCTAACTTGCACTTATTAGCATCATGGCCTGGTCGCAGACAGTTAAGACATACATTAAAGCCATGAACCCTTTTGATGCGAACCTCCACTGGAAGTGATTGGAATGTCTCACAAGTGAATACATGATGATCCTGTTTACACATTGGACACAATAAAGGCTTATATTTAGGTTTATCAGTAGTGGCCAGAAAACTTTTATTAGATTTATTGTTGTCGCTGTGACCCTCGCCTCTTGTTTTGATGGACTTCGACTCCTCAAGTGTTTCTAATAAATCTGATCTGTTGCTGAGGAAGTTAATAAAAATATTTAATGTTGGAGGTTCAGTCAGAGAGTTTCTATGCTCCTCCCACTCACGATTTGTCACCTGATCTAATTTACTAGCCATAATATAAATTATAAGCGTATCCCAGTGTTGAACTGGTTGCCCAAGTGTAGATAAGGCTCTAAGATTTTTGTTCGTTGTATCAATAATAAGGCGTAACGACTTACTTGACTCTTTAGAGATAGGGTTTACATTAAAGAGAGCTTGCACATGATTATTGACAAGTAATCTCTTATTGTCATACCTGTCACAAAGTAACCTCCAGGCAGCGTCGTAGTTATCCGCACTGAAATCTAAATTGTCTACGACAAGAGAAGCACTATCCTTTAAAGAAGCGCGTAGATAATGTAGTTTATTGATTTTACTTATGTTATTATTGCTATGGATTATTGAAATGAATGTGTCCCTAAACTCTAGCCAATCATGATAGCTGCCCGAAAACTTAGGTAGATCAATTTTTGGTAGACGTATAGAGTTATGTGTATGTGTGTGACTAGCACAAGACCCCACCTCGGACGACGAATCTCCTGCCTGCTTACTGCGGGTGGCGCTGATCAGCTGACGGGCGGTAGCCACCAAGCTGTAATATTGCTTCTCAAACTCCTCCCGCTCCGCATATTGCTCGCTGGGATCGTCCGCGAGTGTCTCCAAGTCACACTGTAATGCATCGTATTTTTCGTATAAATTTTCAAATATGTTAAGACGGTATTCAACCTCAACTGTTTGCGTATCGCTAAGTTGCTTACAGGATTGAGATAGAGTTAAAAAGGATGCAAATTGTGTAAGCTTAGCTTTAACTGAAGCTCGCTTCTTAATTAAGCTTTTGCATCTGTCATTATGCAAAGATAATAAAATTATAAGAAAAGCAAAAGAAAAAATACAAAAATATTTTTTACAAAAATATGTAGGGTAAGATAAAAAGTTATAAGCAAGTTTATTAAGCTGCAGTTCGCCTAAAATCAATTTAGAAGCAATTTCTATTTATGTGATAGGTTGCTAGGAATATCTCAGCAGGCGTTTAGCTGTGTGAAGTTTGCAAAAATATGCTTATAATTTAAGTTGCTGGAAAAAAAAACAATTAAATGAAATGAAATATGATAATGGAAATGACTGCCTAAGCTACTTATGAATGTATGAAGAGATGAACAGCACTAAATACAAGATGAATGACTAATCTATTGAGAATGACTTGCAGTTTTCGAATGACTTGCAATATTATAGAAATGAATAAATTTAAAATGAAGTTAATGAAATGATGGTTAGACAAGGTGATGAAGCGTATGGGATGATTATGGTGTTGAATGGATATGCAATGATAAATGAAGGAATAATTTGGAACGATCTCACGATTTTTGTTGCAAACCACTGATGATGATTGTGACGTGGAGTTTTTCAAGTATCCTCAAGACACGACGACAATTTATAGTTGTATGCTTGATATCGATGAAGATCTTCCTGTCCCGCAGTCCTGAGAGTTCTTCTCCTGGATCAGTCTTCGAATCTGGGCACCAATCAACAAGGACGGTACTTTGTTCCCGTGTGATTGGAGACGTCCCTAACGACGAAAGCTTCAAGAAATCCAAGCAAGCAGATAATCTCAGGTGAAGACGACTTGAACCCACTGTACAGCTCCTTTGTTCTTCGATCTTGTTTCTTCGTAAGACGGTAGAAGGACCATATGTTGGGGTGTGCCGTGGCTGGTTCAACGAAGAAGGCAGTAAAACTCGAGTGGACTGTATTTATAACTGTATTACGAATAAAAAGGGCTGTAGCAAATGTATTACTGGTACAAAGGTGTCGCGTCTACGGAACGAAATAATAAGAAAAAGGGGTTTAGGATGCGCGAGCGCGGATGATCGTCTTGTGAGTTAACAGCTGACTCGCGGGTGGCGGGCGCGCGGTGAGCCGGGCGGGCGGCCGTCGCCCCTCTCCCCGCTCCTCTCGTTCACTCCCGCCAGCGCGCGGCGATGTTGAAGACGGTGGTCTCAACAGTAACAAATTATTGGCACCAAACCAGCGAACTATTTTTGAGAGAGCACTATTTACATGATCACTGACTAATTGTCCACGTTTGAGTTTAAACAATAAAGATGTATCATCAGCAAACAGTACTATCCCATGGTTATCCTTCACAAGGTAAGGTAAATCATTAATATAAATAAGAAAGAGAAACGGGCCGAGAATTGACCCCTGCGGAACACCCATCCTAACAATAGACCCGGAGGAAACTTTTCCGTTAATGTCGACTCTCTGAATCCTATTACTCAAGTATGAGTTAAGAAGATCCAGAGAGCTGCCCCGTATTCCATAATGGGATAGCTTCCTGATCAGTGTTTCATGAGGGACACAATCGAACGCCTTGGATAAGTCACAAAAATACCCAATGCGTCGGCCGAGTCCTCCCATGCATCATAAATGTGATTAAGAAGTTCAACACCGGCATCAGTTGTTGAACGACCCCTTGTAAAACCAAACTGATTTCCATGTAATAATTTATTTCTATTAAAGAATCTTTGCAACTGATGTAGAATAATTTTTTCAAAAATTTTACTGAATGTAGGTAGTACTGAAATAGGTCTAAAGTTAGTGGGGTCAGAAGTACTACCCGATTTAAATAACGGAGTTTTTTTACTATTCTTCATGAGATCAGGAAACACACCACGATCGACACAGTTATTAAAGATTAGAGCTAATACGGTTGCTACAATATCTATTACAGAGCCGGTAATGTACACAGAATTACCCCACAGATCTGCAGTCTTTTTCTTGTTCAAGGTATGGAACGTTTTGACTATATCTGTATAATCTATGTGTTCGAAAGAGAAGCCTAAATTGCAAGCTGCAACATTTTCTTTTAGTAAAGATTCTGCAACTGTGGGAGATGAGTTCAAAGACTTAGTAGTGGACACAGGAACGTCCGAAAAGAAGTTTTCAAATGCAGCTGCGACTTCTGCATCCGATTTAATTACATTATTATCAATTATAAGACTAAATTCACTACTCTTCTCTTTAGACCTCCCTGTTTCACTGTTAATAATACTCCAGGTCGCTTTAATTACATTGTCACTGTTTTTTATTTTAGAGCTCAAGTATAACGATTTTGCAATTGAGCAAACTTTTTTAAATAATTTAGAATATTTCTTTACATATTCACTAAATTCAGTTGTATTAATATATGTCCTCTCGTTATAAAGCTCATATAGGCGTTTCCTACTCTTATAGATACCAGTAGTTGCCCATTGATTGAAAGACGCATTGCCATGAGCTGGTATGGTTTTAGGTGTGAAGGTGGACTTAAACTCGGTATGGTAAATGTTAAAAAATTCATCACACAAGTTATTAGAATTTTTATTCCTTAATAATAAAGGTATTTTGTCAGTGAGTTTAGATTTGAAAGTTTCAATGCGTCTTTCAGTCTTTGGGTTAACAATAATATGTGGTTTCGACACTTTATTTACTTTATTTGTTATTGAAATTAATTGTCCACAATGATCTGAATCAAGCAATGATATAATTTGTTTATTAGTTGGTACAATATCAGTATAAATATTATCTAGGCAATATCGCGTGACGTCACTTCTTGGTACGTTTTTTACGTAGAAATGACGTATTTGCATTTAAACTTTGATCCGTTTTATCTAAGTATTATTGTTTTATATAACAAAATAAAACCTACGTGTGTAATATTTTTTCATTAAGATTTTTGATTTCCCCGTCATCATCCCTAATTCAATTTTAACACAACAGGCTGCATGGTTCTCCACTCTTCATGCCTTGGCAGCGGAGGCTGGCACGCTCGGATTGACGTTACCACTGTCACAAGCTGAAGAACGCATCGTCATGGCGTTTGTCTACACTGCAGTTTCATTGAAGGTTGGCTATGAAAAGTGACTATATACAAATACTTGGTTATGTTCGTTGATCATATATGGTGTTCTAAAATTATCTACCACGGCTTTAACGGGAGGAAGTGTTGTAAATACTTTTATATGGCTACATATTAGTTTTTTTTCAGGCTGTTAAAGTAGCGTGGTTCAACTTCAACCAATGTCGATGTGATCTCTTCTTTTTGGATTGGTCTGAATACAATCCGCCGTATAAAGGTATGTAGTCACCAGTTAGGTCATATATAAATATAATATAACTTATTTAAAGTTCTATTTACAAATTGTTCCTTTATGTAAAAATACAATCTCCTCTATTACATAGGAGCAGCAACAGAAAAGTATAATAGTTGGAGAGCTTCCACATTAGCCAGAGAGTGGTCGAGGATGCAGACTATGAGAAGAGTCTCTCCGGGGTATACCGTCAGCTTAGCACTGCTTGTACTACATGTAAGTATTTGATACAACTTTTACCCATAGTTAGTGTAGTACTTGGAAGTACACATACACCGTGAACATGTTGCTTTCGAACCGTAAAACAACTTTCCATAAGGAGTACTTTCGATAAGTAAAGTAAAAACAAACATATTAGGTATATTACTTTTTATCTTTATAGCTATATCTTAATCGCCTAAGTGCTTATGAATGTTTAGTGTTTCTGATTATGCAATCAGAATTTCTTTGCAATTTTATACATATTTAATTCAAACCTAATAAGCTAAAATGAATCAGTATAGTTTACTGAGCTAAGCAACATTTGATACGATGTTATAAAAAGACATATAATATTTGATATTAAAGTGAAATAGCAGTCGATTATACGACAATATTAAGGTCCCTGGCTGCTGATAGACTAATCAATTCAATCCCTGTCAAATGTGCCAACAGTTATGAATAAATGGGTGAATTATAGCAATAATATGGCTATGTATACAATATTATTTGATATGGGTCCGACAGTAATCTCGGTCGCTTGCTTAGCTGGGGTTCGTGACCTGTGCACAGTGCCATCTACTTTTATTAGTGTGAACTATGCTTTAAATCATTGTTAAAAGTAACAGCGAATATATTTTTTTTTTAAATGTTGCTTTTGTATTTATTCTTACCTATTTTTTTATATTTCAATAATTACATTAATCAAGTATTAAATTCTGTATGAACAGCTCCAAGGTCCTTGATCACAGAAGAGCTGTAATGTAAGTTGTCTAGGAATGTTACGAACGTGCAGCGCGGCTGTTACAGTGCCGTATTTGTAAAATGCCATGTTTAAATTAGCTCAAAGAGAAAAATACACATTTTGGCTAATCTACTGGGCCTATTTCGCTCGTTTTTCGTCTATTGTCATATTGGTTTACGTATAGTTGACATATTTTTATCATTGCCTACTACGTGGCTAGGTAAGAATGCCGATGCCGATGCCGACCGTTCTCTTTACCTTTGGTGACATTTTCCTAAGATTGATCGATATAATTGAGTGTGACGCGTGGGAAAGTAGATCAGTCACTTTGCCACGCGTTACGCATTCGTGCCTATTTAGGACTATTGGCAAAAGCACTATTTAATTATTATTACTAGTATGGGTATAATAATCCGTTTGTTTCGTCTTTTGATCTTACCATGCAGATTAGTCTTTGGATAATGAAGCTTGTTGAAAAAGATGATGCAACGTCACGCCTTTTATCCCCAAAGGTGTAGGCAGAGGTGCACATTACGGCACGTAATGCCGCTATACAATGTACACTCACTTTTCACCATATTATTATGTAATAATAAGTCCCATGTAATAGGGGTGAGCCAAAAAATTGCCAATTTTTTTTTAAATAAACACGCCGCGGTAAACGAGCAGCCATAGGTATCACCTGATGGTGAAACACCAGAGGCGTTACAAGAGCGTTGCCATATATAGGAATTTAAGGGTTGTTGTTCGAGAATCGGGGATTGGGAAGATTGGAAATTGGGCCTCCGGTAACCTCACTCACACAACGAAACACAACGCAAGCGTTGTTCCACGTCGGTTTTCTGTGAGGCCGTGGTATCACATTTTATTTTTATTTACCACAGCTCCTGGTACCCTGGAGATCCTACCTTCCCCCAAGTCAAGGCTACAAGTGGGCAGTGGCCACGATAGCCTGGTGGAGTTCATACGCCACGCTGCTGTGTTTCCGATGGGTGGTCGACAGGGTGCTAGGGTCCCCGACTGCTGCCCTGCCGAAGATCTGCAGCAGTGTCGGTCTGTCGCTGTTGGTGTTTGAAGAGGAGCACTATGCTCATTATATTCATGGACGGTAAGGATAACATAATTAGCTATTTTAAGTTTTAAAATAAAAAAACATATTGGAGGTAGGGATATTTATTACGATAATTCTTCAGTGTAGTTAGGAATATTTATTATGCTAATTCTTCTTTTTTTGTGTTTTTAAGGCATTTATTTTTTTGATGTAGAAGACAGCTTCACGTCCTATTAGCGTGTGGAAATATCATACCATGTCATAGTCATGGACCCATTTATGAGAACCTCGCTCCAAATAATATAGCACGATCACTCGTAGTTATGGGCCTTTTTATGAGCCACTCGCTCTCCTCATTGGTTTTTGAAAGCGAAAGATTTTATTCGATTACACCTACTTCTTACTGATTTAGGTAAGTACGTCCTTATAATACTTAATAATGGATGTATATTCTGTTCAGTAACGATGACACCAAAGACTTGCGATCTATCGCGGGCCCGCTCGCTGCGTGCCGAGTGGTCTGCGCTCCACAACTCAGGTAACGTAACACCAACAACACCAATGGCCTTAATGTCGAACATAATAATTAATATTATTATGTCCAAATACTCAAACACTACTCAATTTTAAGAACGCCCTCAAGACTAGTTCTGTCGCTATCAATTCTTTATAAAATGACAGAGATAGCACGATATTTAAGTACAACTTAAAATTGAATAGCATTTCAGTATTCGGGCGTTACATTCTGAACCCATAACTTCGTAATATCTAGAGTTAAGGGGAATCGTAATTCAATCTTAGTTAGGTAAATTATTTTAACAGAATTGTTTCTTTGAATTTGTTATTTATTCTTTATCTATAGTAATTAATTTATTGTATTATTTCAGGATCGTGTATAAACAACTATCAATGTCGATACCAGGTAACAATGAATGTTTTAAACCTTATCATTTATACCTATAAATACATACACCTATTGGAACTCTTAGTTACTCAAGGTTTATGAGGCATTGGTACGAGTTTGTATTACGTTTAACGAGATCGTATATTACGTTTAACATAAAACGAAACGAGAGCGCGTTCGGCACTCTGATTGGTTGGTTTATTCGCGCCGGCCGAATAGAGCGCTGAACTCGCTCTCGTTTCGTTTTCGTTTCACGTAAAGCAAATTCGAACTAAGATCACCTAAGGTACTGAGCACACTTTGAAAACTCTCTGAGAATTCTTTGACTACCCAATAATTTGTGTTGTTAATATAAAAATACTAATACCTGTATATCCATATTAAGTATTTATTATATTTTCAGCTTTAGGAGAAACTGAAACTAGGCAGTCACTATTATCCCGATTCCTGGCTGCGTTCTTTGAAAGAGTATGTTTGTTATTTAAATCAAATATTAATATGAAAATATAAAATTATTTCAATATTGAATTAACTTCATTTTGTGTTCATCTAGGCATTGGACGGCCTCAGCTGGGTTGCCAGTGAACGCACAGTATTTGAACGGTTACTGAACGTGGAACTGAATACGAGAGAAGCTGGCAACACCAGCACTTTGCTTTATGACCCTGACGAGGGTACGCCTTCGTGTTTTGCTGTTACTTGGTAAGCACTAGATGCACAAAACCGATAGGTTTTCCGTTCCAATATTTAAGTAATTGGCAATCTCTTCAGTCAAAAACAAAATAATTTGAATGCCGCGGCTCAGATTTTTTGGTGTAGCGTCTCAGGCCTAAAAAAATAATTTCCTTATCTATTTTTGAAGGTGGGGCGAAGAATGGTCCCTGGCTACATTTGAAGCCATGCTCTTCGGTAGCCTGATGATGGCCACAGACGAGCCTTTGATAGCTGCCCTGGTCACTCTTTTAGTATGGCAGGTGGGAACAATTTTATCTTTTCTAGACTGCAGAGCCAAATACACCTATAGGTACTTCTTACTACAGAGAACGGACCGCAGTGGTTTCTGATACACTAAAGCCTATTAAGGTAAGCGTCCATAGATCCGTATCGTACGTATCGCACTCATTCCGTACGACGTCATCAGTACGCATCGCATATAGACATTGCCGATGATGCGAATGAGTGGACGCAGTTGTATGAGTTTCTATACAAGACAAACTAAAATCCGTTGCGTGCATTGCGGGCCTGTGGACGCTTACCTTTAAACTACAATATTCGACCAGCCATGTCATTAGTTCAGTCAGTGGTGTGTCATGGGCTGTTGATCCGTTTACCAAATCCGTTATTATCTGACTAGTAGTGATTTGTTACATCCAACATCGCAATCAATGCATGATTAACCACGCTGCAACTTATCGCTTTTACGTTTGTACATTATCTTTTAGAATAGAGAATTGTCTTTCACAAATTGGTATTTTGGTCCTAAAATTTTTACAAAATATTTCAAAATCTCTGAATAAAAATGATAAAAGTATTTTGCTTTACAGGTAATGATGCGACTACGAAAAGGACTTGGAAATAGGAATCAACGAGAAAAGACTGATGTCCAAATGTAATTAGACGCAAGAGACCTGTCCTGTTAAGATGCGGTCACAATCTTTATATATACTGTTCTGGGCAATATTCTGCGGTGAAGTAGTCATCCCACGGAGAATAGGAAGATCTCGTGAATCCGATAGTGAGAGTGATAGTGATTGTGACAGTGATAGTGAGAGTGAGAGTGATAGCGACTGTGATAGTGACAGTGAAAGTAGTGACGACATAAGTGAAAGCATGGATTTATACGACAATCATGGAATGTCAATTGAGTCGAGTATGTACAGCAAAAACACTGCTCCACCTCCCAAGCCTAAACAACATAAGCGAACCAAGTACGTGAAGTACATAACTCTTCCTCCGCCCGTCCCATTCACCCCGGTTACTCCTGCCTCCAAGTTACCAAAAGGACCTTTTTTCGGCTTCCTAAAAAACATTTGTGATGCGTTAATCTCCCCTAAGTTTAAGGAAAAATACCTCGGAAGCTATTTCCATATACTCGGCAAAAGTCTCAGAGGATTCGGCATTAATTTTATACAAAAATTGTGGATAAGAAGATTTCGAAGAAAGTTGGAAAAATACTCTATTTATAACAAAAAGACGTTGAAATTGAAAACAAAGGCATTTCTAGACTTCATATCTGATGAGAAACCTAGGAAGATTGCATATTTCGAGGCAATGGATGCTATTTATACAATTAATGATGATACGAAAATGGATGACTATGTCTATTTACTCAAAAATTACGGGAAAGGAACTGTGCATCATATTGGATATGAAACAAGACGCATATTCGAGCGTATTATTTTTGGGAAATATAATCGACTAGATGAAGACGACCAAGCAAAGATTAAACTGAAATTTAAATCAGCATTAGTCGAATACTGGCAGGACAGACTTAATATAACTTCTAATTATAATTCCACACTGGGCCATCTGTTTAATTACACATTAAACTTACCGCGAAATTGATTTAATCCTCCTCCATCACTAATGTGAATTTGTCATATTTCCACGACTAACAGACAAGCGAGTCACCGGTGCGGTGCAACAATGCGATCGTTGTATTCAAATATTATTTTTCTCGCGTATTCCATTAGTATAGGAACTGCAATTAGTATTCGAGGAATAGTTGATACCAAGAATGCCAACAGTCCACTGTTGAGACTGCCAACTTGGGGCATAGATCCCAAAGTTAAAAGTGAAGGAATTTTTGAGAGGTTTGTAAGGAATTACCTCGACATGCTGTCAACAGCGTTTACCGGTAGACAGCTCTTAAGATTTTGCAGAATGCTGAGCAAAGAACTGACTCGACTAAAATTCTCATACACGGACAAATTAGCGAAACATTTAAGATATTTGTCGAGAATGTATCGCGACGACATAAAACAAGAAATGGCGGAATATAGAAAAGAATACGATGAAAAGTTACCGAAACGTCAGTTGTTCATGGATGCTATGAACGAGGTGTTCACATTGCAGCATAACTTGAGGTTCGACGACTACATACAGCACATGGTGGACCTCGGCAATGAACATAGTAACATACCAGCAATACAAGTGGAAACCAGGAAAATTCTGGAAATGATAGTGGACTGCGTTCGCAAATTGAATAAAAATGACCAAAGGTCGTTAGAAAAGAAGTTAAACCTGGCCATTAAAGAATATAATTATTGAATTAGTTAACCGGGTATCCAAAAAGGAATATACAGTACCTTTGTACCTTAATTAATAAAGTACTGTAATTACCAGTATTGTGTATGTGAATAAATAAGTTAATTAATATTTCAAAGTGTTTTTTACTACCCCGTTGGTCAATAGACATAAATCTACTGCCTAGTATGAACTAGGTTGGGAGTCGGCCCAAATATTTCAAAATTTTCAATATTAGCATGGGATTTTGGCTCGCTGTGCCGATGGCATTAGGATGATGGGATTCATTCGTGAAGTAAGTACAAAGAGGAGATACTATAATGTGATTGTGCACTGTGACAAAACAAATCGGCTTTGCCCAATAAGTAAAAAGGTAGTTACGTTATAAGTAGTGCCCAAAAAGTGGCATAAGTATTAAAATGTGAACAATTTGTACCGTGTTTGTAGTATGGGACTGAAAGTTGAAAAATAGTGAGAGGCGCAGTTTGTAACGTCACGCACTCCCGTAAAGTGCCAAGCATTATATTAAAGGGAAATTCAATTCAGTTATGACATATCCTCATTGTATTTGCTTCATGGATTCATTACATAACTAGTAAAAAGTGACATTGAAAACGTGCACTGCCTGCTCCTTCAAAGGACAAAAGGCCTGATGTTATAATGTTATCTATGTATCACAAAAATTACTTCATCAATAATAATAGCCCATTTCGGTCATATTCATTACATTGTATTATTCAAATGGTCACCCACTTAAGAAAAATCTTTTTGGGAAAAAGATAAAATTATACATTAAAAAGTACACGAAGTACATTAAGAAACTGAGTCACATTTATTTATAGGAAGATAAAATTAATTTAAATGTATCTACGTGATAACCTGAAACTTCCAATACATTACCTACCTATTTCTAAGTTATTACCTGATAAAACTAGGTGTAAAAAGTGTGAAAAATACACTTATCGTACGCGTTGTGATAAAAACCGTCACTTTATAAAAACCGTAAATACCCGAAATGTAAACGAGAACGGACTTTTTCGCCATAAACAAGTATCATCACTCTGGCAACATTGCGGTCGGCGACGAACAAATGAAATACGGCAACGTCACGCACGTATTGAAGTTGGTAGAGTGATTGTTCATTCGGCGTTCTGAAAAACTAGTAAATTTACAAATTGTAATTTATATTTTATAATTAAAATGGCAGATAGTAAAGGGTAAGCATATTATTACTTTTAATATAAATGCACAACATTGCTGGACGTATTGTTTTAAATTAAATCGATGCGCTATACGGCAAATGATTCTTCAAAAATTGGCTTGTCATCATGTCTGTGTTACAAACCGACTCATAGAAATCGAATTTTGCAAGTTCACCATAGAACAAAATTTTGTTTTGGGGAAATGCTTAATTATTTCGATATTTGAAGTTACCAATAGCGTTAGTGCTTAGAACTCGTATGAAGTAAAGGGTTTGGTTAAGGTAAGAGATGATTGATATTTTTTCTTGTTCGGCAGTAATCCTGATGATTTATCGACCGCGATCCTGCGCCGCAAGGACAGGCCCAACCGTCTCATCGTGGAGGAGGCCGTCAGCGATGACAACTCCGTGGTGGCGTTATCACAGGTCTGAGCCCTTTGTCTTAGCCAGCGGCGTTACGTGCGGCACAGTTTCCATTACACTATGGTCACCATCAAAATGCTTTGTCACCCTCATTAATATTTGCATGGCCTTAAACTGCTGTTTCTCACAGTTACCCATAGTTTGATAGCATTTCTTCATTCATATAATATGTCAAGTACTATGATGTGGTTTGGCTGTTGGGGTGTCAGCACATACTCAAACTCCCCCAAACATCATAACACCACCAATTAGGCATTTTGATAATCATCACTGCATATTATATTAAAGAGCACTAAAAATACCTAATATGATAATCTGATTGGCAAATGTCATTATACTAAGTTAGTCAGTTTATTGACCTTTTTGTCTATTATGTTGGTACTTTGTGTATAATCAAGTAGTTTATACTTCCTCTACATAATTTTCCAATAGCTTCAGCTAGTAGATGTTCTACAATAAACACTCCTGTCTTGTATTTCCTTTGTCTATAAACAAAAAAACTAAAATCTTTTTTTTTTTACCAAAAATGTCATGTCAATCTACAATAGTGCAATGTATTTTGTATGTTTTTGTTTATCCCATAACAACAAACAAAGAGACGAGAATTTATCTTTAAAAACAAGACACCACAAAAACTATTATAACTTTCATTTTAACCCCTCTATTTTGGTATAGGCAACTGAATAACCTCGAGATTAATTAATAAAATCATGTCATATAATATGCAATATACAAAAATTCTGTATAGAATGCTGTTTTATTACAACTAGCATGATAATTCACACAAAAACTCATACACTTATTTACTTTATATAACCCTTATTATACATAATACTCATTATAACTGCCAAAAACAGCTTGTAAATAATAGTGGCCAAATGCTAATCTATTAGTGTACATACTCCAGTTTTTCTAACTACCATTACTATTAATATTTTGACCTAAACAAATTATAATATGACACAAATCAAAGATACTAGTTCACTCATTGTTGGTGGCTTAGAAGATAACATGTTTAATAAGTCAAAATAAAAATGATCATTAAACTAACACATTCATATGGATATAATTGCCAAGTAATCTCATTTTCCAATTGTGAAATAGGAACCTAGTTATAACTTTTGCTTGCTTTATTCAATTTCTGTTGCATTGAGAACTAAGTTAATAATTTCTATTGTAACTAACCATTGCATTCCACAAAAGATGGTAAAACTAAAAAATCACATAATTTTAATGTTTCTTTTACATGGAATTCAGTTACTTGATCACAAAAAGTTTACTAAAAGGCCAGTTTTTCATGGAGCACCACACATATCTTATTAGTTTCTAACAAAGAATTGCTTTCTTGTAAGAAATGTTTCAGGACGGTATCTAAAGACTAAAACTGACTACCAAATGATTTTTTTTTCCAAATATGTAATTTGAATTATAATGCTGACTCATGAGTTTCACAGTATTGCACAATCATTGTTTAGATTTTTTCAAAATTGTTAAGTCCTAAGTGTTTTTCTTCTGTCTAAGTCATTCATCCCATTTTTCAACGGGTTTTCTTAATTTAAATAAATAAAATTGACTATGATTGTAAAAACTGTATTTTTGTATAATAATTAGTACAAAATAATCTCCTCATAATACAAGAACTGAAAAAACAAGCAAAACGCCTAAGAACTTGGAAAACAATGTCAAATCTAGACAAGTATTTTACCTACAAGTTTTCCTCGTACAAAGAAAAAGTTACCGTTTTTTTTTATTACTTATTTTCATCCATCATCAATAACAATCTGTAACAGTCCATTGCTCAACTATAGACCTTCTCTACATAAAATTTGTCAAACCTTTCTTTGGTTGGATCCAAATTTAAACCAAATAAAACCATACATTTTTGCATACAAAATTTACAATCATGGAACAAATACTCAACCAACACTCCATCTTTGTTCACAGGCAAAAATGGAGCAGCTGCAGCTTTTCCGCGGAGACACAGTTCTCCTGAAGGGCAAGCGTCGCAAGGAGACAGTCTGCATTGTGCTCTCAGATGACAACTGTCCCGATGAGAAGATCCGCATGAACCGCGTTGTACGCAACAACCTGCGCGTACGTCTGTCCGATGTGGTGTCCATCGCGCCTTGCCCGTCCGTTAAGTACGGGAAGCGTGTCCACATATTGCCCATTGATGACTCCGTTGAGGGCTTGACTGGGTAAGTGTAAGAAAACTGTTTGAAATTACATGAAATGTATTCTGTTATGTCACATTTCAGAACACTCAAATTATTCAATTACTGTCTTTTCCCTAACTTTAATTTTTTTTTACTTCATTATCACATCAACCTATAAGGCTGCTAAACATAGGCCTTGCTCAATTACTTCCAGATAAGCCTCAAGTACGCAACTTTTATATTATTTTACCTATTCTAACATAATAATTGTTTGTCACAGAAACTTATTCGAAGTGTACCTGAAGCCATACTTCATGGAAGCCTACCGGCCGATCCACCGCGACGATACGTTCATGGTGCGCGGAGGTATGCGCGCCGTGGAGTTCAAGGTCGTGGAGACTGATCCCTCGCCCTACTGCATCGTAGCTCCTGACACCGTCATCCATTGTGAGGGAGATCCTATCAAACGCGAGGTGAGTTATCGATGACTTTGTCTAGCTCTATATTGTTCGTTTTCAAACTTAGTGGTACTATCCTTGTGTAGCTTTAACTAAAATACTTCTTGCAATACTAAAACAAAAAAATTAACCTATGAACCTCAAGAATTAAATAAAATTAAAATAACAAACACATTTGGTTAGGGAATCAGTAAATTAATGCCAACTATTTAAACTAAGTATTAACACAAAAATGCAGTTAAACTGTACAACTATTCAGACAACACTATTTATGTATTGTTAAAGTTATGTATGTATAGGTATAAAAAACATTTTCCCACAAACACACACATAACATGGCCTTATCAGTGGCTAACACGGTTGTACAATCTCAGTGTTGTTGGGTACTGAGTCTGTACTTGACTGTTCTTACAATGGAACTGACTGATAAACTATCAAAACCAATCTTTAGTATTTTATTTGTGGATTTTTTAAAGCTCATTTTTATTGTTGTAATATTCTGATTCTATATTAATTTAAAATAAAAACGCCTATGAAATCAGAAGTTATTTTAAATAAAAGGCAAAGTAAGTGTTAGTAAAATAACAACCACAATTTTAATACATTTCTAGAAATCTTTATTATTACGCTGATGTAAAATTCATGTGTTCAGAATCACTTCTTTTACTTTTCATGCAAAGTCTTGGCCAATCACTATTTTGACTACAACTATTTCATTTTTCTTTGCGAACAGGAGGAAGAGGAAGCTTTGAATGCCGTTGGTTACGACGACATCGGTGGCTGCCGCAAGCAGCTGGCTCAGATTAAGGAGATGGTAGAGCTGCCCCTGCGCCACCCGTCCCTGTTCAAGGCTATCGGTGTGAAGCCCCCGCGCGGTATCCTCATGTACGGGCCCCCCGGTACCGGTAAAACTCTCATCGCCCGCGCTGTGGCTAATGAAACCGGTGAGTTTATTGTTTTGTAATTAGAAGTTGGATAACTGGTTGTTTTAATTGGTTTTCCAAATTAACTGCAATATGGGTTTAACTTTCATTTCTATTTAATTTTGACACATAATTCAAAGTACATAGTCTAAAAAACTATCTTTAATAAAACCATCAACAAGACAAATTAATATCTTTTGGCTAATTTTAATGGCATACTCTTGTCTATTTAACCAGCTATGTCCACTATACTAGCAAATAAACAAAGACATTGATAAATAACAAACCAAGTCCTCTTCAATAACATGTCTAATCTTGTCCATCAGGTGCCTTCTTCTTCTTGATCAACGGACCGGAGATCATGTCCAAACTGGCCGGTGAGTCCGAGTCGAACTTGCGTAAGGCATTCGAGGAGGCCGACAAGAACTCTCCAGCCATCATCTTCATTGATGAGCTGGATGCCATCGCACCCAAGAGGGAGAAGACTCACGGAGAGGTGGAGCGTAGGATCGTGTCCCAACTGCTGACTCTTATGGATGGTAAGTTTAATACTACAGTTTACTTGGCTATAGTTATGTTTCCAAATTGAAATTTAATAAATTGTGATGGTAATGATTTGATGATGGTGATAATGATCATCAAATCATTTTACATTTTAATTTATTTTCAAGGATAGTAATTATGTTTTTGAATCTCTGGTTATTATTAGACATAAAAGTATTTCACTTTGAATGTTAACCTCAAAAAAAAAAAAAAAATTCAGACAGAAATCATCTTAATTTTGATGCATAGGGTAACAAAGTTCGTATGATTAGTCATTCATCAAAAATCTTTCCTTAGGCATGAAGAAGTCATCCCACGTGATCGTGATGGCGGCCACAAACCGCCCGAACTCGATCGACCCTGCACTGCGTCGTTTCGGCCGCTTCGACCGTGAGATCGACATCGGTATTCCAGACGCTACCGGCAGGCTAGAG
This sequence comes from Spodoptera frugiperda, assembly GCF_023101765.2. Taxonomy (NCBI): domain Eukaryota; kingdom Metazoa; phylum Arthropoda; class Insecta; order Lepidoptera; family Noctuidae; genus Spodoptera; species Spodoptera frugiperda. The sequence goes on from NC_064218.1 coordinate 2,828,717, forward strand.
ATCTTGCGTATTCACACCAAGAACATGAAGCTTGGCGATGACGTCGACTTGGAACAGGTCAGAACCGTAATATAGCTTCTATGAGGGATAATGTTTATGCTACTATTTGGTTTTATAAGTGACATTCCATGATTCTACTTAAAAAAATATTGCAACTGTATAGTTCAGTTTAAATAAATATGTATTTCCAAGTTGCAAACCTCTGCCGACTTGTATTAAAATTGATAATGTTCAGACTATCTACATATTATATTCACGAGTACCTATGGACAGCTCATTCTAATTAGAAATAAAAAAAAATAATACAGCATTTTAAATAAAACATTATTCTTCCTACAGATCGCAGCAGAATCTCACGGCCACGTGGGCGCTGACTTGGCGTCGCTGTGCTCGGAGGCCGCTCTCCAACAGATCCGTGAGAAGATGGACTTGATCGATCTCGAGGACGACCAGATCGACGCTGAGGTTCTCAACTCCCTCGCCGTGTCCATGGATAACTTCCGTGTAAGTTTTCTCAATGCTTTTTTGTAATTAGATATGAACTTGTTTTGTTGTTGCAAGTTATAATGAATGGTGAGCAAACCACAGTCTGTAAAAAGATCAAATCTTGTCTCCCAAACTGTGATGGATCTTCGGTACATTAGTAAGAAAACCAGGTGGACTAACAAAGATAATCATTTTGATATGGGTCATAGTCTTCTTTAGTATCACTCTGAAATCTTTGTAACTTTCTTTTTACACATAGAATAATTTTTACGTCACAATTTACACTTAGCCGCGAAATGTAACAACTTAGTGCGATAATAATAAATACATTGAACTTGTAAATGATAAGAGAAATTACATCCTATATTTATTGTTTAGTACGCGATGACGAAATCGTCGCCGTCGGCTCTGCGTGAGACGGTCGTGGAGGTACCGAACGTGACATGGGGCGACATCGGAGGGCTCCAGAACGTCAAGCGCGAGCTGCAGGAGTTGGTCCAGTACCCGGTGGAGCACCCCGACAAGTTCCTCAAGTTCGGCATGCAGCCCTCCAGGGGTGTGCTGTTCTATGGACCACCTGGTTGTGGTAAGTTGTATTTGCTATTTAAACTTGTGTTTCTAAACTGTACATTTCGAGTCGCGATTTATCCCATTGTGGGATAAAGGTTTAGCTACCTGCCTCCTCTTTGTTAAGTTTTCTGTAGTAATTTAATTTAGAAAGTCATCCAAAGTTGCACTTTTAATTCGAAAAACATAATTTTCAACATTTTATAAATAGAAATATAACGCAACATTTTCAAAAAGTTTTATATAAAACTTGTTGTATGTTCATAAAAAAGTCGTCATTAATTAACTACCTATCATCAAGGTACATACTTTGGTAACGAATTGATAACCTACAAATAACAAGTTATGGTTGTACTCAAAACATATTTTGTCTGAAAACAGGTAAGACTCTGTTGGCCAAGGCTATCGCTAACGAGTGCCAGGCTAACTTCATCTCCGTCAAGGGCCCTGAACTGCTCACCATGTGGTTCGGTGAGTCCGAGGCTAACGTGCGAGACATCTTCGACAAGGTATGTATTTTTTATTTACCTAATAATTTTGCGGCGGTTTTTCTTTCAATATACTTAAATTGGGAGAAGTAAACTGCAATTGTGGCAGTATTTATTCATTCCCTTGTTTCACTTGCTTGAACTTTTAAAATATACTACGTTATAACAGGTACTGAAGTGTAAGCTATGGCGCAGCTAATCCCCACTAAAAATATATTTATTGCTGATGAATTTCTAAACCACGTAAAATTAACAATGTCCTCTATTATTGTACGATAGGCCCGATCAGCGTCTCCCTGCGTTCTCTTCTTCGACGAGCTGGACTCGATCGCCAAATCTCGTGGAGGCTCAGTGTCGGATGCAGGCGGCGCGGCTGACCGTGTCATCAACCAGATCCTGACTGAGATGGACGGTATGGGCGCTAAGAAGAACGTCTTCATCATCGGTGAGTTACTGGACTTCTGTTAGGATTTATTCTATTGTTATTACGTTTGGTGTTTTACTATTTGGTTCAAGAGTCGCGTCAGGCTTATTCAACCCGTTTTCAACATGGCCATTGGATACATTTAGTACGAAAAAACATGAATGATTTTTTCATTATCATGGTAGACAAAAACACGTCTATTATACTGCTTATACAAAACAAATGTATCTATTTGTGTGTTAGGTGCGACAAATCGTCCGGACATCATCGACCCAGCCATCCTGCGACCGGGTCGTCTGGACCAGCTGATCTACATCCCACTGCCGGACGAGAAGTCGCGTGAGGCCATCCTGCGCGCCAACCTGCGCAAGTCGCCCATCGCCAAGGATGTCGATCTCTCATACATCGCTAAGGTAACATTTTTTACACATAAATATTAAACTAGAATAAAATTGTGTGTTAATTGAAGAAAGAAATTAAGTGTATTATTGATTTTATCAGATCAATCAGTCTGATAATACTAATTATTTTAATTTTTGTTCAATTATTGACTCACTGACTGACTACATCACTCTTAAATACAGTCAACTTGATAATAATAACATTTTATGCAACTATCTTTTAAACGCAAAACGTTGGCGTTTGCAGGTGACACAAGGGTTCAGTGGTGCCGACTTGACAGAGATCTGCCAGCGCGCCTGCAAGTTGGCCATCCGACAGGCCATCGAGGCTGAGATCCAACGCGAGCGCACTCGTCAACAACAGACTGCCGCCGCTGTCATGGATGTAAGTACTATAGTAGCTAGACGACAAGTCAAAACATCCTCATATTCTTAATTGTTTAGATAGAATCGTGTGTATATGTTTCCTTTTATTGCCCAAGTCTTAGTTTTTGTGTCCTACTTGTGACTGGTTGCTACTTAGGAATGAATAAACTTTCTTTTTCTTTCTTTTTTTTAATAAAACGTTGCCCCACATTAGGATTTTCTCCTGTGTCGTGGGTACGTTTACAAACATAGAAGTTCACGTGCACAACGACACCCATACCCGAAACAACAATTTGTGGATCACACAAAGAGTTGCTCCGTGCGGGAATCGAACCCGTTGCGCGGCAGCCACCGTACCAACCGTGCAGTCATAAATAACTTTAATTGTTTTAATGAATTAGATGGACGAAGAGGACCCCGTACCTGAGATCAGCCGCGCCCACTTCGAGGAGGCCATGAAGTTCGCTCGCCGCTCCGTCTCAGACAACGACATCCGCAAGTACGAGATGTTCGCGCAGACGTTGCAGCAGAGCAGGGGCTTCGGCACCAACTTCAGGTAACTATGATACATGTGCTCATTATTTACTAGAGATGTTACTTGTTTTGTAAATAGTTTTGAAGTCACCACTAAGTTTAAACTACATTTGGTTGAATCCCAATGAATTTTACATGAAGCAACTGTCTTCTGCCTCGCAGTTATATATAAATTAGTAACATAGTTAATAACTGCGTGTGTTTGTCAGGTTCCCTGCGAGCGGCGGCGCGGCGGGCGGCACGGGCACGTCGGGCGGCGACCAGCCGACGTTCCAGGAGGAGGGCGGCGACGACGACCTGTACAGCTAAGCGGCGCGCGCACCGACTGGCGCCGCAGGTCTCTACGACTGACCTTACTACTTAAGATTATCGGTTCACATAGCGAATGGGTGTTTCGGACTCGGGAAGCGACCGAATGGTTCCAGCGGGCAGCCTCTCTCCGTTCGAGAGATTAAACATTATAAAGTCGGCGTGCGCGTCGTGGTCGGTTAAATTTCTACCAATCTGTGTCTAATAATAAATAATATGTAAATGTATTTATTTTATAATTGAATCATTCGATAGCATTTGTTTCTGTTCCGATTTGCTTATGTTTAGTTGTAATTGAATAAATAATGTTTGTGTATGTACCGCTCGCCCCAGCGGCGAGCTTGTAAGATCACCATATGATAGAGTAATTGTTAACTTTACTGTATTTGCCAGATCCTGTGCGTAGGCGGTGTCGGTGGGGATGCCTCGGCAACCACGCCGACTAAACACAATATTACAGTGATTTTTTTAATAAAAGATTTTTATAGACTAGAAATACGTTTTTATTTGTTAACTTGATCCTCATACAAACAATATCAGCTCGTTTTTAATAATTGCAATGGGTAGATGACATAATTCATAGATATCGTGGTGTCCTAATAACTATTTTATCTGAGAGCCTCGGCGAAAATAATATTAAATAGCGTAACCCTGCAATCAGTAGCACGATCAATGAGACAGCCTCGGTTTTCGCTTTGCCCTCTCTAGCTTTATTTGCTTTATACATTGCCGTAGCGCGACTTAGTCGTATGAACAAAGTGGCCTTTTGAAAAAATCACATGTGGACTTCGTGGACATGTCCCGTGGCCTGTGATACGTGTAGCTAGCGATGTTGCATCGGTTTCCTTGCTAGGTGTTGGGTACATTATAAACACAAACGTTAGAGGAATATAAAACAACGATTGATTCACGTAAAAATATTTATTATATCATGTAGTACAGTTCTAATGATTTTCTAAAAGAATTATAAAGTATGTAAAAGCCTATACAGAATTATAAAGTATAATATAACAAATTAATAATAATTATAAAACGAAAATTAGTTTTTAGAATTCCTTTCTCGGTTCACTAGGAGGAGAAATACACATGTTTAATCTAAAATAATATGTACTTTATAAGAAAACGTTTATAAATAAAATTAAGCAATGCAAAAAGATTAAGATATAAAAATTATTTACTTAGCTTTGAATAATTCTTCAATATCAGGCGAGCAGGTATCAAGCCAAATCTTTGGAGAATGTATCTTGTCTCTAGTGTAGGACTCGTCCTGAGTAGTCGACGTGGATGGAGTAGAGTGGTCGATAAACTGGAACTGACTGGCAGTTATTGAAGGATGGTACACTTTGGAGCCGGCAATCTTTCGGTTAACCCATAAATTTTGGAAAGAGCCAGCTGATAAACATTCGCAGAGTAATTCAAAGTCTTGATCCTCATCCTCATACTGAGTAGCCACATCTCTACTCTTCGATTGCTTGTCGTCCGCAGACACATGAGATTTGCGCCCCATAGCATCTCGAACCATCTTTTTCATCATATGAAGCGAGCATGGCTCATAGTTCGGCAAATAAGCTTTATCAATTGGTTTACTTCTCATGTATGCTGGCAACAACTGCTGTAGATGTTTTCCAGCCATCTTAACGCATTGACATCTTTTGGGCAAAACATAAGACTCGAAATATTGATCTACCTGGTTATTAGTTTTATAAACTAATCTAGTGTTAGACCTTGTTTTCGAAATGGATGGTTGTGGCGCAACGGGCGTTTGGCTGATTTGATTCGTTTTGTCGACGTGTTTCTTCGTGCAGAAACAGTAAGGTGCTTTGCAAAATGTACATACGGTAGGTACCTCCCTTACGTTGTCGTATTCTTGCTGAAGTATTTGTATGAGAGAACTTTCTAACTGGAGTTCTAACAATTGCTGCGACTTTGGGTATGTTACCGGCACATACTGCGTATAGTCGCGCCGATCTATGAAATCTGCATCATCACCCCTGTGACCATGCATATAATCCTTTACTTTGTTGGTGAATTGTTGGAAGTTGTCGCAAGCCGTGTACATGAGGCGTTTATTTATAATTATAACTGGCATATGCGAAGCACTAGATGTACAACGCTTTGGACAAAGTTCTTTGACAAGTGGCATTTCTGTTGCAGTGAACCTTTTGTCACAACAGAGGTAGTAAGGATGCGGATTAGGTCTCGGGTCTTCGTGATGTTCCTCATCACCTTCAAAGATGCTCTCAGCGTTCGGATTCTCTAAAACTTCATCGAGGTGGAGCAACATTAACTTTTCCAAATTAATAAAAAAATCTGCATGTGCTGGTAGTACACTCAAACAATACGATATAAACACTTGGAAACTCTTCACGATGCGCAAAACTTTCTTCTTCCACGTTTCTTTAAACTCCAAGTGTGCCTTATCTTTTTGTATGTGCATAGCAATTGTGTAGTCTCTGTAAGCTATTTCGTCTACTAAAGTAATTACTTCTTTCTTATGCAATTTTTCAGCATATTTAATTTCTTTTTCGCATTCTTCCCTCTCTTTCAAAGCTACATAGACTTGACAAGCTAGGCTTATGCATTGCATATATTGTCTTGACTTCTCAATTGCAATATGTTTATCTAATACGATGTCGTGTATTTGCGTTCCAAGCTGGGTGCGGCACTTCTCTACATTTTCAATAAATTCAGATTTTAGTCTTGCCTTTTCTGTATCCAGACTATCCCTAAACTGTTCGTATAATCGTCGTGCTTGAAGTGAAATTGACATATAATATTTTTCCAACATAAATCGGCGAGCTTCATTCTGTATTCTTTTAATCTCTTTGCAAGCTACTTCATACAACAGTGATTCCAATTTATTGATGGATGTTTGATATAGAACTGAAAATTGTTTGGTTGCTTTCTTCAATATTTGCGTATTTTTCAACGCTGCTTCTTTGGATTGCATTTCGTAGCATTGCGCACTTTTGGCTTCCACGAAAGCTGTCCATTTCTTATCGTTATCAGCGATCATCTCCTTTTTCTCTTCTCTCATGGAATGTTGATGCTTTTTAACCAGATCCATACAAATATTGTCGATGCCGAGGTAGTTTAGTTTGGTCAAATACTTCTTTTTCAATGGTTTTAAGACTGCTCTTCCTTCTAAAATATCCTTGGGTGGCATGTACCAGTCGCCGCCCCCGCCTTTCATCGGAGGTTCGAGGCCTGCTAACACCTTCTGCTTCGGGGTCATCGTCTTGAAATATACTGCTGCAAGCTGAGGTTTCATTTTTTCTTTCATCATACTCTGAGTGGGTACCTGATTTGTTTTCAGGAAATATTCTCTTAAATTATAGTTTTCGCTCAATAGGTTCGTGCGTTTTATATCCATAGTAGCAAATAACTTTAAAGAAATATTAAAAATATTTTACAAAATTGTTAACATTACCGTACATTTGTAGATAATGTGACAATCATGTGACGTTACTACAAGAAGAAACTGTCGGAAAAGAACACGAAAAAGCTTTTATTGCAGATCTAATTTGTTTCTGTATCAGTTTGTAAACTTACTACACAAACAACTCTATCTGTTTAGTAGAGGATGTGGTAACGTAAACGTACAAATCTTGAGAAAACAAGAGCAAATATTAACATTTCAAGTAGTACCTTAGTAGGTACCTTACCTTAGTACCTCAACCGATACGACCTTCAAGAAAAAAGAGTATTCCTTTTTAAAATGCGGCTTTCCATGGGAGGCGCTGATCGCTTACTATCAGGTGACCCGTCGGCTCGTTTGCTCCCCATTGCATTAAAAAAACCTACGAGGAAACAACGACGTATGATTATTTTATGGTCTTAGTATTCTGATATGTGAGGATGATCAGGGTAAGGCTTGTTCTAACTGCTCCATTTATTGCCAACCATATCTATTTACCTGAGTAGTAGTGTGTAGTACGACGCGACCAATTTTAGTTAAAAGTCATTTCCAGAAGCTTGGCGTTTAATCTATTAATGATTGTTTGAGTTTACAGGCTTTTAAATTATCCTTGCTGTTTCTTTTTGTCTGATAGTATACTTCTAATCAGGTCTTTCTGAGGTACTTTATCGACGGCTTACTCCAACACGAGCGCGAAAAGTTGTCTACTTCGGATAAAGGTAGAGGATCCTCTCTACGGACGTTAGTCTGAGACAAACAGTGGCATAGATAATTGAATTCTTCGTCATCATACTGGGTGGAAGCGTCTTTTACATTGGATGGCGCTGTTGATGAAGCACTTTCAAAAGATTTGTCTCGTTTTTTTTTAGCTTTTTTAACCATCCTTTTCAAAGCTAATACGGAACATTTCTCATAGTTGGGCAATTCTAATGTTTCAAACTCAGACATGTTCCTCATATACGGCGGTATCTGCTGAACAACGGGTTTCTTGATGCAGCTACAGGTTTGGGACGACATGTATTCCAAATAACTCTTCAGTTTAGGTTCTCTTTCATGTTCTATTTGCTTTATTTTCGAAAGCGGAGTATTTTTTTTGGGAGAGGACACTGAAGCTTCATTTGTGTCATCCTCATCACCTGTTGGGGAATCCATGTTATCAAAACATGTACAGACAGAATTCGATTCGTTATAATTTCTCCAAGACCTTCGTTTTGTTTGTTCGTTTTGCAACATTTGCATTATTGATGTTTCTAGTTTCAAATCTTGAAACTCCTTCATCTGGGCGTCTGTTACTGGCACAAAAAGCTCGTAATCAGTATCATCTTTCATATCAGCGACATGTTCACGTTCCCCAAAGAAGCAGTCTTTAATTTCTTCAGTGTATTTTGCGAAGCTGTCACAAGCTGCATATAAGCATCGTCGGTTGATAACAACTGCAGGTAACACCGACAAACTAGACGTACCACTAGGTTTTGGACATATATCATGGTCGAGGTTTGCCTTGTAACCTTTGTCACAGAACAGGTAGAACGGCTTCGGTTGTGGTACGGGATTGTGGAATTCTGGTTTTTCTGGATTAAAAATACTATCAGCAGTTGGATCTTCAAGTGTTTCACTTATTTGTAATAGCATCAGCTTCTCCATGCTGATGAAAAAGTCTGCATGGTCTGGGAGGGTATGCAGACAATAATCAATAACTCTTTGAAAATGTATTACAACACGGCGAACTTTGTTTAGCCAGAACGAATTGAGCTCATCTTGTTGCTTTTCTTTTTGTTCTGCGACACTTATTTCAACATCTTGCAATTTATCTTGTTCTGTCAATAACTGCACACGCTTCTTGTGTTTACGTTCCAGTTCTTCCATTTCCTTTAAACATTCTTCTCTCTCTTTCAGTAAAACATATAACTGACAAGTAATCTTTTGACATTCCACAATTTTCCTAAGCCTTTCGTAGATTTCATGTTTATCTATCTTTAAATCATGAATTTTCTTCGTCATGTCAGTGCGAATGACTCCCACATTCTCAATGAACTCCACTTTAAGTCTAGCTTTTTCTTTATTAATTTTATTGTCACACTCCTTTGTTAAGTTAATCGCCTGATTTTTAAGAAAGGTATAGTAGCGTTCCTTCATTCGGCTTTGTGCTCCTATTTGAACCTTTTCCACATCTAATTTGACTACTTCGTGAAAGGCTTTCTCTATTTTTTTAAACGAGTTTTGATATATATCGGCAAAAGTATGGAACATTCGCAGTATTTTTTCTGAATTATGTTTTTTCCATATTTCGGCCTTTTCATTCCAATATTCATTCATAGCTAGTTCGATTTTTGTTTTCCAAGCGATATCAGCTTCATGAATAACTCTGTCTTTTTCTTTATTTCTAGCCAGGCGATGAGCGCTATGCGCTTGTTGTCCAAGTTCTAGAATGCCAGCGTAATGCAGTTTGCCTAAACATTTACGACTAATTGGTTTCAACACATGTCTGCTTTTGTCAAGATTCTCTTTTGGACACATGATCCAATCACTTCCTCCCCCTTGCATCGGAGGCTCGAGTCCGACAAGAACCTTAAGCTTTGGGGTTAAAGACTTGAACAACACACCCGCCAGCTTATCAGTCATGGTTTTCCTTATCACGCTTTGTGTAGGTACCTTTTGTTCTTTTAAGTAGTACTCTCTTAACTTAGAATTTTCGCTGAGACCTTGCATTGTGCGGTTAATATATTTTTATTTGAGTATAAATAAATAAAATATGTATAAAAATTCAATTACATTGGCAATTATCTTAAATGCCAAAGACTTAACCATAGTAACTACAGCTAAACTTTTTTATGTAGTTTTAAGCCAAAGGTAAGCCTACTTGAGTCATCCAAGAGCCAACGAGTAGCAATTATATGGTATTAAGTCCTCTTTTTGGTATTATAGACGTCTATAATGTGCTGTGATAACTGATATAATAGCATTTTTGAGTCATCACTACGTCCAAGCTTTCTAAATTTTAAGAGCTAAAAGCTAACGTACACACTACACAGCTTTGTCTAATGCATTTAGCAGCAGCGCCGGGTGTGTGTGTGACGCGCCAGCTACCCAAAAACCGGAGCGTGTGAAAAATACTAACGAAGTCGGTGATAACAATAGTATTTGGTCAACATCGACAGATTTATCCAAGAGAAAGTGCATGACTACAATATTAAAAACAAACATATATAACCTTAAATATTTATTAAATAAACATTGAAATAGGGAAACATTAACTTCAAAACTTATGTACGTATCTCTAAACTTAAAAAATACTAAAAATAAATCATTCTATAAGGAAGGTAAGATTCAGACATTATTCTGTTGTGAATGTTAGAGATTGGAGATGTGGCAGCTCTTCGAGGAGACTTCTCAAAGAGTGTGCTCTAGCTTCGGCAAATAAACCGCTTTCTTTTGATAACGGTCCTGAGATCTCTGCAAACTGACTAAGATCTGTCTTAGTCTCAAGATTCCAGATGTCGTTTTTGTCAGTGTTCTTGGTCCCATCCAAATCGTCAGCGAAACAAGCGCACAGGCTGTTATATTCTTCATCATCGCATTGAGTACCTGCGCATTTCTTTGTAGAAGCTAATTCTGTCACAACTTTAGTAGGAGCTTCTTTCCTAGCTTTTTTCACTAACTCTTTTAATGTTACAAGCGGACAAATCTTATAGTCCGGTACCAAGGGCGGCCCGTACTTCATTTTTGTCATGTAGGGAGGCAAAGGATTTGTTACGTATTTCTTTTTAAGACAAACGCATTTTTTGGAGTCTATGTACGAGAGAAAGTTTTCCCATTTAGGTTCCCTTTCGTGGGACAATTCGTAGTCTTTGTCCATTGGTGTAACTTTTTTATTCAATGGTTCTATAGATTTTACTTGATCTGGACGTCTCGTCGGAGTATTCTGTTTGGTTGCCTTACTGACTGCTGACGCGGTACGAATCGAGGTACACGAACAAGTAGGCATTTTACAAAAATGGCATGATTCAGACTTTTTAGTGGAGTACAATTTTTGTAAATCATGAATTTCTTGTTGCACTATTTGCATTATAGAACTTTCCAGTTTTAACTCGTTTAGCTGTTGTGATGGTGTGTACCTTACAGGTACAAAGTTCTCATAGACAAGATCATCTTGAACAATCGTGTCGTCTCCACCACGACCGTTGATGTATTCTCTAATCCTGGATGTGAACTGGTCAAAGTTGTCGCAAGCCGCATAGAGAATTCGTTTATTGACGATAACTGCAGGCAATACTGTAGGACTAGACGTACCGCTATGTTTTGGGCATAAATCGTGATCCACATTGGCCTTGTAACCTTTGTCACAGAACAAATAGAAAGTCTTCGGTTGTGCAACTGGAATCTTAAATGTGTCGTCCTCTTCTTCAGCTTCAAATATATTTACATTAGAAGGCTGTTCGAGTGCTTTGTTTAGTTGCAACAACATTAACTTTTCCAAATTTATGAAAAAATCCGCATTTTCGGGGACAGTGTTCAGAGAATACGACACAAACAATTGGAATTTTTTCATCATGAGGTAGAGTTTTTTCTTCCAATTGCTTATGTGTTCCTGGAGTGCACTCTCTCTTTGCTTTTGATAGTCAATTTCAAAATTTTGTAGTGCTATTTTATCTGTCAATGTAGTCGTTAATTTTCGATGCTGATATTCAGTTTTCTTCCGTTCTTTCAGGCATTCATCACGTTCCTTAAGTGCGACGTAAACTTGACAAGCTAAGGTTAGTTGTTTTAAATAGTGCTTTAAAGTTTCTGTGGCTGTTTGCTTATCTAAATGAATGTCATGAATTTGGTGGCCCAAGTGAGTGCGACAAATTTCTACGTCTTCTATGAACTTTGCTTTAAGTCTAGCTTTCTCTTCCATTAACTTTTTCTCATATGCATCAGTGATGCAGTTTGCTTGATATTTTAATTTCTCCTTATATATGTTTTGCATTTCTTGCTGAGTATCTGCTTTAACTTTATTTAAATCGGCTATGGCTGTCTCATGGAAAAGTGTTTCAATTCTAGTAAAAGATCGTCTATACAACGTAGTGAAGGACTCAAAATCGTTCACAAGTAGTCTACTATTCATGTTTCTCTCGAGTTTGGCAAGTCTGTCCCATTCCTCGTTGTACGTGTTTGTAACGAATTCTCTCCACGTCTCGTCATTTTCTAAAACAGTCTTCGCCTTTTCCATTTCTAATTCCTTGCGATGTTTCTTATATATTATATCTCCAATAAACTCTACACCCTGATGGTTTAGTTTCATCAGTACGCTCTTTTTCACCGGTTTCAGCACTGCTCGCCCTTTTAGCAATTCTTCGGGTGGTACGTACCAATCATTTCCTCCGCCCTTGAGCGAAGGTTCCAGACCTGCAAGCCGCTTCAGTTTCGGAGTCATTGACTTGAAATAGACATCCGCGAGAGCGGGAGTCATTTTCTTTCTTATCACACTTTGAGTCGGTACTTGATCTCGTTGAAGGTAACATTTTCTTAAATAATAGTTTTCGCTCATATTATACATTATTAGTGTTTATATAAATACACAATATCAAATTAAAATCATACCAAACTACAGTAAATCGCATTAATATAACAATTAGACAAGTTTTCTGTCATCTAGCGACAGAAATTGACTTCTTAAGTCAAATGCAATATTTGAGTCATTTTAGACATCAACACAAAAAGTATGCATGTATATTACTTGCCAGCTATCTAATGTATGAAGGATAACAATAACAATAAATTATAATAAACTAGCAAACTCGGCGAAATCCGTTTCGCCACCAATGATTTTCCCTGTTTTCCTGCTTTTCTCTTAATTTTTTCCTGAATTTTCTTTTCTATAAACCTCACGGAGCCCGAGACCTTTCCAACGAATGCAAAACCGTGCAAATCGGTTTGTGCATTCTGGAGTTATAGCGTCAGGAAGGAAAACCCGACTTATTTTTATATAATAGATAAATAAGTTCAATTTTACTAAAAGATTATGTGTGAATACGATTTACACTGTTCAGAACTTGAATGAACGTACCTAATTAAAATCTTACGTAATTAAAGAACCTTATAATGTTGAAGCAAATCTTTATTATAAGCTAAATACAGCAATATCGTTTCAAAACTTACCTTCTCCAAACTATAAATAAATTAACACTACAAAACTCAAAACTTAAGTAAATCAAAATATAACTATTCTAACATATTATTAGATTTTAATGTCATTCTTTTTATTTTGCTCAAAGTCGGTATCTCGGCCAGAAGATTCTTCATGGAAAACGCTCTGTCTCTCGCAAACGAACTGGTCCGCTGATTCATGTACGAGGGCGATATGTCACCACCGACCACTCTGCCCTTACTTGCCCACGCAGACGCGAATGCTGTTGGATCGACAGTCAGATTCAGTTTAGCAAACATTCGAGCCACTGCGCTACCAGAGAAACAAGCGCAGACATTATCAAACTCCAAATCAGTACACTGAGTCCCCACGTCTTTACTATTCTTCTCATTAGATTCTACTAATTCTTCCACCACCACCGGAGTACCTTCTCTCGCTTTTTTAACCAAGTCCTTCAACGTTTCGAAGGCACACACTTCATAATCTGGTATGTTGGGAGGTATCCATCTCGATTGTCTCATATACGGAGGTATGTCTACCAAATGCTTTTTAGTAGATCTGATACAATAGCAAGTTTTAGGTTTCATGTATTCTAAATAGCTGTCCCATGTAGGTTCCGTCTCGTGAAGATATCTTATTCTATTCATTTTAGCTGAAGATACTTTCTGGCTCTGCGCTTCGGAAGAGGATGACGAAGGAATTATTAGGCTACTGCCACTGGCTTGAGCATTTGTAGATGAAATGCTTTTGCTCATATCAGCACAAAGGCATTTCATCTTGTTTTGCGCATTTGCAGATATATCAATACAAATGCATTTTGTCTCATCTTCATCCATTTCCAAGTCTGTTATTTCTTGTTGCAGTACTTGCATTATCGAACTTTCTAGTTTTAATTCGATCTGCTGATCGGACAGAGTATACTGCGCTGGCACGAAATTTTCATAAACCAGGTCATCTTTAACAATATCCTCGCGCCCACGATTGCCGAAAATATATTGTGTGATCTGTGTAGAGAACTGTTCAAAGTTGTTGCAGGCAGCGTACAGGCATCGCTTGTTGATTATTATAGCGGGTAATTGCGAATCTTCAGACGTGCCGCTATGTTTTGGGCATAAATCTCTATCCAAGTCAGTACGGTAACCTTTGTCACAGAAAAGATAAAAAGGCATTGGCTTCGGAACAGGAGCATGATATTCTTCATTTTCGTAATAAAACATACTGTCAGCAGATGGGTTTTCTAACGCGTCATCTATTTGCAATAGCATTAACTTCTCCATGTTTATAAAAAAATCTGCAGAATGCGGTACCGTTTTTAGACAAAACACGGTGAATTCTTTTAAAGCTCTCAGAACATGCAAAACTTTCATATGCCAAGCCTTGATGAACTCCTGTCGATGCTTTTCTTTCTCTTCTTCTTGATGTATTTCCCAGTCTTTGATCACAGCGTCCTCATTGATGGCCTTTATGTATTTATCGTGTTTACGTTTTATTCCTTTCATTTCTTGTGCAAATTCTTCGCGCTCCTTCAATGCAACATAAACTTGACAAGCCAAGTTTTGACAGTACAGAAGTTTCCTTATCTTTCCTATAGCTATACTTTTATCAACTATAATTGCGTGGATTTTATCCCCCATCTCCGTACGGCATTCGCCTAGCTTTTCTATAAACTGTGCTTTAAGTCTAGCCTTTTCTTCCATTAATTTCTTTTCGAATTCATCGTAAAGTGTAGTCGCTTGGTATTTTAAAGATATTTCATATTTTTCTCGCATCTCAAGTAAAGCCTTTTCTCTAGTATCATTTATTACTTCAATAGATGCCTCTTGTAGTAAGCTTTCGATTTTCTCCATTGAGGCTCTATATAAAGTAGAGAAATATTCAAAATCCTTCACGATGCATTCATTATTCTTTTTTTTGAAAATTCCTGCTATACGTTCGCTTTCCTCCTTACAAGCTGCATTGATAGCATCTCTCCATTTTGTGTTGGAAAGAGCAACAACCTTATCTCTTTCCCACTCCAATGCCTTATGGCGTTGTTTGAATACTTTTTCTCCGAACATTTCGACACCGAGATGGTTTAACTTGGACAACACTTCTTTCTTAACTGGTTTTAGTACTGCTCGCCCATTCAGCAATTCTTGAGGTGGTACGTACCAATCACTTCCTCCGCCCTTGAGTGAGGGTTCCAGACCTGCAAGTCGCTTCAGTTTCGGATTCATTGACTTGAAATAGACATCCGCGAGAGCAGGAGTCATTGTTTTCTTTATCAAACTTTGTGTCGGTACTTGATCTCGTTTCAAGAAGCATTCCCTTAAATGGTAATTTTCGCTTAAATTACTCATTGTTCAAGTATATTTAATGTGTGTATTTCTATAAGGTTTTGGAAGATAAAAATATAATATGGTATAGTGACAAGCTTGATAATAGTTATTAAAGTCTGAAATGCCATTAATGCCAAGTTGTTTTTCATTATTCTTCTTTATGATTTCTTTCGAACCTCCTTGTATACGTTTTTAGAAGTAATACTTCTTCCAATGCATGCATGGATTACCTATAATAATAATTTTAAGTTTCTGTTCGGATTTCTGTTCTACTTCAGACCTTTGGAACTTAATCCATCAAAGTAGACCTTTATTGTACCATTTGCCACCTTTCGTGAACTGCGTGCGTGAACAAATCATAAGAGAATACTTATATAACTAACTAGCAAACCCGGCGAACTCCATTTCGCCACCAATGATTTTTTCTGTTTTCCTGCTTTTCTCTTGAAATCTATTAAATTCTTCCTGAATTTTCTTTGCTATAAACCTCACGGAACCTTTCTAACGAATGCAAAACCGTGGAAATCGGTCCTGTGTTCTGGAATTATAGCGTCAGGAAGGAAAACCCGACTTATTTTTATATTTTAGAACAAATAGATCTATTTCGATCACGGTGGCCAATCTGAATGTTTAGTTAGCACTATACATACACTGACTCAGCAGGATATATATATGTTATAGTGCACAAATAGACACAAGTGCAATTCCCCTCTCTCGCTCTCTCACAACGGGTGAGCAACAACTAAATTAAGCACACAAAATGAGGACGAAATATTTATTGAACTAAAAGCTAAAACAGAGCAACTTAAACAAAACAGCGTTAAACTAAAATTGAACTTAAATAATTACTGGATTAAAGAGTTAAAATAAGGATAGACTAAACTTAACATTTCAACTTATATAAATAAATATTACGTACCTATACCTAATAAATAGGACACTCGAGTCACGATAGGTGCAACAATAGACTTAGCTCAATGTGGTACCGTGCATGTGTGCCAATACAGCCTAGCCGAGATAGGCAGTATTGCAATTTAATGCCTAAAATCAGAACACAATCGGTAACATTACTGAGGCAAATGCTCACTGTAACGACTGAAGCTACCCAGCATCTAGTCAGTGGAACTTAACATAATAATTATACTTAACAAACAAAAATAAATCTAACTTCTCTTAAGTAAGCTTAAAAACACATTCAACCTAATCTATTTTACCTATTAGTAATAACTTACTCACATTTCATCTTCTTAAATACATCTTGAAGGTCCGGTACATCATCAAGGATGTTCCTCAGTGAAAATGCGCGGTCTAGGGCGAAAGACTCAATTGGTTGCGTCATGTACGTGGTCGATATGTTAGGGTCTGCCACCACTCTACTACTGTCCCGTGTTGGTACTTTAAACAATGCCGGATCTAAGGATCCAATAAGAGTGTCAGAGAAGCATGTGCATGCGTTCTGGAAATCAATATCAGAACACTTGGTGCCTACGGATTTAGTCTTAGAACTCTTAGATTCAACTTTTTCCACAGCAGGGGGTCCTTTCCTGACATTTTGAACGAGTTCCTTCAACTTCTCAACCGAACACATTTCGTAATTCGGCAGACAATCGGGTGGCGGATACTTCGCACGCCTCATGTACGCAGGCAAACGATTACCTATCTGTCCCATAATCGATTTCGCACAAACGCACGATTTGGGCTCTTTGTAATCAAAATAGCTTTCCCATTTATATTTGTGGATGTATTCTAATTGCTTACACAGATGTTCTGATAATTGTTTCTTCTGTGTAACAGAAAATACAGGGGATACAGGAGGCGGTTTAGTTTTGGCAATCGTTTGTATTTGCGCAGTTTCTTCGGGAGTTACGCACATGCATTCATCTACAGGACAGAAGCACTTCTCAGTAAGTCTTTCAATATTAGCCTCCTGCAATATTTGTAACAAAGAGCTCTCCAATTTTAATTCCGTTAACTGGTCTGACGACGCAATTGGCTTCATAGGCACGAAATTTTCATAAACAAGATCATCTCTGAAAATTGCTACATCACCACGTTTGCCCTGAATGTAATCTTTAATTTTACTTGTGAATTGTTCGAAGTTGTCACAGGCTGCATATAGACACTGCTTGTTTATTATGATGGCAGGTAATTGAGAAGCATTACTAGAAGTACCACCATGTCTTGGACATAATTCTTCATGGAGTTGTGCCTTGTAACCTTTGTCACAGAATATGTAAAACGGTTTGATTGGTGGTATAGGAGTGTGGAACACTTCTTCTTCCGCGATAATACTTTCAGCAGATGGGTCTTCTAATACTTCGTTTACTTGTAGCAACATCAATTTCTCCAGGTTTATGAAGAACTCCGCATATTCAGGAACTGTTTTAAGACTGTAAGAGACGAACGTTTGAAACGATTTTACAAAATGGCAAATTTTCTTTTGCCATGCAGTTACTGAATGCTGGAACATCTCTTCCTCCTGTCTTGCAGCGTTGATTTCATTATCTAAAGTCTCAATTTTTCTTTCCATTTTCCGTATTTGTTTTCTGTGCTTAACTTCTAATTCTTTTCTTTCTTCCGAACCAGCTTCTCGCTCTTTTAAAGCGACATATATCTGACAAGCTAAGTTACGACCGTGAAGGAATTGTTTTATTAGATTAACACACGCGTGTTTATCAACTGTTACATCGTGTATTTTGTCGCCCATCTTAGATCGCTCAATTTCAAGATTTTTAATAAATTCTTCTTTCAATCTAGCTTTTTCAATATTAAACTTTTTCTCATATTCCTCGTAAAGCATTGTTGCCTGTGTTTTAAGGGCGAACATGAACTTATTGTTCATCAATTCCATTGCTTCTTCTTTACTTTTATTAATTGCAAGTACAGATGCTTCGGTAAAAAGAGATTCGAGTTTGTTGAAGGACATTCTGTAAAAATACTCAAATTCGTCGCGAGCATGGACCAACTTTCTCGTATTTTCAGATTGTTCGTTATCCGAAAGATTCTCCTCTATTTGGCGAAATAATTTGCGAAGGACATCCATCCAATTAGCATCGGCGTCAGCGAGTACTTTCGCTCTCTCTTGCTCCATATACATACGATGCTTTTGGTATAAGCCATGTCCAATTTTCTCGATGCCTTTATGACTCAGTTTTTTTAATACTTTTCTTTTAACTGGTTTTAGCACGGCGCGGCCGTTGAGTAGCTCGGCTGGGTCTACCATCCAATCCCCGCCACCGCCTTTAAGCGATGGTTGTAAGCCTACAAGTTCCCGTAGTTTAGGTTTCAAAGACTTAAAGAAAATGCCCGCGAGCGGTGGCGACATGTGTTTAGTAATCATACTTTGAGTCGGTACCTGGTCTAGTTGTAAATAATGTAATCTTAAATTATAGTTTTCGCTTAAATTAGTCATTGCGAATATTTTATGCCATGTATCGCAATTTAAACAAATAATTTTACATAATATAAAAATGTCGCCAATTGGTTGCCAATGGCGACGTCAAAGAGTGATAAGCATAGGGCAACGTAAACGACGCAAAGGCAACCAAACTTCTCATCTATAAAAGCAAAATAGGTTTTAGCCATATGATATTATTAACCGCCGCGCGCCCCTGCGTCGCATGAGTGAATTTTCGGTTATTTTTCTCTCCTTCTCCGGACCGAACCTTCTCCGGACACTAACAGGACAAAAAAAGAATTATCGGTACGCGAGATCGATGCACACGTGATGCGATAGTAACTAACACCTAATAACAGCTTACTTACTTAACTGTTTGACGAGGAACTCGACTAGTTTCAAGCCATGCTAGAGGCTCATATTCATGAGCAACATTCCGCGACACACAACGCGGCGATTGTCGCGCTGCTACTGATTTGGTTTAAAGTTTAGGGAATCTAAGTCATAGGGGGAAGTCCCGTAACGCCGGACGGCACCTAGCGCCGGACACTCGTACTATTCAAGCGAGTATAAAGCAGTTTAATTCAAAATACACGTGAAAGGGTCGCGGGGGGCACACAGGTACAGGATCACGCGCCAGGTCTCGCCAGGGACGCACACGGCCGCGGCTGGAGTAACTGTTTGCTGTTTTAGGCGTGAAATCACGGCGTCACCTAAATATGAATGTAAGTAATTCTAGTATATTTATTCATTTACATTTGAGTGATATTAATAGATAAAAGCAGTACTCGATTGTTATCCGTAAAATGGTAGAATATTATTAGATCTTTTAAACAATTTTAGCAGGTACCACCTAATGAACGAAAAGGTGAGTCCCTTAGCGCCGGACACTAAGTCGTCCCTTAGTGCCGGACAGTAAACATATCGATATTTCTTGTAAGAAATGACGTATTTTATTCTAATTATTTAGTTTTGTTTTAGAGTATAGAAGAAAGAAGATAATTAAAATGAAAGAGAAGAAAAAGAAAGGATCCTGGGAGCCACAGAGCTTACAAACTGCTATTGATAACAATTTGCGTAGTTTGCCTAGAAGACACTGACGAAGACTGGATCCAGTGCTCATCTTGTCGTGTGTGGGTACATGAAGTTTGTAAAGACATTCTAGAGTGTGGAGATGGCTACATATGTGATCGATGCAGGTTAATTTGAAATGTCCGGTGTTAGGGGTATGGCACAAATATACGTCCGGTACTAGGTGCCACTTTTTAAAATTATGATTTTTGTTATCAAAGTTTGATTGATGGTATTAATTATTTTTTTGCAGAGGTTGCATTTTTGTTAATTTAATTTGATTTCTAACTTTGTTATCTAATATAAGTCATAATTTAATAAACATTCCTAAAATAGTTTTTGTTTTATTTATAAATAACCTTAGGTGTCCGCCACTAGGGGACTTCCCCCTACATAATATAAACAAATTATGTAGGGTGTCACGTGTCAAGCAGTAAAACACAAGAGTACCAAGTCAAAATACTTTTTATTTATTACAAAATTATAAATACTTCCACTTAATTATTAAATTCAGTTCTTCTTACAACTAGGTAACCTCGCCGACCGCCATCTGCTGTAGCAGCGTCATCACGTGGCAGAACCGCTCCTTGATCTCCGTGGCGGAGCGGTGCGGGAGCAGCTCCCTGATGCGCCCGAACACTTGCTCGGAAACAGCCTCTCCTTTTAGGATTTGTAACATCGTTTTATCTTCCTCTCGCGTCCAACTACTCATCTCATTTTTCTCAATTTTCTTAGGCTCTATACTGACTACGGTCTCCAACTTGGCCTGCTTGGCCTTAGAACCCTCATCTTTCTTCTGGCACGTGTGACTCTTACTGTCTTTCCTCTCTCTCTTCTGCAAGTTCTCACTTTTGTTCTCCGGCTCCTTCTTGCACGCCTTACTTTTATTATTGCTTTGAGACTTTTTGGTAGTTTTAGGGCTCAATAAGTTAACTGTGCAGTCTTTGTGTTTTGTGTTGTCGTTCACGTCTTTAACACTTTTCGTGGGGGACTTGAGTTGTTTTTTAGGCTTTTTAGGTGGGATTTTGCAGTTTGCTTTAGCGTTTCGTTTGGGGGAGGATCGTTCGTCGTCGGAGTCTGGCGGGGAGAGCAGCGTGTGCGTGGGCGCGAGGCGGCGCGCGTGCACCCGGTAGGGCTCCTTGCTGTACGGGTACGTCACGCTGGCGCCGCGCAGCAGGCGCCCGTGCTGCAGGAACACGCGCCCGTGCAGGTACTACGGGAATAGTATATCCAACATTAGATTCTTATATTTACAACAAACTAGTACAACTACAAGTATATACCATAATAGAGTTAAACTTCCCTTTATTTCTCTTTCAGAATTTATCTAATAATTGTTAATTCTACTGAATGATTCTTCAAATGACAGGTAAAATAATACACTCAAACACACACGACATGGAACTACATGCAAACGAACCAAATAAAATAAAGTATCAACAAAATTTTAATCACGACAAAGGTGATGAAATGATGATAAAATAAATAACCATCAAAACAAACAACAAATATATATTTTTAAGTTAATACTAAAAAGCTAACGATTTAAATTAAAGTTCCTATTATAAAAACTGCTACTGAAAAAAATATCGATCTCACTATCCATTCGCTTAAGCAACGCAGCGGGAACAAAATACGCAAGAAAAAAAAACACCTCAATTATAATAAATATGAAAGCTGTTACTCACCACAGTATCCAAAGACTCCTTGACCTCAAGCTTCCTCCGTCTGCTGTCCGTCTCATCGTCGAAGTCCCACACGTCGTACCCTTTGTCGCTGGTGAGGAAGCTCTCGTCTATGAGATCGGTGCCCGACTCGTACAAACTGGAAATAATAAGGTACCAATTAGAACTGGTATATGGTACACAAAGCTGTGCGGTGATCGCAGAGTAGAAACTATTTGCCTCAGTCTTTTGCCGCGTAAACTAAAGACTTCTCGTAAGAACTGACTAAAGACTCGTGAGACGAGGAGAGGAGGGACTCTTCATCATGAGCAGCTTGCGCTGCCTTTTCTGTGACTCGAAACCAGTAGAGCTTTTCTTCATTAAATTACGTGAGTAAACCGTGATTTTTTTGTTAACAGACTACGCGTTTGCTAGAGACCGATCAGTACAACTTTTTAATAAACCTTAGCTTATTTGCAATCCCCACCTCGACTGCCAAGCATAGAAATTATGGTAAGCTAGAAGAAACCCATATTTCAGCAGTAAACTCTCACGCGCTATTGATGGTGGACATAACACAGAGGTAAGTACCTTATTGGCTTAGATTTTAAGCGGAAAATATCGAATAACTTCTCCCGACTTGGGCGAGGCGAGAGGGAGTGTCAGACTCTTTTTTACTAAAAACCACCGCGTTACTACTCCTGCTCTTTGAGCCGGAGCCCCGAACCTTGAACCTTTATACTTACTTTGCTCGACCGA
Organism: Spodoptera frugiperda; assembly: GCF_023101765.2. NCBI lineage: Eukaryota > Metazoa > Arthropoda > Insecta > Lepidoptera > Noctuidae > Spodoptera > Spodoptera frugiperda. The sequence continues at coordinate 2,851,049 of NC_064218.1, forward strand.
ATGAATAACTTAGTGACTAGTGACTTAAACTCCAAACAACAGAACTTACCTATCAGGAGGCCGTTCATCAGGGAACAGCGACTTGAACATGGTGGCGAGCCGCGGATGGGAGCGCAGGTGTGGCAGGACGCGCGCGCGCATCTCCTCACTGCTGCCACTCTCACTGGTAATCGCGCGCAACACCTTGCGCAGGACCGTCGGCTTGCGAGCTAATGTAGTCTGAAAAAATAGGTGTAATTTTTTTAAAATAAGTCTACCATAATTTTCATTGAACTTGTATTTACCAATATGCAATACATATAGCAGACCTTAGTTGTAGATGGCAGCACTATCTTTGTATTCCAAAAAGACTAGAGCTCGAAACCATGAGTATGTAAAATAATATTTAGAGCCCAGATACAGATTTTTTGCTAATTGAAGTCTACTAACAAAATATGGTAACGTCCCCATCCCATCTTCAAGTTATAATGTCTCCCAAATTACAAGTTGTGGTAATTGAGAACATCCTTATCTATGGATATTTACAGAAACATTCCTACTTGTGACTCTTTTTACTGTCTATTCATTATTTCTCTCACATACCCAGAGAGTGAGTGTTAATTAATTTAATGAAGATAATTTGGCCTGTTTCCAAATTAGGCACATGACATCTAATTGAATTAGAATTAACTTTTTTAATTTTGTTTGCACATGACTTCATAGAAATAGGTGAATTTGTTATAAAACTCCTAAACTTAAAATATTATTGACAGTCTGTTTAGTATTTTAATAGACAATTAGTAAGAATATAAATAAGTCATAGCCAAACTAAAACAAAAAAGTAGCAGACAATATTATGCTACCAAATGGTAGTTTTTTATATAAAATCTAAATGAAATGGATAGATTAATTTTTATTAAAAATGATGTGAATATTCTGGTTTCACACAACACAATTTTTTCCAGCAAAATAATAATAGAAAAATACATGAGGTTTGTATTTAAGGATAACATTTACAGGGTAAAGGGAGAAGGAAATACAAAATTTCTACTAAACTACCAAGCCACAAAATGTACCTATACTAAAATAAATCATATTACAAAACAAATAGGCAAACTATTCGCTTAGCAGTACCGTAATATTACTCATAATACTTACTTGCAACATTTCTATGAAACCAGTCATTTGCACTAACATGAAATGGTCCATGAACCGACCAACTTCTGCCGCTTGTCCTGGCTTCAGAAACAGGAGAAACTCTTCCACAATATCCTTATGCTCTTCACCGAATATCTCCTCAATTTTCTTATACAATTCAACAGGGGTTTCCTTAGCGGGATCAAATGTCTTCAATATATTTTGAAACTGTACAAACTTATTGGTAGGCACCGATGGGTTGGAGGAAAATCTTGTTTGTACTTTTGTGTAGTAGGATTTAACCAGAGCTGGAAAAGGATTATTGCATGTAGAATTAAGGGTGTTGTCAATGAACAGTCCTCTTAATTGTATTGCTACTTAATTAATTAATTTTTAAACATGTCCCGTTCCAATCTCATATTTTCCAAATATCTTTTGCATGAGATATGAATGTGCACAGCTGCTATTTGATGTGTCATAATTTTATAAAAAGAAGTTAGAAAATAGTGAGGTTATTTATATAAAGAATAGCATTTGAAGTGCATCATTATGTTGTATGACTATATTGTGAATATCCTACAATGATGAGTTGGAAGTATGTCAGAATCTTGATAGTATGAAAACAGTTAGTCTTAGTTTACAGTAATTAATCTTTTGACCTAAATACGCAAATGACAAAAAAATATACACATCTATTATAAGTTTCGTGACCTAAATTCACTTTTAAACATAACATGGTATTTTTATTTTACATTACATAAGAGGAAATGCTGCTATATAGATTGTCATCTAGTGCAATGTTTACCTGTCTCTATAGCATTGCTGTCAGGTTTAGGCGGTTCAACTTTTTTCTTGGTATTTGTTTTGCCCTTGGGTTCCTTCTGTGCTGGTTTAGCAACCTCCTGCGCAACCTTCGGTGGTGGCGGCTGAAACAATAACATCATAAGGTCATGTAAATAGATCACGTATCTTAAAAACATGGCGACACATTTATATTGTCCTTCGTGTTCATATGATACATCGCCTATTTAAAGACCACGCTTTCAATAAATATACAGAATTTCACACGCAAACTATTCTGAAAGTATTTAACCTGGCTCAGAATCACGTAAATGGAGTTATCTCACATGAAATTACATAAAATCATCAACTACGTTTCATCACTTACCTCGGGCTGAATAAAGGGTTTAGGAAAATTATTTTGATTGAAAAAGCTTGTGCTCGGTTCAATTTTGTTTCCAAAAGCATCCTGACTCTCCCTCGTAAACAGAATGGGCATAGAAGGCAGCATCTGGAAGATCTACGATCCACCCGTGCAATGAAGTCTCAACTGCACAGCACCACGAACACGTACAATATTTACATGATAACAGCACTTAGACTCAACACAACATAAACACCTTATAAACTTTACTATAAACAAAGAGATTTTTAAGAATTATCTGATGTATAACACATTATTGTTTTGATTTTATCCAAACAACACAAGCCATCGAAAGAATGGAAACATTTTTGACAGATCGAGGACGCGAAATCGGGCGGGCGGAGCGCGCGCACGTTTCATTTTATGAACTTGCCAACAAACTTTATAAATATTTTTAAAGTTACATTTTTATTTATAATAAATAGTATAAAATAACACGAATACTCCATTTTTATCTCTGTAATAAAAACAATAAATATTTTATGGTAAGAACAGAAACGGAGTTTACAATAAAAAAGATTTGAAGTGGTCGTTTTGATCTTTCGTTCTTCTTGCTTTGCACGTCAGAAAACTTTTCTTTTTTAATGTTTTTTGCGGAATATTTGATATAACTATTTCTTAAATAAATTGGGTAACACATTCATATAGGTAATCCCAGCATCTAACTATTATTTTTTAGATCTTTGAGATTTATTATTACAAAAACCCGGGACAAAAACACTAAAGAAAAGTCGTACTGATTATCATGAGTATGAATTTTACTTGTTTTATTTTTAGATATTTGAATAGTTACCTAGTGCCTAGGGTATTTAGGTCAAAGGCAGTCAAACCTGATTTAAATTTATAATATCAAATTTCTAGCAAATACTAGTTTTCGACGTTTCGTGTGATAAAATTATTTCATATAAATTCGTAAGTGGCTAGGAGAAATTAAGCTTCAGGTTCCGTTAGGTACTTTATTTGAAATTACACTAGATAATAATATGTGTACCTACTTAATTATGATCATCGTCATACACGAAAGTGTATAACGATTGAGTAGAATTTAATTATTTTATAATCACCCCTAAGTAACTACATTACATTCCCATGGATGTCGTCAGAGCTGGCTACACTAGGTACCTACTTAGAAATCACAGTCACCTTTGTTTTTGGGAAAATCTCTATCTAATGACTTCTCCCGCTTTGGGAGAGGCTTGAGAGTGTCAGACTTACTAATTAAAAACCTCCCCGTTTCTAATCCTGCTCAAAGAGCAGGTAGGCAGGCTGCTAGGTAATGCTCAGCTCCGGGTTTCTAACTCACCTGCGGCTGCGATGAGATTATGACAAATCCTAAGAATACGGAATACCTCACATTCCTATTTATTTAATCTAGGTATTTATTAGGCAATAACCTAACCCACCGACCTGTAGGTACGAGTCGAAAGCGCCCATTATTTTTATAGTGAAGGGCGCCTTGCCTCCTGCGCAGTAGTATAGTTACAGGCAGGTAGGTAGGCAGGCAGGCAGGTAATGGTAATGGATAATGATGACAATTAAAAAGTACAATTTGATACTCTATGAATTTTTTGCGTGCTTGCGTGTATGTTCGTTTGCCTTTCTTTTACGGTTATATGCTATATAATTAGGTACGCCTGAGGGCTATACTCTTGAAACCAATCTCAATGTCAATGCAATTTTAATCCAATAATTATTTAATGTCAAAACTATACAACCCTAATCGTAGCTGTTAAAATAGCATTCAGAGTACGGAATATAAATAAAGCCAAACTCAATAGATACTATTTAGTTCATTCAATATCCACGCGATACGAATGCAATAGGCGCTAGTGTTACAACTGAAGAGAATTTTTCACAATGTCAATATCGTTCGATGGGAATTGGATTCAAGAGTAAGCTCCCCTGGTTTTTGAGTTAAATAATTTGATAAATATTGGAGTTGGATCACATAATTACCTTCGAAATCTAGTGTTATACAGTACTTTTGAGTTTGCCTTTTATAATATAATCATGAGCGAAATGTTATCCAATGCTGAACAAATCAGAGAAGCTTCTTATTAAAGCGTAGGGATAATAATAGCTTCCCTGCTTCGAGTGCTAAAAGTACCACGCTATTCAGATCCTTTGAGATTACCTACAGTTACCTAAGTCGCCAAAAGCTTAGACAAAGCCGAGCGCACACAGACTGCTTCAGGCTCTTTTTTTTGTAGTTTTTTGTAGTTGGAGGACGTACTTATGTACCAACTCAATTCCAAAATACCAACTACAACATTTAGCCACTAGTGCTGATGCCCGATATGGAGCTGCGGAAGACCTAACGGAATGCCGGGACTCCAGCTCGAAGGGCAGGAGTAGGAATGGGATGGTTTTTAGTCAGTAGGTAAAAGTCGGACGCTCCCTCTCGTCTCACCCAAGGCGGGAGAAGTAATTGCATGATTTTTTCACCTCAAACATTTACATACCTAGTTTAAGTACTAGCAATCAGCCAGCTGCGTAGATTCCCAAGTCAGGTTTCAATTAATTATTCAACAAAAAGGTTGGGATTGAATTAATAATGTCACAGCTACCTAGGTAGGTAGGTGTAGGTACTATGACTATGTCTACAAAGTCTCAGGTGTTTCGAAAGACTGTGATCAGATCAGACCATTCACTATTCAGATCCAACAAGATTAGGAAACTGAATGGTTTTCGAATTGAGAACGCGTTCAATAAAACTCTACAAAAATCTTAAAATCGTGAAACAAAACTTCTTTCACCTAAATAAGTTATTGACCTATTAAGTGTTAAGTAATTTAGATAATATCGTGTTGGCCATTACCTAAGCAATTACTACGAAAGGATTACGGTAAAGTAACCGTAACAGCTACACGTTGCGTGGCCATTAACGCCCATGTTTTCAACGTTTCGTTTCGACAACGTATCGTAAACTCGTAGTACTTTAATTAGACCTTCAAAACTAAATCGCGTTGTCAGCAAACTTTCAATTTCCAAGTACATAGTACGTCATTGTTACTGAAACTATAGTCAATTGTTGTTGTACCATCCGTCGTCAGGTAACGCCATCGATTTTATTTATTCTTTGGCTGACCGTGGTGACTTCCACAGCTCGAAAAAATAACGCGGAAATTCAAACATTGTGGTGTGTTCGTGTTTCAAATTTATTTGTGTACCTACTATGGTTGTTTTTTTCAGTTGATAGTGTTTCAACAGATAATTAAATAAAAATGGCGGCCATTCTGCCTACTGGATTGCGAAATGGGGTGAGATTTTCGTGATTTATTTTATAAATGCACTGTGATGTCTTTGTGTTTTTATACTTGCATGTACAATAATTATTTATTAAAGATTTTTTAAATGTATAATTAAAGTATTCTTATTATGGGTTAATACAGAGTAGATAATTAGGTCTGTACCTACCTATGATTTAAATTTAAATGCTTATAATTAAAATCCATTTGAATTAAAACCATGCCAGGTAATACTCATCCATCTTGATATTATTATACGGTCGGAAACCTACATCATCAGAGTGACATTTGCAACTATTTACAAGTTCGCTGAAGCGAAACCGCAACCGCAATAATACACTGTAAACTAGGATCAATTAATTAATAACAATTAAATAATACCAAGTACTTTTCAGTAATATAATTAGGCATATCTGTTAAAAATATTGTGGCTCTAACCTTGCAGAAAGGATGTGTGAGTAAGTAGAAACAACGAGTTTCCGTTTGTTGGTCTTCGGCTACCGACCTTACCTACTTTGTTTTAATTAATTAACTCGGTACCTGTGTACTTAAATATTTTTATGGCATTTGAGGAACTAAATATGTACGTTATAGATAATTGTACGAATAACAATAGATTTAAGTATCTACCTACAATACCTACATACGCTGCGTTAAGATTATTTTAAGGAGTACCTAGATAGAGGCCTAGAGTAGGTACCTATATTTTAGTTTAGTTGACATTATTGCACATTTGCATTTTCCTGAACACAATTCCTTTTGCATCCAATTTAGGTGTACTTTGCCTATGTAAATAAACCAAACAAATATGGCACCGAGTTCACTTCAGTAGTCCTTTGTGGCTACAATACGTTCAAAGCATTGATCCATGAAAATGAACTGTATCGACGGCATTAAACGTATTACTCATTTCAGTGTCACTTTTCAAGGCCAATGCAAAAGATTTAGACCAGATTTACTGTTAAGATACCTAAAATACTTTTACTAGTACACTGAAATTAAAAACATTCAGACAATCGATTAATTCGATAAACAAAGAAATCGAAATTCACGGAATCGATTTTCCTTTACCGATTTCCGATCTGATTGATTACAACGATTGATGATCGGTATCCTGTACCTAAGTATCAACATTCAACAAGGTATTTAATGCTGCTGGATGCGTTTCTAAGGAGATTTAAGCACCTTATTGATCAAATGTTGATATCGGCCTTGTGTAAAGGAAATGAGGTATGAACTACGGTTTCTTACATCCAATGCTGTAACGACGAGCAGTGTTCATCCACACGCGATCTCAGTAGCACTCCAAAATTGATCGGTTTGTGTTGAGTTATTTCTTATTTAAAATGGAAGAGGGCAGTAAGGAGAACCCTGCCTGTGACCAAGAGAACTGTGATGAGATCGTGACTAAGGAACAGGATGCACCGACTGACATCGTTTGTGATGAAGTAAATATTCTCCTGTATTTTTATCGTAAACGTGGTTTTCAGACGATTTCTCAATAATCGTACTCCTTTTTCAATTGCGTGTTTTTATGGGAAAATCATCCTATGACTTTTCTCGCTTTGAGCAACGCAAGAAGGAATGTCAGACTCTTACAGACTACCGCGTTCCTACTCCTGCTTTTCGAGTCGGAGCCCCGGTAAACCCGCTAGGTAGTCCGCAGCTCCGAATCAGGCATCAGCCCTACTGGGCCCAAAACCATTGCTCTAGTGTTTTTTATTTCCGAATCGTAACCGCGACGTTTTGCAAAGCAATCATTGTACAAACCGTGTAGTTAAATGCCTAGCTTCGCGAAATCACATACGTATCAGCGTTCCGAACTTAGGTGTCCCGTAATGATTAGGTATTGTACCTTTATCTACTGTAACACTCTTTGATTTTTTTTTTTTTACTTTTAATGGGTCGACGTTTGGCCGCTATCTCACCTGATGGTAAGTGATGATGCGGCCTACGGTGGAGCACGTCTGCCCAGTAAAGATTATTATTATTATCTCTGATATACGGTAAAGTTTCAAATCCAAATCCAAAGTAAACCCAATTTCGTTTCTATTATCTTGACTCACACATCTTAATTGTAGCTCTACCTAGGAATCTAAAAGTCCGATACTCGTCCCGGCTATGATTAAGTACTATGTAGGTATGTATTCGATGAAACCTAATAAAATTATATTATCTAGGTATCTCTATCTATCTACATCTGCCTTGGTCTAAATAAATAATAAACAACTATTTTCAACTCCTGATCATAAAATATTGTCTCCAGATCAAAGGGCTGGACGCGAACAGGTATGCGACGAAGAAGACGGTGGCGCAGGGCATGCTGGACATCGCCCTGCTGACGTCCAACGCGTCGCAGCTGAAGTACGTCCTGCAAGTCGGTCCCAAGCACGAGTTCTACACGCTACTGGTGGTCCTCATCTCTATATCCATCGTCCTTCAGGTGAGAATAAAAAGAAATGTCTGTTTCCTCGTCCCGTAGATTTTATTGTTCAATTTGTGAGATGCTTCTATCAGACCTGGGACAGTTGTGTGCAAATCAAAACAGAATAAGTGTATCCTTAAACACTACCTACATAATTATTATGTTATCTGCTTACTCACGTAACTGTTTGAAGAGGAACTCGACTAGTTTCAAGCCATGCTAGAGGCTCATATTTACAATAGCATCGCGATAATAGCCGCGTCGTTTATCGCAGAATGCTGCTCATGAATATGAGGTGCGTTCAAATCAAGAGTGGATTAGTCGGACATACTAATAGGCAGGTCCTATTCAAATATCAGCAGCATCGATTACACCATATACCCCACACCAGCCAAGAAAGAGCTAAACATTGACTTATCCACCAAAAATACCTTCAGAATAGATAAGGTCTCTTAACTTCAATTCACCTTCAGTTCCCTGAACTCTTCAAGCAGTATCCAGGTGTTTAGGTGGCGATGGGGTTCGTGCTCCTCACTCTGAACCTGTGGCGGGATTGCTGGTTCCACAGGCCGCGGCACCGGACCTCCGCCCTGAACATCAATTATGGGACCACCGCCACGGCTTTTATCGTCACTGTGCTTAACGTCCTCGTGTCTGCCTTCGACTCCTCGCTTGCTAGATACCAAGACTTAGAATTATAAGACCTATATATTAGTAGGCTGATATAGTTCATGGAAGGTTTTAATTTTAGTGCGGTTATCAGTTTTTACAGCGTCAATTTCAGATCTTTCTTTAACTCGTCTAATAGCCCTAAAATTATACCTACTTTACGATACACGATATTTACATTTCTACCTAAAGAAAAGCTTCTTTTTATGATACACGAAATTTTATAGTTTGATTTCAATTTTTACCGGATTGTTACTACAAAGTAAAACTTTAGAAGGTCGGAAAGTAGGGATCTCTACATATGTGATTCTTCTATTGTTTTCTTATTCTGTCTGTTAAATTAAATTCTTAATCGATATCTGAATGAGAACGTAGTTCAATATTTCTGAAGTATCATTTCCGATAAAATTTTCCTCCACATCGATTTCAACCCGCATGAAACCGTTTCGAAAGTAGTCCATCCAAATGATATTTCCACAAAAGACCCAGTTCGATTGGGTAATGCCTTGTTACCGTAATAATACCTAACTATATACATAATAAAACAAGGTTTTAGAACGGAAACAACTGGATGTTACCTTCAGTACCTTCGTTTTTCTACAAACGGAAACTTTACGTGTAAAAAGGAACGGTTAGTTAGGCGTTTACATGCGTGGATTAAATAATTTTTGCCTGCGTAGGTACTCAAGTACCAGGATTTGGAAATATTTTGGTAGGAATAGGTGATCTTAAAAAGAAATCTGTACTTGCGTTTAGGTACTTATTTAGTCTACAATTATTTTCTTTTAACGGATTTGTATTTGAAAACTACGAGATTTTCTCCACATAAGCGTGATTCCAAAACCAATACAAAAATCCTCTTTTGTTTTAGCTTCTCGTTGGATTACTATTCGTGGTAATCGGGGGCTTGGACCTGAACGATCATGAGGATCAACCGTCAGCAGTCATCCTCAATGACGTCATTGTCATATTTATATTCGTCATTTCCGTTATAAACATCGTCATTTCCGCTTTCGGCATAGAGTATTCGAATAATCCTTTAGTTTTGGAAAGATTAAATTATATTAATGAGCAATATCTACGAAAGAGTAATTTTACTGGACATTAGTAATTGTCTATTTAGGATAATTCGGTGCTATCTGCTAATGGTATCTAGGGAATTATTTTATTAACATGCAACAGAGTCATGCAACAGAACATACCCAGTCACATTCGGTATTATTTTCTGAAATATTCACTAGATGTCGCCGTAGAGATGGACGTTCTAATAGCGTTCTGCATTTTTGTTTTGTAATTTTGTTTTTTAATTTTTTACTTTTTTAATTGTCAGTTTAATTTATTTTCGACCGCGGAAAAGAATCTATTATTATTTTTTATTGAATCTTAGAATTTTATTTTAATTTACATAATAATAAAGAATGGTAGGTAATAAAATAGCCAAAATGCGGATAATAATCAACATTGCTAAAATTATAATAAGGAAATAATACAACTATAGTTAGACCGACATATTTTACTTAAAATTATTTAAAATTTTAGGTATTATATACTTATTTATCCTGCTTCATGGTCTAAATTACCTATTTATTAAAATTAAAAAGTCTGGTAACAAAAATTCTACTGTTAAATAGTTTTATTGCAACACTTTTACTATAACTAGTGCCTCTATTTGTACTTTAATCATTTTGCCAATCATTTTCTTAGGTCTAAAATATTTCATTTACCTGTTGCATTACTTGCATGGAAGACACACTATAAAACATCCTAGGTAGTCACTCCTTAGTACATAGTCTTTTCACCTGATTAGTTTTCTTCCATTGTTTCTTTATACACTTATATTTTTTTTATATATTTTTTGCTAATTAATTATTTTTGATCACGCAGGCAAGCGCGGGAGTCCTGGCACTAATCATATCCTCTTTGGACGGTGAAGCCGACCATAAACACAAGAAGCTAGCTGATTGGTTGTACCACACGTCAGTAGGCATGATGACAGGGGTAGTGTTCTGTGACGTCATCAAAATGACATTTGGCCTAGACCCCGCGCTTTCCCTGCAAGATTATCTTGGGAATAAAACCTCAAGCTTATACGATACCTTCTTTAGGGTGCAAAATACTACGCATTAGTTCGATCAGTGCCATTGAATCTGATTATTAGAATACCTTTGTTACCTTATAGGTACCTACAGCTTCTCATCACAGCGTTTTCATGATACACTTCCATTATCGGAAATAATCTCATATACCTTTTACTGAAATAATCTCATATCTACCTAAATATAATTCAATTATAAAATCTTTTTGTGTTATGCCTTTTTTAATATTTTGTTTCAGTTTTTTTTTATTTCAGTTTTTTTTGTGCACATTTTTATTTTTTATTTTGTTTTTTTTTTCATGCATAGGTGATTTCAGCAGTAGTAGCGGTAGTGCTCAGCTTTATATTCAACATCAACCATCAGCCTGACCAACGGAAAGCAGAATTATTAAACAATATAAGTTTAATATTCAAAGTATTCAGTATTACTATAAACATCATCATCAGCATATTCTATTCAATGCAAATCGACACTGATGCACTCTTGCTTAGTCAGACTTAATTTTTTATGTTTTTATTTTGCAAATAGCAATTCTGTTGAAGTATTTATTTGTCTATGCCTATGAAATTGCCGTTTTATTTTTATAGACATTTAAAGTTAAAAAAATCGTCCCTGGTAATTTTAATAAAATATTATTTCTTTCGATCAAATTAGGCTAATTTATTTAATGAAAAAACGGTAATTTAATAGAAAATCCAGTTTATAAAAAGTATTTTATATAGCTAATAGACCATCCACTACAATACTTCGTTACCTACTTATGTAAATCTCAGTTTCAACCATAGATATAATAAAATAGATGTTATGTATGATATTTCTGTAGTTTCAACAATCAAATTTATTTTGTATTATTATATGTATAGATTTAATGACATACGTTATTAAAATTATGAATTCATGATATTATATTATTATAATTTAGAAAATAAATAACCACTCTGTAGAACTTAATTACCAATGTAAGTAAGATTACTGTCGTATGTAGGCAATTAGTTGATAGATATTATTAATATATTTCTGCAAAATACTGTCTGTAATATAAATAACTTGTAGGCTAGTTATAAGGTACTCATTTTTGATGATATTGTCTACTTTCAATAAAAGATAAATATTAAATACAAAAAGTATTGTTTTTTCTTTATCTTTGCGTTTTTAGAACACCAGAAATTGTGTGATATAGTAATGTGACTAATAACAATGTTACATCTGCAAACGTAAGCTTTTTTTGAGGAGAAATACATCCAATGATTTCTCCCGCCTTAGGCGAGGCTGGAGCTCCTGTAATCCCGCTAGTTAGTCTGCAGCTCCGGATCAAGCATCAGTCCTACTGGGCCCCTATAACACTTTGCAAAACCCCAGAGATACCGAAATGGCGTTCTGCGTTTCTGGCAGTCTCCCAAAGGCGCTTGTGACTTTTGAACGACACGAAGCAATCAGTTTTACACCTTATAATATAGTCTACACGCCTTATAATTTAACTGTACAGTCGAACTGGTCCATGCAGCTTACACATCTTCAAGTAAAACTGTGCAGTTCAAGTATTTGCCTGCATTATTCAATATTTCTAAAAAGAGTTTCTATTTCTCTATGTTATGCCGTCTCCTTGAGATAGATGGATAGAACAATCAATATTGGCCTCTACGATCTTTGTAAAAAGCAAAATATTAATGTCAAGTTTTACTTTTAGGTCTATCGAATTCATGGAAAATAAAATTACCGTTATTGTATAGTTATCTACAATATTGTTGATGTCTAAAGAAGTTAAATGAGTTTTGGGGTAAAATATAAAGAAACTACATAGGTACTTAATGGGATATTGCAAGTTTAGATAAGAAGTATAAAATACACATTGGGATAAATTATACGCATTCAGATTCCAAGTAGTGAGTTGTGTATTGTGGAGTGAAATGACCACCTATAAGTTAATGGTCTACGGAGGCCGAGGCGCCTTGGGGAATGTATGCATAAACCACTTCAAACAAGCGAACTGGTGGGTAGCAAGTATTGACTTAAAACCCAATCCTATAGCTGACTACAACATCATTGTGGCTCCAAATGCTACATGGTATCAGCAAGAAAAACACGTCATGACCATGCTGGACACGGCCCTAAAAGATGGGAAACTAGATGCAATAGTCTGCGTAGCTGGTGGTTATAGACGTGGTAATGCCGCAAAAAACCTCATCGAAAATACAGAACTGATGTGGAAACAGAGTGTGTGGCCTTCCTCAATCGCTGCATCTGTCGCTACTAAATATCTATGTAATGGAGGCCTGTTAGCATTAACTGGCGCTAGAGCAGCTTTAGCAAGCACCCCCGATTCAATTGGCTATGGAATGGCTAAGGCTGCAGTACATAACCTTACAAAATCCCTTGGTTCCAAAGACTCTGGTATGCCACCGAGTTCCACAACTGTTGGAATACTTCCCATGACACTGGATACAGATGTGAACAGGAAATGTATGCCTAATGCCAACTTCAGTACGTGGACACCACTGAGCTTTATACCAGATTTGTTAGAATCGTGGATTAAAGGCGTCAATTGTCCACCCAGCGGCAGTTTAGTGAAGCTTGATACTAAAAACTATATTACAGAAGTGATTTTACCTAAAACAAAAGATGAAGAAGTTGAAGTTATTACCGAATAATCTGAAATAATTTAATTATCACCATTGTCCCGGCATAATAAATAACTTTTTTCCTGTTTCGCTTCTCACCTATATTTTTATTTAAAATATGAAGCCCATACTATGTACGTATGGACCGACGTCCTGTCTTTACTACAATAAAATACTTTGTCATCCTTGTATTTTTGCTGACTAATTATTTCTTATTAATAGAATTTTGGATACCTCATCGACTAAAGTTTAAATCGACAAGACAACTTTGATGCAAAAGACCAAGGTCTAAGTTTAAAAAATGAATATTACGTTGCTGTCATTGTCAATCAAGAATAATGTCAAAGTCAAATTGGCACTTGTACTTGTCATTTTCAGTTGTTCAACTGTCAAATGAATTTGGTATATGTTGTCTATTTCATCTATTTGTCTACAAATTAGGCAAATTGCATTATTTTCTATTTAAGTGGTAATAACATAAAATATTAATAGTTAAATATACTATTCGCATAGTCGAGATAGTTTATACAATTTCCTTTACTTGTTATTGTCTTTCGGTAAGCAAGCGATAAAAAGTGAGAGCCGAGGTTACCGCGCCGCGCAAGTTATAGCTAGCTAACTTTTACCAGTCGGCGTCCAGTCAAGTTGTTCAGTTGAGTCTGCGCCTCGATACAGTTCAGACGTGTTAATAATGGCAAGCGGAAGGATCGTTGTGTACGGTGGGCGAGGCGCGCTCGGAGCCGCGTGCGTCAATCACTTTAAATCAGCTAACTGGTGGGTAGCTAACATTGACTTGAACCCTAATGAAAAAGCCGATTTCAACATCACTGTGCCGAAAGACGCTTCGTGGGTACAGCAAGAGGAACACGTTGTGAACGAACTGGCCAGCGCCCTGCAAGGTCAGAAAGTGAATGCTGTGATCTGTGTCGCCGGCGGCTGGGCCGGCGGAAACGCTGCCAAGGACCTCAGCAAGCAAGCGGATCTAATGTGGCGCCAATCTGTGTGGAGCTCCTCTATTGCAGCCACTGTGGCTGCCAAGTACCTGTGTGCAGGAGGACTGTTGGCCCTGACTGGTGCTAAAGCTGCTATGGAAGGCACACCTGGTATGATTGGCTATGGTATGGCCAAGGGTGCAGTACATCAACTCACAAAATCTCTTGGTGCCAAAGACTCTGGTCTGCCGGAGGACTCATTGGCTGTTGCTATACTTCCTGTGACCCTGGACACTGAGATGAACAGGAAATGGATGCCCAAGGCTGACTTTGGAACATGGACCCCGCTGACATTTGTGGCTGAGCTGTTCGACAAGTGGATCAAGGGTAATGAGCGTCCTCCAAGTGGCAGCCTGGTGGCACTGGTCACCAAGGACAATGTCACTGAGCTGATTGTCCAATGAACTTGCCAACCTAGGTATAAGTGTATGTTGTCTCAACTCTAGCTGTAAGCAAACACTATAACTTATTGTTCTCTTGTGTAAAATGTTTAATATATATTTTAAAGTACTTAATGTGCAAAGCATTTGTTTTCTAGCTACATTTTATAAAAAGTGTAACAAATTGTTTTTATTCATAGTTGAAGGTAAACCTTCAGAGTTTTTACTGCATTGTTTTAAAAGTAAATAAGACAATAAAATACAGCAATCTCAGAGTGTATGTTGTAGAAGTATGTAATGTATATCTTGTGAAATGTATCAGAGTATAATCAATGTGATATTTAAACATATATTATTAAATGTGGAAGCATTGAACTTGTTTTTTAATTACGTCTGATGTAATATCTCATTACTGATTAAGGAGGTCACTTGAAACAGGTTATCTACCATTAAATTGTACTCTACAGTTATTGATAATGAATTCTTATTGAACATGCAATGGGTCCCTAAGTAGTTATATTGAATTTAATGATTGTTTGATGATGTGAAACTTATTCAATGAAATGTTTTTTTGTTATCTGACCTACAAACTTCAGATTTTTGGATCAGACTCACAAGAATGTTATAATATTATGAACTTATTGGGGTCATTATCATTTAGTTTAACTGAGATATAAAATAATTTCGAGGAGGCCATGGCAACCTGGGAAATGGACAAGCAGAAATGGAGAAAGAATGCAATGATAACTTGAGATTTTGTCAAGACTGAATAAAAAGCTTTTAAATAAAATAATTCAATTACAAGTAGGTATTTTATCTGTAGTATAATGACTATTCTAGAAATCTATTAGATGTGGTTTTATTATTAATAATTAATTAGAACTTTATAAAATTACCTGAGCATGGGAAATCCCAGCTTCCTAAGAAATAGGAAGATTTGAATGAATCACTAACCCCATACAGTTGGTATTCCCCATAATGGCAACAAAACCTTTAGCTTTATCTTTTTCCTTGTCATTTAACAACAATTTTTTTAAGTTTCGCTGCGTTCGTCATTAACTTACGTGGGAACAGTTATGTAGATATTTTTATCATATAGGTAACTAGTGTAAAATATAATTTATGCTAGATGTTTTTTAAATCTAATTTGCATGGTATGCTGTTTTTTTAAATTAGTAATGTGATTTTATTTCTGCCTATGATTTTCTTAATGGAATGGTAAGAAAACATTTTCTTTTTAATTCAATTAGTCCAATAAGAGGCTGCCAAGTCTTATCATTAGAACTTAAAACGGGATATTTACCATGTTTATTAGTTTTTGTAAGTTTCCGATATTTCGGCACTGTTGCAAGCGCCATTGATTCTGGATGAACTAATTTTAAATTTTAATGTTATTACCTAGTCCCTTTATCGTGAAGTAACCATCGTCATCGTCACTATTTCCTGCTACGAGTAATAAGATCCTTTACCTAAGACAACGTAAGTATGTTCATTTAGATTCATGGTAGGTAAGCACATTGTAGCGAACATGAGTCGACATACCAACTTTCCTAAAATCCTTAAATAAATAAATCGATTTTCATTTACGATTTCGCAGATTTTTCTTGTGGTTATGGGCCGGTAGTTCGGGAATCCCATGTTGGTATTGGATCTAAGCTGTAATATTTTTTCTGTACGTCATTCTAATTGGAAGCCACAGCATGCGGGTGTTTTTGTAGAACAGATGACTGAACTAGTCATAAGTTAATTATTAATTGAAAACCGACGCAAAATGTTGAAATATCATTGTTGGCATTAGACACGGATAGGTATTTACTAACGGCCGAAATTTATGACCGTTCT
Source organism: Spodoptera frugiperda (assembly GCF_023101765.2). Classification (NCBI taxonomy): domain Eukaryota; kingdom Metazoa; phylum Arthropoda; class Insecta; order Lepidoptera; family Noctuidae; genus Spodoptera; species Spodoptera frugiperda. The sequence goes on from NC_064218.1 coordinate 2,867,639, forward strand.
TAATTCAAAATCTCTGGATGGATCTAAGTTTTTGACTTACACTCCATACAAAAATCGATCTTAATCCTTTGTCTCTGGGTTGACATCGGTAAGTAATTTTGGCCGAAAGCCTACTTGAATCGCCTATAGGTGTATGTTATAAGTTAGTTACATAAAACAATTCAAGTTTTAAGATTGTTACAGATCCAGTTTTGGTTGTTTAAAACACTTTCACTTGCCTGGCTCAGTCCAATTGGAAAGTTAGTGCCTACATACTTGACTCGATTTTATCACTGATAGTAAACTGGTGCAAAATGAACCTTAATTTGAAAAAAATAAAAGTTACATTACAATGTTTATTGGTTGAGTTGAATTTGCACGCTAGTCCGTCCCGTTTATTATATACTAATTGACTGTATAAAAATAGGTAATTGTATATAATTAGTTCCATGCGTGGTTTTATGCGATACGATAAAAAGCATAATCAAATATCTACCTAATAATAATTGGTCATGCAAGTAAATCATAGTAAAGACAAATTACTTATGTACTTATTTATTTATTTTATTTTTAGCCGTCGTCCCACTGCAAGGCAAGGGCCTCCCTACCCTCTTTCCACTCCTCTCTGAAAAGCTCTTATGTACTTCGATTTCCATTATTTGGTTAGGTATGTAATAACTATAACACCGCAATGTTAATACCCATAGATTAAGCGATTGATACAACAACGCGCCTTAAAATAATAGAAGAGCAATCGCGTAAAAACACAAGTACGAGATTTAGTTGCTTTAAACATACAGGCGCTTTATAAGTCGCAGTCATAAGTGACTAAAAGATCTTAATGTTACGATACTATATGATTTGCCTAAGTAAGTTGAGTTTATACTTAAGTTTAAAGACAATTTATTTTCTAAAAACATGATTTTTTACTGTTGCGGTATTTCTAGGTTCGTAACTGATTCTTACCAAAACAATGATTGTACTATGCAAGTACTATTAAAAATAGGAAAAGCAGGCGCAGGACAAAGTCAAGGAAATAAGTTCTTGCTTAGATATACTAGGTACTAATGTACCCAGTAGGAATGCAAAAAAATAAAGCTACAAACATATAAATAAAAGCATTTATTGAGTCACAGCTGGACTTACAGTATAAAAGCTTAATGCGTAATCACAATATGTAATTACCTTACTTAATTGTAATATCGACCTAAATTATAATAATTTAACACTTAAAATTAATGACAAATTACAATAGGCCTATACGCCTTAATTAATTCGTAATCTCCTACGTACAATAAACTTATGTAGAAATATTTCTTATTTAATATAATCTCACAGTAATATGCTGTTAAAGTTATAAAGTTAACTATTTTAATTGCCAAATGTGACCAAAGGTCGGTGGTTTTTTCACGAAATTAAAATGGAGGGAAAACCGGCTATAGACAATTCAATATGGCCGACTTCTTTACGTCAAAACTCTATTTTTTTTTCACTGGAATTAAGGCTTTTTGTGCCTACTTCACGTGTTATTGTTGAGCAATTATTTTGATGGTATCTACCGACCAACGACAGCTCTCACTGTGTTCCTGACTATGTCGGTGACAAGTTCTGTTGTCCTTATTATTTTGTAACCGATTTGGTCGATGAAGGTTATGGCCGTGGAGTATGGTGGGGACATTTCTGATACTGGCCGCAGTGGGAAACGCGTCGACTGCGTGTTTGAAGCTGCACCAGCCCATGTCATCATTGTCGGTCTGGAAATAAAAAAAGGTTTTAAATTTTGTTCACTAGCACCTATACTTAATGGAATAATGCCTGGCCCCAAGTATAAAAAGATAGATTTTCTACTGCTGAAAATTGATCGAATTTGTTGGTTTTAGGTAATGCTAACTAAATTATCGACTGTTTACTTAGAACCCATATAAAAAATTTCGTAGAAAATGGAAATGTCGAAAAGTCTCAATAACATTATAGGACTTAAGTAACTACCTGACCGGAAAATCAACCACCTTGCATTGCAGTTGTGCTTACGACCAACTAGGCAGCTTTAAAGAATCAAACCTTAGATCGTAAGGTATCTAGGTAGATCTATTGGGTAAGCCCAATGACCAACTACGGCCTTAAGCAGCAGATTTACTAATACATATCTACATTGATGCCATTTCCTGCTTAACATAACATAGTAGCCTAAACAATGATGTTAAATGTTAAGTCCTGTCCCACGCCCACGGCTTGTGGGCTTGCAAACAAGATCATTACACGGGTCATTATTCATTACTATACATGTGTGGCAGTTCAAATAGGTACGATGTATGATTGATGGTAGAAACTATAGTAGATATTATTGTAATGTCATCGTAACTGCCTTGTAGATCTATTGGCTGTTGGAACAGCTGAGCTTTACGTTTTAAGAGATTAAAGTTTAGTGTTTTCATCGGCTAATTTAGTGTAATTTTGTAACGATAGAATTGCGAACATATTTTCGTGAATTCTAATTGAGCAAAAAGGGCTCTACTTATATCAAAGGATGCAGCAAAGTTCGAAGTTTATTGTTAAGTCTTAAGCGATCGAAGATCAATTTTTTTAGAGATCAAATTTTCTTGCTCATTCTTCTCCTTATATGAAGAAGATATGAAGCTTTTTTTAGCGGAAGAAGTCATTGGAGTTCTTCCGCCTTGGGCGAGACGAGAGGGAGTGTCAGACTCTTATTGACTCCTGCTTTTCCGTGCCTGCCCATACGAACCCGCTAGGCAGTCCGCAACTCCGGTACCTACATACGAAGCTTCTTACGACACTTTGGAACGAGCTTCTAGCCTAATTAAGGATTAATTTAAATACTCGTAAATGCCTTGACTTTGATTTAAGTATTTTAATTTAGCAGACACTTTTTATAACGGTAATTACCTATTAATAAAAATTACATGATAACTTTTTGTTATCTACACGTTGCAATGCTTTGCCCGTAGGCTATACCAACATCATTAATTTATCATTAAAAATCAGGAAACGAATATCAGCTCAATGTCATAAAACACAATAGTAATGGCCCACACTCGTAATATGATTAATTTATTTTAAGCAGGTCGGTTAAAAGAAACTAGGTAGTTACTTATTCTCGCCTCATTTAGATAACGATGTTTCAATTTATGTTTATAAAAATATCAATTATTTAAAACTTGTCTAATCATTGCGAAATATTATAAACTTTTGACCTATCGATAGTAGAGTTTACACAAATAAATAATTGTTATGTTACTCAATACGTTTTGTATTTCGTGATTTCAATCGCATTCTGTGAAGATGTGGATTTTACGGATGGACTAAAATAACTTGTGGTGATTGCCTGCTAGGTAAAAATATCAAATGGAAAAGAAGAATTCAGGTATTCAGCAATTCGTTTTCGAAGTTTCTCAATCATCAAGATCGTACATGTAAAAACATTTTAATTGGCTTAGGCACGAACAGTTTATATCTTAGGCACATTCCTACTTATTATATCATGTTTAAGAGATGCCCTCTACCTACAACTAGGTACTTGCCTATGCAGAAATGATCATGATCTCTTGACGATATATAGTACAGAATAAATGCAACACATTAGCTTTAAGTAGCTTTAGGTAAATACATATAAAAGATAAAAATGCACCTTGCTCCAAAATGTTTAAGTTTAAAAATATAGCAAGGCCAGTAAATAACTAACTTTCATAAATACTTTTTTAAAGTAGACAGGGTTATTAAGATCAGATAAACAATCTCGTAGTATTTTAACGCCATAAAGAAACTTAAAAGTAAAAAAATATTAACCCGTTGTCTGTCGGAACGCAGATCTACGCGAGACACAATGTGTTTTCTATTGTGTCTTATATACCGACAGACAAGGGGTTAATCAAGTATGGGATTTTAGCTTACCTGGGTGGTACAGGCCTAGTACTAGGCGGCTTCGTGGTGGTGCTAGGCTTCGTGGTGCTGCTGGGCCTCGTGGTGGCCTGGGTCATCGGCCTTGGAGTAACGCCCGCGGACGAGGGACTGCCCACCATTAGCTCGCCGTCGCCACCAAATCTGGAATGGTTAAAATAGGACAGTGAGTTACCAAAATCATGAAGGAAAATACTTGTATCTTATATTAATGAGAGGACATGGTTTTGAGTGTCAGCAGAATATAAAACTCCATTGGTTTTTGACTGGTTTTAATGGTTTCCGTGGTCGAGAGGAGCCTGGATTGGATTCATACTTTTGACAAATATTCATTATTAGTTTCCCGTGGAATAAAAAGTCACCTATCACCCAAATCAGCTCAAACCTGTCTGTATACCAAATTTCTTCAAAATCTGTTCAGTAGTTTCAACGTGATTGACGGGCAAACATCCAAATAAACAAACTTTCACATTTATAATGTTAGTGTTCATATATGTTTATTTAGAGTTGTATTAAAGTGCTAAACCACGGCATCTAGACCTCAACAAATATGCCAAGATGCTGGCTCTGTGATATAATGAGATAGATTAACATTGGCTGCCACTCGACCAACGAGACAGTTATATACAATATCACAAAAAACATGATCGTAAGTTAACTGGTGCATGATGTCAAGTATCCGTGAAGTATCTACAAGTGAAGAAAGGTAATGATGTATATAATGACAGTAGATACATAAGTAAGGTAATAACTCTGTAAATGGGAAAGATTTGGTTATATGTTTGTTTGCATTGAATAGGCTCCGAAATTACCGGATCGATTCGAAATTTCCTTTCACTACTGGAAAGCTTATTTTTCAGGAATCTACATAGGCTGCTTTCTTATCCCAATAGGTATTACAAAATTGGGAACTATTAAAGAGAATTTTAAGTTTAATTTCGTCAAAGAGTTTAGGATGGAAAGTTAGTGCTGAATAATCTATTTTTATTTCTATTTAAAAACAATTAATTAATTAATTTGTCCCATATTAGGATTTTCTCCTGTCGTGGGTGCGTTTACAAACATACAAGTTCACATGCACTTGTCACCCAAACCCGAAGTGCGGGAATCGAATCCGCTACACGTTGCACGGCAGCCAGTTGCCTAGCCACCGCGCCAATCGTGCAGTCGAGTTGACCACAAAGGTAAGTAGGTGTCCTCAAAATTAAGATACTTTCGGTCAAAAGTCTTGAGACGGCAAAAAGTAATTTGTAAGTAAACATTAGTATCTGGGGCATGCATGAGTACTGTTTGAGGTAGCAACTGTAAATAAAGCCTGTAATTTATTTTTGTATAAGTAGGTAGTATTTTTTTGTAAGTTTAAGTATTTGAAAGTATAAATTAAGATAGGTGTTTCATACATTGGTACTGTTTAACTGTTACTAAAATAGCGCATTGCTTTTTTACACTGCTATCTACAAATGTGGAAACAAAATGATCTTATGTCCACAATTCTATTGGTATTTAAAGTAGCAAAAAGGTTACATTATCCAAACATATTTCATTTTGGTTAAATTTGGAAATACCCATTCTACCTATAGATATTAGGCTTTTTTATGGTATAATATCTATGGTTAGATCTATGCGTACGTACGGATTACCTGATGGTAAGCAATCGCGGCCGCCCATGAACACTCGAAACACCAGAGGCGATATTTACAAGTTCACTGCTGCCATTTTGGGGGTTAGGAATTTGAGGCTTGTTGTAGGGGAATCGGGAAGAATGAGTCTGAAGCAGAGGAAGAGAGAGAAGTCACACAACGCAACACAACGGAATTATTGTTTCACGTCGGTTATCTGTGAGACCGTGGTACCATTCCGGTCGACCCAGCCCATTTGTGCCGAAGCCTGGCTCTCCCACACTTATTTTGGTACGAAAATAAGGTTGTATCTATAAAATTAATAATGAAAAGACTAGAACAGTTAACCTCGCGTCGCTCCTCCATTCATAGCCCATTCAGAAATGGTAAACAACCTTATGACCATCTGCAGACCTTTCTTAGACATTTAGCGCATATTAGCTCAAATGCCGTTACGAATTAGGAGTCTGCCTAATAGTCGTGATTTAAAGCTTATCGCCATTATGAGCGTGTTAGTTTGTTTAAAATTTAACAGAATTTGTTCAAGGTTTGGTGAAACAGTGAGTGGGCAGGACACCTGCTTTCGTATTTTAGGTCATTGTTCTCGTTTGAATGATGACTGTTTGAATGACTTCATTATCGGAACTAGAAGATCAACAGCCCGTGACAGTTCATTACTTTTTTATTTGAGCAGAAATAATCCAATGTCTTCTTTCGAAGCGAGGTGAGAGAGAGTGTAAGACTCTTACTGACTAAACACCACCCTGTTCCTACTCCTGTTTTGAGTCGGAGCTGCGGAGCTCCGGTAACGGTCGGCTCGGCATCAGCCCCACTAAGCTCCTCAGTCCATTGCTAGACTATATTTAAAATAGAATTAAAATTCCATATACACTTAAAAGGTTCAGGTTAGACCTATATCACAGAGCAATGCAGTCCAATGTGTTTCTTTTCAGTCAATATTAGGTGCAGTTTTTGCGATGGCAAGGAAGACCAGGATTGCTAAATCATGTATTTATACACAGGTAAACAAAAAATCAAGCTTATTATCTTCCTAAGTTATTATAAGTATGAGGAAAATGTAAGTCATCTGATTTACGTGACTGTATAACAATTTAGATTTATGGCATTCGTTAAATTGGTTACTTTGCGAGGTAAGGTAAGTTGGAGATTTCGATGCACATTTTGATAAACTAAAGTCAAGACATAAATACGAAAGTATTTTTTATGCATTATAATGACGTTAATTGATGAAAACAAATATCTTTCTATTTCACTCACTCTTTCTCTAATTATCTCTACAAACAAGTTGTAATTAATCTTAATCCGTAAACATGGGAACGTAGCAGTTGCCATGCGTATTGTTAAGAGAGATTAGTGTAACAACGAATGGTATAATCATAGAATTACTAGAATCGTAGGTTCTATGTAATTGTAGGGCTCATGCCATTGTAAGTGGAAGATAATATATCGCTGTATCGCGTTTAGTTCTCAATTATTGCATTAATAATGTGAATGACAGCGTCATTAGTTTGTAAATTAAAGTTACGAGCTGTTTTAAGTATATTGTTGGTTTTTAATTGACATAAAATGACGTCACTTCTTTTAATCTGCGAAGGAGTAGGCTGAGGTGCACGTAGGAAAGGTAACATGTACTTTTCTTCTGTTATTTTGTGAGTCTCTTAATACTACGATATAGAATGAAAACATGAAATTTTGACAGTGTTTGGCAACATATCCAGCCGTTATTAAAAATTGCGAACAATATTTAATACAAAAATATTTTATTTCTTCTTTTTTTGACAAAAACCATAAAATCTAAAATTAATATTCTAGTCTAAAAGGACTAGTTTAAAAATTTAACGGTTCATCAAGAAGGACTATTATCCAATCGAATCGATTCGACCAAAAAAAATCGCTAGACAGTGCCGTAGTAAATCGATTAGCTATCACAAACGCTTACAACACACGTTACCGATTGTTACCGAGCAATTAATTCTGCAATGGCTGAATCAGGTCCAGAGTGAACCAGTCCATTGTAAACCGTGTTTAGAGTTAGCGAAACATCGATTGTATTATTTGTGAACACGCGAACTGAGATTTAAATAATGCTAGTGATGTAATTTGACATAATAGTTGGGAACCTAGAAAATCTTATGACCGGTTTTAAGAAACTCTCTCTCTTTTAGGTCGACTCCTTTTATCTAAAGATCGTGGTCAACTTCAGGGTAGCATCTGGAGCCTATGATCTGGGCCTGTATCCAAATGCCATATAAGCCCTTGCTCTTGTCTGTCTTTATAGAAAATTCAATGTGATCCCTTACATTTAATTTTCTATGATGCTAATAAGTGTCTAAATTTGATGTCTGGTCCGGAGCTGCGGACTACCTAGCGAATTTACCAGGGCTCCGGCTCGAAGGGCAAGAGTAGGAACAGGGTGGTTTTTAGTCAGTAACAGTCTGACAGTCTCTCTCGCCTCGCCTCAAGGCGGGAGCAGCCATTGGATGATTTTTCCCCTTAAAAAAGACATGTCAAAATTTACGTCAATCCCGTCTAATTTAGTTTTCTACTCTACTAGTAGACAATTCCTAAATGGCATTTGGCTCATGGCATTAGTCCTGACCATACGCTCTAGATCATTTAGTTCCATCGGCTTTTGTTCAGCGTGTCTCTTACTACCATGTACAAGTAAATGTCCATGAGTCTCCACTTAATTTAACTGTATGATGCATTAGGTTAATTTATTATGTATGATGCATGAAGCCTAGGTAATTCATGGGTGTCAGAGAGTCAGTCGTCCAAAGAACCATTTATCGATATAATTTTGGCTATTTAGATAGAACAAACTGTTATGGCATGGCAAGAAATATGTTAGTAGAATAGTTTCCCCACATATCTAGCTAAAGCCAATGAACAGAGCGTAATAAAATAATAGATAACGACGCAGTAATAGACCGCAATCTAGATCCTATTACATTATTAGAGTTCCATAAAGATTTATTTTTTATATATCCGTGTTATATAACATTATTACCTATTATCTAGGTTATGTGGTCCAATTTTGAAATACTTTTATGATTGATGACGATCTTGTTAATACTTATATGATCCGTATCGCATTATTGTGTTACAGGTATTTTCCTTGAGAGAAGAAAGTTTTTTTTTTAAATTAACTTTTTGAAGCTGAAATATAACTAGGCATATTTTTACCCGACTGCGCCAGAAGGAGGGTTATGTTTTTCGAGAGTATGTATGTATGTAGGTATGTATGTATGTATGTATGTATGTATAATTGTTTGGCACGCTCTGCAGCCTAAACGGCTTGATGGATTTTGGCTTGAGAGGTGTCGTTGGATTCGTCTTTCCTGTGAGAATGACACTGGATATATCAAAATAGTGAAAAAAACAAAATGGCGGATTTTTGGCGCCAAATTCGAATATTGCTCACTCTCTAGCCTGAACGACTTGATGGATTTCAGCTTGAGAGGTGTCGTTAGATTCGTATTTACTGTGAGAGTGACACTGGATATATCAAAATAATAAAAAAATTAAATGGCGGATTTTGGCGCCAAATTCAAATATTGCTCAATCTCTAGCCTAAACGACTCGATGGATTTCAGCTTCCGTTTGATTCATTTCTACTGTGAGAGTGCCACTAGATACCTATAATAACCAAAATATTAAAATAATAAAACTAAAAGAAAATAAAATAAAATAAGGTAATTTAAAAAACTTAAAAAACCCGACTGCGTTTCTTCATAATATGAAAATATTAAAAAACCCTAAAACAAGAAAGTCATCGTAAAATTGAAGCAGTCGGGACCCATTCTAGAAAACACTCACTGAGTCTTCATATTTAGAATGGGTCCCGATTGCTTCAATTTTACGATGACTTTCTTGTTTTAGACACTTTTTATTTTCATATTATGAAGAAACGCAGTCTTTTTAGTTTTTTAAATTACCTTATTTTATTAACGACATTTTCTCGTGCCATGGATGCTTAAATGGGACTTAAGTAAATTACTTAACTTAAATCTTCAATGGAGTTTGTTACCTACTTCAACAGTGAACAACCCTAGAGAGTTGTACGTCTACACTGCATTATCTATTACATATTTATTAGAATTAAGCACCGCCCATAGACGCCCGATTTTAAATTAAATTGTATAATAATATTTAAGTAAATGAACCTCACCTGTTCAGTACGATTGGTCTCGGCGGGGTAGACTCCGTGGGGCCTGGAGTCGGGGTGGTGGCTGGTACCGATTGTGGCACGCGAGGTGGTGCTAACGGAGACGACGTAGGGAGCGCACTGCCTGTGGGAGAGAAAATAAGAAGGTATGTTTAATTACGTAACATACGTACTGCAAATTGATAAATTGTCATAGTTTTTTAACTCTATGGTTTTCGAATTTGTAATTGTATACTTAAGTAATATAGTTAACTACACCAAAAGTATGTATAGAGGTGTAAAGGTATCAGATATAGTAGACGACAATGATAAGAAGCAAACACCGAAGCAGTTTTTTTTTAAACCTGCTCCACACTGCTCTTCTATATCGTGGGTGCCTTTACAAAAACATATGTTACAAATTGACATTCACATTACACCCAGACCCGAAACATGTGGATCACATAGAGTTGCTCTGTGCGAGAATCGAACCCGCTACACGTTACGCGGCAGCCGGTTGCCCTGCCACCGCGCTGTCCGTGCAGTCTAAGAAAAGGCAGTTGATTCTACAGTAGCTAATCAACGCAAAATAACATTAAAACATTTGATACCTGATCCTGGAATAGTATTATAGTGTTCCTTAGCGAGGAACTCTTCGAAGTATCTGGTGAAGTCTCCAGTGGGGTCCCACCGGGAAGCAAGCTTGGACCACTCGTCAGGATACTCGTTCTTCAACCGCTTGATCACCTTCACTGCTGTTCTCTTCTGTCGCTCTGTGCAGCGGACGCATTTCGTCCTCAATGCTTCTGGGAGTATTCCTGGAAAAATTAAAATAGCTTTTGTTAATTTAATTTATCACATAACAATCACATAATCCTTTACTTTTTAAGTAATTGAAACAAGAGCGCGTTCGGCGCTCTGATTGGTTGGTTTATTCGAGCCGGCCAATCAGAATGCCGAACGCGCTCTCGTTTCGATTGCTTTAAACGTAACAATATAAAGGTTCTGATTGGTCATTATTGAATGCTGCTTGACTGGAAACGTCATCTTGGCATTTTAAAATACTTAAGTACATTTTACTATGTTCGAAAATACATTAAACAGATGAGATAAAATATTTTGCGATAAGAGCATAAAATGGGATAGCATTGACGCACTTTAAAGATTAAAGATCAAAGAACTTATAAACGAGACGAGAAAAATGGGCCAAAAGAAACTTCAGTCTTTAATGACCAAGAAATGACCGAGATCTTGGCATTCAATGCTGTCCCTTACAATGCAAGGAACAGGTTGGTAATCGTATAAGAGCTGGCAATGTTTTTGAGAGAGCATTTCAAGAAGGCCAGTTTTTAGATATAGTATGTCTCTCACTCTTCCAGACATCATACGGGCTATCTGGCACCTGGTAGTGGTTGCGTTCACCAGTGCGCATCGCATTTGTACAGGTAACATTTCAACTTTTCAAACCATTTTCATTATATTTCCGAAACTGTTGGGCTAACAAGTTGAAACTTTGTAGGTTGATGTGTTTCGGTAATTGCTATTCGAATTTTGAATAAAAATTAATAAATTTAATAATTTAATGGGGCCACTCCATACATGGAACTGAATCACAAAAATATTTTTTTCAGCTTACAATGCTGTGATTGGTGTCTATGGATAGATCTTTAAAAAAAATGTTTAGGTTCCTAAAGCCGTTTTTCGTCAAAATCAACGTTTGAAAAGACGCTTCCAAAGTGGAAAAAGAGTGTCCTCCCCCTCTAACTTTTAAAATAAGAGAGTGAGAAAAGTAAAAACTATATGCTGTAGATTTTAATCGAAACTAACAACGAAAAATTGGTTTGGCAGATATTATTATTGGTTTTTAAGAAATAAAACATTTTCAAAAACCGCAAATATAACTTTGTCGTTTACAAACACTATGTAAAACCAAGTTATTTTATAACTTTTATAATGTCATCTACTTACTGTTACGGAACCCTTCCGAGCGAGTCCGACTCGCACTTGGCCGAATCGTTTTCTTATCAAATAACATTATACAAAAATTTCAGCCATACTAAAGTAATTCAAAAAAAAAAAAAACACGAATTGGCGCTTGGCATAGCTTAAACAACAATAAAAATGCCTGGCAATAATAGATTCATGCTACTATTTTAGCTTTAATCCAATAATAAAAAATAACTTGACTTAAATGGTTTGAAAAGTTGAAATGTGACCTGTACAAATGCGATGGCACTGGTGAACGCAACCACTACCAGGTGCCAGAAGCCCGTATGATGTCTGGGAGAGTGAGAGACATACTATATCTAAAAACTGGCCTTCTTAAAACAGTTGTTTTTTCGACGTTGCTAGCTCTCGTACCATAATGACATTGTATATTATGCCCTTCAATGCATACCATATAAGTACCAGGTCACTCCAACGGTACTTGAAACATGTCCTCGATTTACGAATGTTACTGCAAAATTTCGCGGTAACCGTTATATTTTAAGAACTTATTTTGTAGCTTTTATTTTTTATTATACGTGGAAATCAAAATAACCAATGAGACATTTATTTTAATGAAGATTGTTTTTAAAGAATTAACAGCATTTACATTTATTTTATTAGTAAAAATAATTAAACTCGATAGGAGGCACAGGCTTTTCGAATGCTACACGAGAAAAACAAAAGGCAACATGGAGAAAAGAAAACAAAATGGCGAAAGGAGTCAGTCATTACCCTTAGTACGAGTTTGCTTTACGTCGAACGAAAACGAAACGAGAGTGCGTTCGGCGCTCTGATTGGTTGGTTTATTCGAGCCAGCCAATAAGAGCGCCGAATGCGCTCTTATTTCGATTACTTTAAACATAAAGCAAACTCATACTAAGGGTACTGGATCCGCTCCTCCTCTCCTTATTACATCAATATGGCAGAATCGTGTTCTGTCATCAACCCTTGTCAATCATATCCCACTTTAATCAGTTTCACGACTACATGAACATGGTTTCTGATGGGCATATTAAAGTTTTTTTAACATGCATTGATTTTAACATTAACATTCCAATCTTTTTTAGCTTTAGCTCGAGTAAGAAACATAAATTGACTCTTTTTTTTAGACCGAATAAGAAGCATAAATTGACCACGTTCAAGCAGGTTTTTTATATTTAGTAAGGCTAATTTTAGATTTTTAACAGTCTTGATAAAACAGATATTTTAAGACTCCTCTTAAAATTTTATTACTAATGGCACGTTGTAAGTACTACTTAGGCTTGCAATCTGATTATTAATTTGAGAAGGATATATGAATTTATTGATCGTGATTGTATTTCAAGTGCATATTAAAATGTCGATTCTTCTTAATTGGAAAATATCAATTATTTACATTATGCGGCTTTATTTATTATAAGTACCATATTTAACAATATTTATTTGTACGGGTTACGACGTCCATAAGAAACTTTGGTTTTAGCCATTTATTTTAAGTATCAATTACCTATCTAATATTAAAATGTATCAAGTAGGTTTAAGAATTTACCTTAGTTATATTCTACGGAAAAAAATGCAAAACGTCTATAGAAACACTTTATTTACGTAAAAAGGACTTAAAAAATAAATACCTATTTCCTACAGAAACACCTGATTTAATTTACGTAAAAAATACATAAAAAAATAAATAATCAATTCCGCATTTACGCGGCAAAATATAGGTACATACGATAGCGCAGCGCAGATTAAAAACATCGCAAATATTCCACAGATAATAAAGAGTTTAAGAACAGAGCATAGGTAATGAAGTATTTGTATTCAGTCGACTAGTCATTCGATCACGTTCGCTCGATGACGGAATGCGTTGATTATTTCCTTGTTTATTATAAAACAAAAGAGTAACCTCCTTGTTCGTAGTTGAGTAAACTTATGTATTGTTTTGTTAATGTGCTTTATAGTTAGAGCGAGGTAAATAAACTTATTATGTATGTTTACATTGTGACATTTGAATATACATAGGAGTAAATAAATGCATTATTTGTATATTAAAACGTCTTTAAGCTGACGACGTTCCTGGATTGATTGCTGAATCAAATTGAACTATCGTATCGTCACTCCTTTTTTATTCCCGTAGGGGTAGGTGCACATTGCGGCACGTAATACCACTATACACCCACTTTTCACCATTTGTGTTATAAGTCCGATGTAATAGGGGGTGATTGCCATATGCTGGGCACTATTCTAGATTCTACGTTAATACTGAGAATTTTCGAAAAACCGAGTAACACTTTGCCGGACCCGGGAATCAAACCAGAACCCAGTGGCCCAGCAGTTGCACTTGCAAACACTAGCCCAACAAGGCAGTAAAATTAAACTAGTATTGTATGATCAGCTATTAGACCATTAAAACAGTATTTAACTTAACAACCGGGTGTAATTTAGAGTTATTTATCGTTTTAACGATTTCATACGAACAGTTATATAATTTAACAACATTTTAGTACTAACTAGGTAATGTAACATAACAGTTTTCTGCCAAATTAAAGTTACATTAGACGGGCACGCAACCCGTACCTACCACCTACTTACATCATGAACAATGCTGTAATGTACAAAACACAACATATCGTTTGTTTAACTTTAACCTACATTTAGGAACATGCAAAGAAGTGCGTTGACCTCAATCAGCCTCCGAACTGGTCAATGTTCGCGAAAAAGGTTGCTTCGAAAAGTATTGTTATTGGATACCATAAAAATTAAATGTTTTGTGCGTAGGTGCCACCTTTTTCCGTAACAGAATAAATAAAAATATGTCATGTACTTTTATGTAGAGATTATAAAATTTGCATTGTCGGTCAGCTGGCTCGTTGGTCTAGGGGTATGATTTTCGCTTAGGGTGCGAGAGGTCCCGGGTTCAAATCCCGGACGAGCCCAATCTTATTTTATTTTGTAAACAGTATGCCAATATAAATCTGTTAATGCTGTTCGCATCTTTCTTTTGGCCATTTTCCAAGTCAAATAGAGTTGTAAAGAGATATAACTCGATTATAAGGACAGTAATGAGAACATTTTGTATGTTATAGTGCCACATGTTTAACGAATTAATTACAAAATTGCAAGGAATAAATAAATAAGCTTTTTATCAATAAAGGAACCAACGCTTTCTGACTGAGTAACGATTTATCATAAATGTACGATAACATTTATTTCTAGACTGTTATATAACAGTGATTGTAATACATAGTACTCGCATGTTTAGTAATTAACATCAATGAAGAATGACCATAAGAAAGCATTGTATTGAAATTAGAGGCGACGACGCTGTGACGCCGAGAAACCTATTGTTTTCAGAACCTATACACATAGTACATTATAACTGAGTTTTTACAACCATTGATTAAGTTTATTTATGAGTATTCTGTGTATATTTTTATGCGTAAAACTGTTGGTTTTACTGAACATCGAACATGATGATTATCGTCATGATCCAGGGCGGTCGGAGAGAGCCAGTCGTCTTCAGATATCAGTAAGGCAATGGTAATTTTAGATATAATGCACACGTGACTGCATATGACTCTTACTATTTACCTAATATGAGACGATAGCAATGACCTAGGACACTTGGATTAGAATCAATCAGCAATTTTGTAGATTGAAAAAATCATTGTATAATTCTAATGAAATAAGTGTAAGAGTCAAAAAGTTGGATTTGTAATATGTAAATCTTCTTATTAATATTATAAATGCAAAAGTTTGTATCAAAACGTCATTACGGTTGCGGAATGAAATTTGGAACAGATATTCCCTTTTAACATTTTTATCCCACGGGAACGCGGGCAAAGCCGTAGAAGAGCCTCAGAAGCTAGTCCCATCATAAAAGAGTTAATTGTCATTGAATATCTCATTTTCCACAAGGAAATTAGTAGAGTACTTAGTAGTAGTGAATGAATGTTTATTATGAAATAATTGATGGCGTATTACATTTGCGTGCAAGCAACACGACAGTTATTGCAATTGCAATAGTGATCTTAGGAAACCATAGATTGCTCATCGCAGGGTACCTACAAATGAGTACTATCTTAGTACTTACTAAGATGATTGCGATACTACAGTCTTAGTCGCGATTGACTGATTGTTGTCTGTTTGTGGACAAGTTATATGTAACAGCTTTTTACGCAAAGATTGATTTAAAATCTAAGTGCCTAATGATATAATAGGCTGGCTGAGTCGTCAAATCTATATTGATCTGATTTTTTATATGTATAATAAACTAGAAAATCACGGTTTGGAAAATCAATGGAGAAAATCTCTGATACTAGTTTCCAGATGCTAATGGATAAAACCTCTACTAGCTCCAAGTCACAGAGGGAATCTTCATCATGAGCTGTTTGTCATGCATGAGCATAGTAGAGTTTTTCTCTAGTTAATTTAGTATGTAAAAATATGCATAAGTATATTTTTTTTAAAAGAAAAAAGCAATAAATCCAGCTCGTGTTCTGGCTGAGTCGTTAAATTGTAACCCTTACAACAATAAAACCTTATCCCAATAAATTCTAACCACCCACAAAATCGTTTGCCGCTTAAATTAGGATTTTCGGAAAGTCCCGACTTGTTCAGTTAGGATCCATAAAATATCATTTTTATATCGTGGCTGATCTCTGCAATGTCCATATCATCATACATTGAAATCGATACCCATCAACAATTTTCATGTAAACTTTATAAAATCATGCTTTTGAATCCATAGAGTAATTGATGTTGACAGCTAACCACAGACTATTTATAGGGCAACCACAGAATATGCAAGGGTAACCACAGACAAGTAATAAAACCTACATAATCTAGAGGTACTGTTATAATAATGATAGGATTACTGTTGTGTTGTCATTTGTCATAATAAAAAGTAATTTATTCACATTGTAAGAATTTCGCATTTGTTTTTTTTATGTAATGATCTGGGAAGCAATATCAACCGTTGATTGTAGGTATTTGTAACAACATACTTATAACAAAATACTAATGATTTTGAGTTATGTACGGCATTAGAGGATTTTGTAATATTATATCACAATAAGTATTATTATATTTCTGTAAATCTGGCAGTACACAGCGTTGCTCACAACCAATACGTGAACTGCAATGCACTTGTGATTGGTATCACAAGACCTGGTGATCTTGCAGATGCAACCACGTAAGCTATGGTGACCGCTTACCATTAAGCAAGCCGTAAGCTTTGTAAGTAGATAATATCAAATTAACTACGTACTGGATCTACTGCATTTTTAATAAAGCATATATTTATTTTTATTTATTTCATATCTTGTTGCTATTACCGATACAAGGAGATTAAAACTCCAGATTTTATGATCGCTAATAACACGGTATACAAGATCAAGTTCTAAAATATTGATACCTATTTAATTACACTGATATCCCCGAATCGAGTGCTATTAAATCATAACACCTGAGGTTTCATAATTATATCGGAATTACCACACCTCTGGTCTAACCGCAAATTAGCATAATATAAACGATTTTATTGTTGTTTAGGTATTATCTAAAACTAGTTACATGAATACAATAAATTATTTGAATTTGAATTTGAAAAAAGAAGATCTTCCCGATTGAACAACCATTTTTTGTTTTTATAGTTATTCATTTTGTAATCCTATTATGTCAATTTAAATATTAAATAATTTTGTTTTAATGTTACACGATTTTTTTAATATTTTTTTGGTATTTGTTGGGTCGCGTGTAGGTGGCGTAGCACTCGTAGCAACAGGCGTAGGGACTTCGTAGCAGGGTTACGGAGGGAGGTATCCTGTCTACGAAATCGTGTCACAGTTTTATGTTCTTCAAATTTTAAACGTTACATTGGAAATATTCAGGATTTTTTGTATATTATTTCAGTGTAATTTTTCAAATTGTACCTGTCATAAATAACAACTCCTACATCAGTTAACTACTAATGTTATTTAGCTGTAGGTTTGAAGACAATTATTTTTAAAAGTGGTGTTAAATACTCGTATTTTTACTGAAAAAAGTAATGTAGTAGAGTAAAAAAACGTCACTCCTTGTAGGATCATCGAATGAAATTGATTTTTCAACCAACTTAACATTTATTTATTTATTTATTTATTAAAAACATGCATAATTTTACAGTTAAGCCAATACATTATACAGTTAAAATGTTGAAAATTTACAACAAAGAGAGAAAAAAAGAAATACAATATTTTTAATTACTTAAAACTAATTCATCAGCCATCCATCTTCTCACAAAACCTTAAACATTCGCGACATACATAAACATAAGTTTTGTTGCTACCTGCATTAATTTAACCAAAGTTATCGTATGTACTTCGACACGTACCTGACATGCATGCGTGTACCGTCTATACATATGTATGTATATAACGATATCACCTTGTTTTTCCTTATTAGGACCACATGCCTTCCGACTCAGTATGCATTGGAACCATTCAATAGACGAACAGTGGAAGAATTCATAATTTTGTCTAAATATTTTCAAAGGTTACGTGCCACCTGATGGTAAGCGGTCACTGTAGCTTAAGTAACTACATCTGAAAGATGAGAAGTTTCTCCAGTGCACCATTATTTCCATAGCGCAAACTTGCAAAAAATATCTCCGATCGGACTAATAAGCATTTTCACGCCTTTTATCCCTAAAGGGGTAGAAGTGCACATTCCGGCACGTAATACCACTGTATAATGGGAAACCATTTAGAAGATAGAAGAGATGAATCTGATAAAGAGCCAGTGCTGATCCCAACTATAATAAGTTTACATGAAAATGAAGATACTACACCATGTTTCTTTCGTTTTGTTATTTAAGCCAACATAATTAAGAGCACGTTTTCGTTAATCATAATATTGTATAATATGCTTTCGTATGCGACAACCAAACCATTGCATCACTTTTGTACTAATGGTCACAAAAACGTTGTATTTCATGAATGGTACAGCCAGTCACTTAGAAACAATAGATACAATGATTCATATACTTACCTATCTTAACTTTAAGACATACCATGACTCACTTCTGTTTATGTACTTCGGCTGTGTAAAAACTAAGTGGTCATTATATCTACGTATATATAACAATTATGTACTTTGGTATATGCTAACTATAGGGCTTAAGTAGTTTTACTACCGACTATCATTTTACCATCTTAAATTTTTGTCTTACCAAACTATTCTTATTTCCTTATCTCTTGAGCTCAGGCAGTAACACAATATAAAATTGAGTTCAGTTTGAAATAATAAAATATTTTTAATTCTAGTCACAGAACTGATCGGAAGTACTGAATACTTATTTAATAGGTCACGATAGATTGACGCAGAACTGAATCACACTGCCTTTACTGGAGTGCTGAGAAATCCCGCAAAGAGAGTCACCATGTGAATACTAACATGGTATAAGTAAATATCGTTAGCCAGTAAACACCAGACTTATTATTTTATTTTTTCTATTATTTATTCCACTTTCAAACAGGTAATTCTTATATATAAACTAAGCCCCACAAAACCGTTACAATGATTTGACTGTGGGGTCGATGAGTCTCTAGACAAATATATTATTTAGGTACAAATCATAAGTAACTTACACTTATCAATATATAAAACATTTCTAAAACTTTAATTAAGCTTGTTTATAAAATGTCTATAAAATTGTTGTAGTAATTTGTGGGTAAATACCACCTAATAATACCTTAAACATATACCTGCGTATAAAGATAAACAAATATAACAGGATTTTTGAGAAAAACCTGGCATTAAGGAGACGCTTTTAAAAGTATTTTCCTCAATCAGAACATTAGAAATTCCCATCCATAAATACCGGTTGCTGTTATTTATTATGTTAATGATAAAATAGGTTATACACGTCTTTAAAGATACAAGTTTGATTTATATGACTTAATGCCAAACCTTTTTTAATAATTTCAATGGTTCATGGTCGCATGTAAATGAGAGTACACAGATACAGATTTTAATTCAGGAATGAATCGTTAGGTCGCTTCCTTGGCAGCCGCACTTACGACTATTCGACAAACGAGGTAGTTTATGTAGGGTAGTAAAATTGATGGATTTGATAGTACCCAACAAACATTATGGCTGTAAATAGAGCTTACTTTAGAACCTAAAGTGTAGATATTTATATAAACATATAGTATATATAGTAGATAGATATATATTCATACATAGATATAAAACATCTAATTAATTATCAGTTTATCATAGTGACTTATTCTAAGCGATTAATTTTGCGTTTAAATAAACCGGCTGTCTATATATAGGTATAAATTATATTGAGGCCAGGAAGTAAGATGACTTAAAAGGCCTTTTATAATTATACATTTTAAGATTATATCATATTTTTCATCAATGTACACTATAGATACGATGTTTTTAGAAAAAATGAATGATTTGATAATGTGAAGACAGTTACAGTCGAGAAAGAGGTCTTGAAATCAATTCCTTGGATTGAATAAATATTTGGGTGGATACAAAAAGCAAAAATAGTGAGTTATTTATATCTAGAGCGGGGCCCCCTACACAGGTATATCGTTTACTTAAAAGGAGGTCTCTATGTTATTATTTTAACTGTAAAAGTTGTACAAGTTTCTGCAATAAACCTTTTTTTTATCTATATCTGGGGGCACGCTATAGCCCCCACCAAGTCGATCACGGCACTTTTCTCGAACATTTTTTTTGCGGAATAACATGCGTGTTTTTTTGCATATTAAGCCTCAAAACAGGGTTCATTTAAATAGCTACAACTAGTTATTTAAGCGTTGTAAGTTCCTTCCTAATTTGTTTCAAGGACAACTACTATCAATAAGTATTCGTTACTTAGGAATACCTACATCCTTATTTAAATTTAATTGGTTACGCACTTGTATTTACGATTTAAGTACTTAATACTATATTTACTTAAAACCTTTAGATATTGTATTATTTTAATTCGTAAGTACTAGAAATATCTTGTAATATTTGGTATTTGTTTAAACAAGCAATCTATATACTAATTTATAAAGCTGTAGAGTTTGTTTGTTTGTTTGAATGCGTTAATTTTCGGAACTACTGGTCTGAATTTTCTGTTGGATAGTCCATTTATTGAAGAAGGCTATAAAACTGTACGTTAAGATCAATCTGAGGAGTAGCTAATTATAAAATAAAAGTGCATAGTTGCATTTCATCAATATTTCGATCCTCCTCTTTATATTTATGTAGCTTGATAGGTTGGGAGGGAGTGCTCTACGCTTACCGGGTACCATTCAATATTATATGTATTACAAATAACCAAATTCTTGGATATAAACTATAAAATTAGTCGTTAAAGCAGTAGACCTTCACTCGTTAACCCGAAGAAGCACTCGTCTCGAATAAAATATGCAAATTATAATATTATTCAAAGTAAAACCTCGTTGCGTTGAAAAGGAATTTTCTAGAATAAAATAAACTTTTGCAAAAAATGTCACCATTGACCCACTTTTGTTGTTACAATCCTGTTTTTACGAGGAAGACTGCGTTTTTGCAATAAAATAAAGAATTAGTACCTATTTATTGTATCATCCTCAATTTTCATGGAAAGTGAGTTTTCTGTTGCTTTAGGTAGTATATAAAAATATTTTGCAAGGTTCCATGGGATACTTTTAATTATTTCTTGTGTTTAAAAAAGTATTGTATTCGATATATTCTAGATTCCAACCCTCAATCACAGTACCTATGTGTTTGTAAGGATTTGAAAAAATTGGAATTGTAAAAGTCAATTGTTGTTCGTCTTGCTAAAATTCAAGAACGGCTTTGGAAGTACATTATTTGGAAATCAGGGAAGGAAGAAAATAATGTTTGAGGTGGTACGAAGTTTGCTGGGTCAGCTGGTTTTCAAATAAAAATAAATCATTTTCAATATGCATTTGGATCGGGTTCATCTCATGGTCTTATAATATCTTTATTACGCCTATTATAACTATACAACTACATATAATACTTATTCAAAAATATTAAGACCTTTTTTAATGAATTGCTTTATAATATATTTCAATCAAAACTCTTTTAAATTATTCAATGGATACAAAAAGCTGTTTGCCAATCAATGTTGTTTTCTAAATATCAATTTAATATTTCATATTATTTAATAATTATTCAATTTGTACAATTTAATATAATTGAAATATAATGAAGAAGATATATTATAATTGATTCAATGAATTACGGATTTGCATGTTTTTTGATACTCTGTTTCATTGATTTGATTATTTAAATCACCCGGTTCTTCCCCGATATCGTAAAAAAGTCTTTATGTATTTATGATGTGCGTTCAGTAAATTTTACAATACATACTGTAATGGGATTTTGTTTTCATGCATCTAAGAAATATGTCTGCGACGAAGAAAAATTTCTCTGGATAAACAAACCGAACCTTAACCTTTCTTTTATAAACTTTCAGATCTTTGCAGTAAATCAGTATTTATCTACCCATCTTAAAGTCTACTTTAAGATACACATGATTGCTTTATGTACAGTTCTGAGTACATTATGATGTGATAGATCACCTAAAAACAAGTCTAATCCATAATGTACTCAGAACTGTACATAAAACAATAAATAACAAAACATATCCTAACAATATAACAAGCTTAGGAATTCTATTTAAATCTTTACCTTTCACAGAACGAGTACTACAATGTCAACTTGACTAGAACATACTTTGGCCTTGGCTCTTTATTTTTTTTCCTGTGCTCACGAATCACGATCAGGTTGTCACATTGTCTATGACAACATCCTATTAATAAAATAAATGCTAAAGTTTGTGAGTATGGATGTTTGTTACTCTTTCACGCAAAAACTGCTGAAGGGATCCGGATGAAATTTGGAATAGGGATAGATTATGGTCTGGAATAATACTTAGGCTACTTTTAACCCAAGAGAATGTTGGCAAAGCCGCTGGCAGAAGCTAATAAATAAATAAATAAATAAATACACTAGCAGAAGGTGTGGTCTATTTTATCAGTAATAGCACGGAATCTGGAACTGTGCGAAGTGGAGTGTGCAATAGAATACAAGTCCCATGACTTTGCCAAAAGTGGTGAAAAGTGGGTGTAGTATACACATGCATGCATCTCTACTAATCCCTTTGAAGATTTAAATGTGACGTTATGTTTTGTGACGTATTTCGAGAATTCTTATGAAGTATGTACCAATTATGTAACTTTGCTTGCATCTTTATATAGTTTTTATACTTATGCCATAGGTATGTCGGTAACGTTATATCATTAGAGAAGTTACTGAGTCATTTGCAGCGCAATTATACTGAATGAATATTCAATAAATACTGTAATAAACCGTGTGTAGTTAGGTCTCAATATTAACCTAACTTTATTATTAATTATTTAACATGGTTAACTTATTGATATTTATTGATGAATAAGAGAAATAAATAATATTATAATAAATGATCGACAACCCTCGTGTAGCTTTTTTACAGTTTAAATTATTAAAAACAAATTAACTAATAAATTACTCACAAAAAATCATACGCAACATTTTTTTTACGTGTTCTGCTGTTTGGGGAGACTAAATCCGCAAAATGGCTGCCAGTCCTTAGGTACGAAGAGCTGAAGACCGAGCTCAGTGCTGTGTACTCTGTGTTCTGTACTCTACATTTATAAAAAAACCGAGACCTAAGTCTAGCTATATTTACACATACAGCCAGCAAGCTTTAATGCTCTAACTGTGATCGGATTTTTAAAACTAAGTAAGGTCTGACTAGTCACGTCAGGGCTCATGACAGGCAATTGCTTATGTAAGGTCGCCGTTACCAAAATCGGTAAAGAGAACTATATTATATTATAGAAAAAAATATTTATTTAATATGGTACATCTACAATAAATACCTATACAGTACGGTATACATATATTTCTTTTTTTTTAATATTTTACTGATACAATTCTTAAGTATAATAATATGTATATCTTTTATAGATGTACACAACATTCTTTGCATGTAAATTTAAACATAAAAAAGTAGGATAGAACAAAAAAAGGTATTAATTAGTTACCAAGATTTACGAAAATTAATGGACACAAATATATTAAATGTATAAATATTGTAGAAAAGGTAAGTGTCTCATACATTTTTATTACATTACAGTACCTGACAAAGTGAAAATTCTTCACTCGTTCCAGTTTACCATTCAGTTTTCTTATTTTGGACCTAATTCCTTGTGCAGAAGGGGTCAAAGTACTGATGATTCACTTAACGATATCGACTCATTAAACTGTCAAAATGTCAAACACGCAATTAGGGTTGACCAATGAGAAGTCAGTAATTAAAGTGACGTTTTTAATTTAGTATTTTTTTTTGTTCAGTGGTAAACTAGTTTATGTGTTGTAGATTATATTTATTTTAGTAGATGGTATAATATATGGTTGGTAGGATGGTTTAATAATGTTTTAGTACCGGTTTGTTTCTTGATAAATATCTTTGTAAAAAAACATGTAGTTTGTTCATGAATGTTCTTTTTCTCTTGTAAATGTATTTTTTTTAAGAGGCGAAATAAGAAATGTCCGCCTTGGGCGATGCGGGAGGGAATGTCAGACTCTTATTGACTAAAAACCACCTTGTTCTTACTCCTGCTTTTCGAGCCGGAACCCCGGTTAACCTGCTAGGTAGTCCGCAGCTCCGGATCTTGTAAATGACTAGATTGTTCCGTAATAATATTTTTAAAAATATACCCAAAATTTTTAATTATGATATCATTTATAACAGACAATTTTGAATTCTACATTTCCTTACACCTACTTGGTTTTCTACATTAAGAGTCAACTACAAATTCTACATAATTAAGTTTAATATTTAGTAAGAAAAAGGAACCTACTATTTGCATTTTGCATCTTGCAAGCTAGCTAAGACGTTTACCTTGTGTGTTTACGTCGACAAAAGAAATAAACCAAGTAGAAAATACCAGCGACAAAAATAGGCACTTAGTCAAAAAAACTTAAACAAACAAATGCTTACTTAACAGGTAAGCAGTTACTTAACACTTTCTCTGTCTACGAAGCGTACTACAGTTGAACAATCTACTCTACAAATCATACGGTTCAATGAACTAGGAAAATATACTTAAATACCAATAAAATAAGGTAAATATTTACACGTATCCATAAACGTTAAAAATACCGTATTTTTATACCTGTTATAATGATAAATGTTTTGAATTTTTCGTGTTGCTTGATATACTTTAAATGAGTAGCAAAAACTTACACAGCTTCTATATTATAGGTAAAGGAAGAAGGAAGGATAAAGCTCTTACGCAAAAATATGTATCTATTATAAATGTAAAAGTTTGTTTGAATATTTGTCCGTCAATCACGCTGAAACTACTGAACGGGTTTTGATGAAATTTGGTATACAGACAGGGTATGAGGTGACTTGGGTGATAGGATACTTTTTATCCCACGAGAACGCTGGTTTTTGTATTAAAAATTAGAAATATATGTTCAAGTCATCACAGTGGCCTTTTCGAAAAATTGCTTTCTGCCTCTTTCCCAAGATATTAAAATTCGTCACATTATTATAATCCCTTCCTCCTTTGTAGGTACCACAATTTCTCCCGCCTAAGTGGGGAAAGTCTATTTTACATGATCATTCTAAAGGAGGTTTCTAGACTACAATCCGGGCAACAACCGTATGCATGACTTGCACAATTTCACACAATGCCTGGTGCCTTGCCAACAGGATTCACTTTCTTATTGTGTGTACTATGAGTTCACCTTGAGGAATTTACTCCAAAGGCACGTCTCGATCACTTTCGTTGTATAGCGGGCCGCTGTTTGTATTGAAAATGCCATTGGAGAGATTGCCTTATTGGTCTTCATTATAAAGCTATTAAGCACTAGGCTTTTTTTGAAGGGGGGAAAATCATTCAATGACTTTTCTAGCTTTGGGTGAGACGAGAGGGAGTATCAGACTCTTACTGTAGTTTCACGTCGGTTTTCTGTGAGGCCGTAGTATAACTCCGGTCTGTCGCATGTTGCATAGCTCTCCCACATTGAATACGAACCTGCTTCAAATAGCGATCGTATCGTAGTCACATGTAGATTATTTACCATTTATAGGCCTTTCAAAAATATTTTTGGATCTAAAGAAATTATTTAAGGAATAAATATCGAGTATGTTTATCTAAAAATACTAAAGTATTGTCCTAGAAAGAAATCAAATCAATCACTAAAGAGGCTTGTTATAATAATAATAATAATTTTATTTATTTATTTATTTATCCTAACATTACATTTATCATTACAGGCACACCTAATGCGATAAATGCAGTATAAACTTAAAAAATAAAATAAACCAAAACCAAATATCTCTATGAACATAAAATAACTTAACATTAACTTTATCCTAATACTTACTTACTAACATTTACAAATTATAGGAACTTTTTACCACAACCTCATATGTTACCCTAGTGAACTCGTTGAGTGTACATGAAAATAGGTCCATCCTATCGCTATTGCAATGTGCGCAACGCCCGCGTCAGTGGTGCCTTCTGCAAGAGGTTCGTGCGTGCGCACGGTACCACCAGCAGCCGCGGCCGCCTCCTACGCCTCACGTACTCGTCCGGAACACACAGCCGTAATTCCTCCAGTAGTGCTGGGTTGTGAATTTTGCCTCTCAATACCTTAAAGAGATAAGTAGCTAGAGCTACTTCACGTCTCACCTCTAGTTTGTAATATCCTACCATTCCCAGTACAAACAACGTTGGGTATAAAAGTGGATACCCCGGGTACACACCATATAATTTTAAGTAGACGAATCTAGTAAACTTATTTTGTATACGTTCTATCATAAGTTTGTACTTATTCTCGTGTGGACTCCAGACTCCAGCGTTGTACTCTAGGTGACTTTTAACTAAAGCCTCGTACAACGCCTTTACTGCCGCGATGTTAGTAAACTGATTCGCCTGCCGCAAAATGAACCCTAAATTCCGGTATGCCTTCTTGCAGACATCCATTATATGCTTCCTAAAGTGTAACTCCGATACAAAACGAATTCCCAGATCTTTAACTTCCGTAACACGTTGCAAAGGTTCGCCTTCCATGTTGTACTGGTGGTGGCGGGGACTGCTTGCACGGGTGTACGACAAAACCGAGCATTTAGCCACGTTAAAATATAATTTGAATTCGTGGCTCCACTCAATAACTCTGTCGATGTCTTGTTGCAAAGTAACGTGATCCGCGTTATCCCTTATTTCGCATATAAGTTTTAGGTCATCGGCGAAAAGAAGGCATATCGATCCATTTATTACGCTTGGTAAGTCATTTATCATTAAATTAAACAGTAAAGGACCCAAGTTACTGCCTTGGCTGACACCGGACCTCGTGTAATACGGTTCGGAGCAGTGCCCACCACAGTCTACGTATTGGCGTCTGTCTCTAAAGTACGTGGAAAAGAATTTAAGAGTGTGTAGCGTAAAACCTATTCCAGCAAGTTTCCGAAGGAGGACATCGTGATCAACTGTATCAAATGCCTTTTTAAAGTCTAGGTAGGCTACGTCCACCTTCGACCAGCATCAACGGCAGGTACTACTTGCGTCATTAAATGCAATAGGT